>NC_092522.1:19926002-20230824 GCF_037038585.1 Patagioenas fasciata
CCAGATTGAAAATCTTTAGGCCCAGTTTTCGGAATTAATAATAGGGTCCCTTGATTTGTCTTAGAGATCAGAACATGAGATAAAAAGAAACCTTAGGAGTTTTGGTTTGACCACTCAAAACTCACATATGGCATTGACCTAATGCTTCTGTCATATCGCGTCTCAGTGACTGAGTCCTAAAATCCACAGAAATAGTTTCCCATCATACTGAGGTCTGCAGAAAAATGGAAATACTAGTCTAGACCTTGAGGAATATCCCCTACATAAGCAGATCCCTTTGTCAGCATATTATTTTGAACAACTCTGCCCTGGCTCAGCTTCTACCCCTTGAACAGTGAAATTAGGAGGAGACTTTTATTTTAGCAGACATTCTTTGCTTCGTGTGACCCCTGAGTCTTGCTGTAGCCCAAAAAGGATGCAGAATACAGGAGGTGGAAAAGCGGCCAAAAGCTGTTACTTTCCCACCTTGATTTCTGCACTACTCAGACGGACAGAGAGTGCAGGGGTAGCACTTTGGCTTGATCCAGCTACCCTGCCTTTGAGATTTGTTACTTATTCTGAAAAAAAAAAAAATCCCCTCAGCAACACATTTTTATTCTTTTCTGTAGTTGTGCTTTTTGGATCAAAGCTGCTCCATAATTGAGTCTCCCTGTCTCCACAGCAAGTTCAACCACCAGAATATTGTGCGCTGTATTGGGGTGAGCTTGCAGGCACTGCCCCGTTTCATCCTGCTGGAGCTCATGGCTGGAGGTGACCTGAAATCGTTCCTGAGAGAGACACGGCCTAGACCAGTAAGAAAAGAGAAAATTGAATTTTATTTAGTAAGCTGCTGCCACAAGGCAAGTATGTAACTATAAAAGAGCTGATCCTGCAGCTGCTGTTTCCCACCATTTTAGAGGGTTGGAAAATTTCTGTTGCTAGAAGACGACTCTGTTGGCAGGATGCTACTGGGGTTATGCAGAGGTGCCTCATTTCCTGGACTTTGCTACATAGCATTACAGATACTATCTAAAGAAAGAATAAAATTAAAATTAAAAAAAACCCCAAACTTCTACTCTTACCTTCCTCACACCCTCTGGGGGTGGATTGAGGGGAAACATTAAGCTAGTAATGATAAATCCATTCTTTAAATTACTGATCAGGTGCATTTCTGTGGCTAGCTGTCAGTACCAAGTTTGACACAGGCAAGAAGAGAATCAGGCCTGGAGCTGTTGACTTAATAGAAAATATCTTTATTCCAGAGTTTTAAAGATTTTCCCACTGTAATCAGCATCAGTAGGAAATGAGTCAGTTAGAAATGTATGAGAAATAAATTATGACTTGAAGAGAGGAATCAGTAGTTCAGAAGAATAAAGTTTGCTCTGAGCACCCAGATCAGGGAAGCACCCAGATGTTGTTGGAGTTTAGCACCATGGCCCAGCTTCATACTTTGCCTCTACATTTCTTTGACACAGGGCAAAATGCTGGATTTTATCAGTACAAGAGAAACACAAATTGAATCTAACACATATAAATAAGATTATTCTTCAAGGCATTTGGAAACAGATTAACTTTGTATTTTTTCCTTGCAATTTGGTTTTCAGACATATAAAATGGTGTGTTGCCCATGAGCGGTGCAGTCTTGGATAGATTGCAGTGAAGTGGCTCCTGCCTGGATAGAAAGCTAAACACCCAGAAAGTTGAGATGTTTGAAATCGGAGCAGTCTTTATAAACAGAGGTTGGCTTTCTGTAGCACCTAGGGATGCTTTTGTTAGCTTATACAAATGGGCTGAACTTGGTGGTAGGTGAGTGGGAAAGCTCATGGTTGTTTTCAGTGTGGGCTCCGTTCTCATCCAGTGCAGAGCAGAACGGCATGGGCAGGATATGCTGCCTGGGAGGTGCTTTGTTCAAAACTGCCAGAGCAGGCTGTGCTAGATGGATGAAGTGGCAGGTGAACCAGGATGGTGTAGGGCAAGGGTATCCATCACTTTGCAATGGAATCATCTTTTTGGCTCATTAAATTAGAGGGAGAAGCCAGCTCAGAGTCTTGTGAGGAAACACCAAGAACATTAGTGTTGAACAGCAGGAATTTTTACCTACTTGCAGTAAGATGAAGCAGTTGCTTTTGTGGATGGAAAGCCTTTAATCTTCATAGGATGCAGTCACAGGAGCCTTCTGAGCTGAGGGATTTCTTTCTGTCTGCCCCTACCCCAGTCATCAGTTCCTCCTTGCATGCGAGGGCTTCCATTTCTGTTAGCAGTAGCTCTGTGCGACCCCTGTGAACGCTCATGTCAGAAGAGGTGGGCAGTTCACTCCAGGCACAGCATACACTACTTCCTTGCTGTTTCTCTTTTTGCCTTTGCTCTCCTTCCCTGCCTCTTCTTTCATTGTCTTTCCTGACCTGTCTGAGGTTATCTGGGACTGACCATTAACTACTACTACACACTTCTGTTACCAGCACCTTGAAATCCTCCCCTATTTCTGCTTTTAACTTTCTCCCAGGACTGAAGCAGACCTGGGACTGAGGCTGCTGTTTTCTGCTCTGTCCCATGCTTGTCACTCTTGCGGAAAGCCTGAGGTTCAAAGGCAGGTGGGCAGGTACAAGCCGGAACTGATTCAGAAAAATAATTTCCAGTCCCTCTGTAACAGCTGGGTGAATGTGCATGGCCTATGTGCAGACACAGATCCCTGTGTTTCATTTCCACTCCCAACAGCTTCCTTCCCCTTGCCTTGCCCTGCTTCTGCTGCCATCCCATGCAGTGGATGCCTGGTGAGAATGACAGGGTAATTCATTCTCTGGCTGCTGGGGCAGCTTCTGAGGGGCTAATGGTAGCTGTGAGTGCTGAGAAATCAGCCTCTGGTGCACAAGCTTGACTGCTGGCTCAGAAACTACGAGGCTAGGAGACTGACTCACTGACAGAGGTGAGATGTGTCAGGGGCGTTGTGCTCTGCGAGGTACGGGATGCAGCTGTGGAAATGGATTCATCCTCTGCATGTACTTGAGATGTGACAGAGCCTCTGCACATGAGGCCCATGGCTCAGTACTGTCAACTGTATCTTTGCATTGCTCTTAGTGAACCGTGAGCTGCTTTGTTCCTCTTATTCCTCATTCAAGGACTGAAGGTAGAAAGCAGGCGTAGCAGACTGGATGTCTAGTTTTCCAGGTCCATTAATGGAAAGACAAGGAACACTGCAGAGTAAACAGGCTTTTGTGAGCTTTGCTTCTAACAGGAATGAACTGAACACACAAGACCTGGTTGACTGACTCAGTAGCAGAGGTGCACTGCTCACTGTGCAGTAAGCACCATATGAATTACTGTTGTCATTTTTGCTTGGTTTCTCTTTTTTTTTTTTTTTCCCCAGTTTTGGCTTTTCTATCTGATCTCCTTACTACCTTGTCTTTTTCACCTACTTCTGTTTTCATTCTGATTGCAGAAGATAAAAGACTTACGTGCTCATTCTCTACCTTCATCCCCCAGGTGTTCTCCCCACTCCCCTGCCACTAACCTCAAATTCGTTGGCCAGTTTCAGTGAAAGTTAATAGAGGTGCTGAAGGCATTCTTATCTCCCAGGGCTCCTGAAAGGAGAAAGCGCCATCCTTGAATGACCACTGAGCACAACAGTTGTCTTGTTTGGCTTGCCAGCAAGAACCTGTGTGACTTGGAGCAAGACACACCAGCACACTGCTGTGAGCTCAGCCACGGAAAAACATGCAAGAGAGCAGAGGGAATGGAGGAGAAGGAGGCAATGCGAGGGAAGGGGGAAGTTAAGATGTTGTAAGGGACATGAAGTGAGAAGCTAGAGCTTCTGCAGAAGGTATCAGGAAACGGGATGCAACTTAATGGGAGATCAGGATACTGCCAGCGCACAGGTTATTGTATGTTATTTGTCTGTGTTTTTCACATAAATAATGAAAGCAATGTTCAGCCAACACGTGGTGATTCTTCTGGACTCTAAGCAAGAACTGATGATATGTGTAAACCAAATATTCATCCAACATCACTGATACAATACCAGTGACTTTTGTGGAATATTGTCGATTTGTGCCAGCCACATCTACTCTGTAAGCTTCAGACTGAAACTTCTCCATGGGTCAAAGGTTTACAGTCCTGAAGGGCTTCTCTGCCCCATTTCTAATAAAGTTTCACATCTATTATAGGATTACCCCTTCCTCCTCATCTGGAGAGAGGCATTCTGGTAGATTCAGAAATGCCTGGAATCAGAGCCTTCGCTCCTTATGAGTGTTGCAGAATTGTCCCTTCTGGGAAGTTCAGTGCTGATCTTTCTCACGCACACAGCACAGCAATCAAAGAACAGCTCTGGAAGATAAATTGTATATGGATAAATGATTCCCCTCCTTTGTGTTGTGCAGCCTGTTGCACAGAGCAGTGATTACGCTGAACAATACACAGAATTTCCTTCACCTTTAGCAAGATTCAGCCTCACCCAGGGAGATGTCACGCGAGCGCTTCCAGCGTGCCCAGTGCTCTGAGCAGTGGTGCATTGCAGCTGCCATTGTCCATTCATCTGGGGAGCAAAAGCTGTAAAGCGAATCCTTTGGTGCCTCAAGGCTGCTCCCCTTGCAAAATGTATCCCAAACCTCCATTTTTCAAACAAAGTACATGGCTAAATTGTCCTTGGGTGGGCAGTCACATCTGTTTTAGGACTGTATTTAGCCAAATAAAAGGTGGAAGGAATCCATCCGTGCAGGAGAAGGAAGGGAAAAAAAGGGAAAAAGAGAAAAAAATGCTATGCTGTTGAAATCAGCCTGTGGCTTCAGCCTACTGACTGCCTTGCTGTATAGCTCAGGTCTGGAATCGATTGCACGTAAAGAATTGAGCTTTTTACTCAGTTTTCACTTCAGGTTTCTGACCCTTGCTCAGAAGAGGAAGGAATGGATAGAGATATTCATTTCCCTTTGGTTATGCCCTGAAAGTAAAAAAAAAGGCATCTGCGTCCTTTCTTACTGTAGCCATATTGTGTAGCTGGTGAGTCAGTTTAACATGCAGAGATAAAAAAAGATTATTCCCCCCTCCCCATGAAAGTGGGGTGAGAGAAAGGCTTTGTGTTTTCAGGAAATTGTTAGTCTACAAAAAGAAAGGTTTTAGGGGGAGATGCAGTCTGGTGTTTTAAAGAATCAGTTAAGTATATATATGCAACGAACTATACTGTGTTAATAATAAAATATAGGCAGGTGGTACATAGTCATGAACAGGCTTTGTTCACATAAAGATGCAGCATTTTTCAATTATTGCATTAGTTGAGTGTTGAGGCCAGGTTTTTCCTAATCTCTTTAAGACTTTTCTTAGGTTTCAGCAGCCAGTATTTACTGTTTAACTACTGGCTGCTGCCTGCTGCAGAGCCTGGACTTCTTTCCAGTCCCAGTTAGCAGTGGTTTAGATCAGGTGGGATGGCCAGCGCAGCATCATGTCAGTCTAGAGATACGTTTCATCACAACTGATGGGCTGACAGGGCCAGCAGTCCCTGTCACTGGAGAACCCGTGCTGCTTTGTGCATTGGTGGGAGAGACACGTGGGCAGGTGTGCCTTTTGGGCACTGGGCATCATGGTAGGTGTCACAAGAGAGAGCCAGAGGGTGGGACAGGCTTGTTTGGTCAAGTGACCAAGGCCACAGAGAAACACTTAGCTAGCAAATGGCAGCTGTAGAGTAAGCAGTCACAGAATCATAGAATGTCTTGGTTTGGAAGGGACCCACAAGGATCATCAAGTCCAGCTCCTGTCCCTGCATATGACAACCCCACAGTTCACACCGTGTGTCTGAGGGTGTTGTCCAGTCTCTTCTTGAACACTGTCAGTCTTGGGGCTGTGACACCTCTCTGGGGAGCCTGTTCCAGTGCTCCAGCACCCTCTGGGTGAAGAACCTTTTCCTAATGTCCAACCTGAACCTCCGCTGGCACATCTTCCTGCCTTTCCTTTGGGTCCTGCCCGGTTGTTTGTCACCACACTGGCAGCAATGATCTCCTCCTCACCCACAGGACTGGCTGCAGGGATCACTGCTTCACACCTTGGTGCAGAAGCTGATGGTTTTGTTTCAGAGGCCAGCAAACACAAGCTGGTACTCAGCCTGCCCTGCTCACTAAAGCATCTGCTCCTGCTGGCAAGGGCTGTAGCCTTCATCAGAGGGGCAGGGACCAGGAGTTGGCAGCCTTACTCTTCCATAGCCCTTGGCTACACAAACCTGTGTCAGTGCTCCAAGGGGCAAGATAAAACCTACACAGATGTGGAGGAGGGAAAGAGCAAATGTGACTCATGCCATTATACCAAATGTCATTCTCATTGTTCAAGGTGACTTTAGAGAAAATCTAGCAAAATTACAAAGAAACTGAGTGAGGACCAGTTCAGGCTACAGATCTCCTCAAAAATCTGGCTGAAAATTCACAAGTGTTTCCCATGAGAATGGGGAGCAATTCTTACAGAGCTGGAAATTCAGATCCAGCTGTTCTGATTCTGTCCCTGGGATTTGCATGACATTGTGCCTGCACATCCTTCACAGAGTTCATGCATATGAGCTCTCTATTGTGCATTTTTGCTATTTTGTGTGTTAACATCTGAGCTATGTCACATGTTGGAGAATTCCCAGTTCTGTACCAGGGATGAATCATGTCATGTTCTTGCTTTTAACCCATGTTTGTTGCTTGCCTTTTGGTAGAATCAGCCATCCTCCCTTTCCATGCTGGACTTGCTCCATGTGGCTCGTGACATCCCTTGTGGGTGTCAGTACCTGGAAGAGAACCACTTCATTCACAGGTAGGTGAACACACCTGTGTCAGCATGGGCATGGCTTACACACAGGCCAGCACAGACTTGTAATGTGCTGCTTGATATGTTTATGTCCTGCTGCACTCTAGTGGCTGGATACCTTTAAACAAGGTAGATAAAATCAGCATAATAGAAGCAATTAACAGACAGGCTGCTATAAACCAGGGTGCAGAGGACTGAGGTTTTACCAAAGTCTCAGTGCATGCACTTGTGCAGCCTGTTTTGCTACTCTGCAAATGGAAACACAATCGCGTGACAGAAGTCTTCAAAGCTCTTCCCGTCGTAAATTTTGCTTAGTGCCTTTCTGCTCATTCTGGAACCCTTTTCTTCTCCCTCTTGAATAATGGAAGTACAGCCAGAAGTGCAGCACCTTATGACTATCATTACCTGGTCCTGCAGAAAGGGGTGTTTGGCAAATGTCCATTATTCTACCTGGAGCATTATGTAGAGATGAGTAGAGAGAGATTGTAGTTCACTCTCCTGAAAGAGCTACCCACAAGATATGCCACCACATTATTCAGATCTCAAGGTTTACTTCAGCCCAGCAGAGGTGAAGCTGGAGCTTTACCTGCACACATGGATTCAAGCCTGTACCTTCAGTCTTCAGAACACCTGCACATTGTTGTTCATCCTGTCCATGACAGTACACCCATTTGACAATGTTTGAACAAGCATGGTAGTAACAGGTCAGCGGATCATTCCCCAGACAACTTAGTGTTGGTACTGGCACATTGCTGAACTCAGCCCCACTCCTTGCAACTCCTTAGAGACTTAAAAATAGCTCCTGGTGGGAAGGGAGGCTCATGGAGGTCCATCCTTTCAGCTGAAAGTTGTTACATGGAGATTAAAGAGGAAATGTTAAAAAGCTAAACTATTCTTGCTTTTGGGCTAGATTGGAATTTGGGACATCACTAGTTATCCATAAACACTGCCTTATCTGGCTTTTGTGGGCTCTCTGCAGCTCAGGAAAGTAGCTACTATTCTTTGTTTTCTTTTTGGCTGGCAAAACGGTTGAATGATTAAGTGGTTCTTCTCTTTCTCTTGCTTTTCTTCCCTTTCCTTGTAGGGATATTGCTGCCAGGAACTGCCTCCTTACCTGTCGAGGGCCTGGGAGAGTGGCTAAAATTGGAGACTTTGGAATGGCCCGGGATATATACAGGTAGCAGAGCTAAGCCCAGGGTATCTGCAAGTGGCAGCTGGCTGAAATGAGTGAGGAGTGGTGTTTGTGCAGGAGAGCAGGCTCTACCCTGCTCTGCATAACGCTAGCAAGGCAGAGTGGAGAGATCCCACCCTGCTGAATCCCAGCTAATGCATTTTTGGTGTTTGTCTTCGTGCGTAGTTTAACTGTGCTCTGCAGACTTTTCCTACTCCTGACAGCTTTCTTCTGGGTGATGAAGTCTGATGGTCATGGAGGGCATTTTTCCTCCCTCTTGTACTATGTCCTCAGTTTCTTGTCTTTAGCTTCTCCACACTGAATGGCATCGATGTGCCCTTTTGTTTTTGTGGTCCCAAATCATTCTGAGTTTAATCTCTCTCCTTGATACTACCTCTGCCCCTTTGGTTTGATGTCATCAGTAAATCTCCTCAATTTACTGCAGATAAAGGAGGAAGGTGCAGAGGAAGGTCAGGAAAATGTAATCAACCAAACTGGAATTCAGCCAGGATGCAGGGTTAACTACTCTGCTCTTGCGGGAAGTGCCAGGAAATCTTTAATGACCACAAGCAGTCAGGGCTGTAGTTTGATACCTCATCTTCCAGATAGCACCTCCAGAAGCACAGCACCTTGTCCTGCTGTGCTGAGGAACTGATTTGCCTCTGACTCGGAAGAAGGAATGCCTTGTTCTCAAGTCACCCACACTGTTTATTCCAGTGCCTTGCCTTCTTTTTTACCTGCTTGGGGATTCTCCTGTGCAATTACTAAGCCAGGCCTGGCTCTGCTTAGCTTGAGATCTGACAGTATTACAACCTGAGGTGATGCAAACAGTGTGCTACCTGCAAAAGCCCAAGTGTGTCAGAGCTGCTTATTTTTTTTCCTTCTCTCCTCCCTCTCCCTTCACAAAGAGCCCCCGCTCTGCCACACTGTCTGATGGGACTCTGCTGGGGCAAAGTAGCATCTGTCACACAATCAGCAGAACCAACTGCCAAGATGAATGCTTTGGTGCTGAGTTTTCAAAGATGCCTTTGAAGTTTGCACATGTTTCTGTGTCCAGGAACATCCTTTGGATGCTCTGGCTGTGTAGTTATGAACAGTGATACCACAAGCAGCCTACTGCAGCTGCCAGTATGGGATCCGAGGCTTGTAGATTTTATTGTAAATGACGATGACACTAAAGGACGGATGTTCTTCCTGTCTCAGGAGCACGGGAGGTGGTTTGTGTACTCCTGTCCCAGCTCTAACAGTGAAGCATCTCCCTCATTAACCCCTGGTTCTCAGGGTTTTGCATTTCACTTGCAGTTCTTCAGACTGGGTACATATGGAACAGACCTTGTTCATTTTTGGTGGGGGTGCACAAGTTGACCATGTGTGAGGCAAGGTGGAGATCTTGCTGTGGCTGAGAGGTGCAGGAGGATGGCCCTGCCAGCAGCAGAGCGGTGTGTGAGTAATTCAGTAGGAGTGTGCACACAGGTAACCATAACTTGGGTTCACCAAATCAGGCCTAAAGCGAGGGACATGAGAGCAGTCATTCCCTGGTCTGCCCATTTCCGCTGTTTTTGTGAGAAGGAGCAGATCTCTTCAGCTGTGCCATACTGTTTTGTCTAAATTGGTCTCTCCTCTGGCTTATAATTTGGATATTTGTAATTATAAAAATTCTAAATTAATGATATTTTCTGAATTCTTGGCTCACTCTCTGTTTCGTTTGTTCTTTGCAGAGCCAGCTACTATCGGAAGGGGGGGTGTGCAATGTTGCCTGTCAAATGGATGCCTCCTGAGGCTTTCATGGAAGGGATATTTACATCAAAAACAGACACATGGTGCGCTTCCTTTCTTTCTTAGTCCCATCTGTCTGTCTGTGTTGTAACCTCTTTTGTAGAGTGTGAATATTTTGTAAAAAATGCATGTTCATTTCTCATTTACTAAAAAGACAAGCTAGGTCTTTCAAAGCCACTAATCTTGGAGGAGACAATAGAACAGAAAGATCAGACCTGTGTGAAGGCAGGTGCTGCCAGGGAGGTGAGCAGGCGGGGAAGGGAGGTTGAGGCAGATGCAGGTGCCACTTTGCTGCTACAGGGAGGAACATCTTAGTTCCACGCTGAGGAAAGCAGCACGGGAGACTGCAGGCAGGGTCCATCCTCCAGTGAGGAAGAAGAGCATCATGTACACTGGCCCAGGTTGCCCAGAGAGGTGGTAGATGCCCCATCCCTGGAGACATTCAAGGCCAGGCTGGACGGGGCTCTGAGCAACCTGATCTGGTTGAAGATGTCCCTGCTTATGGCAGGGTGGGTGGACTAGATGAGCTTTGAAGATCCATTCCAAACCAAACTATTCTGTGATTTTATGTATTGTGGCTTTCATCTTTCTCCTGGCCTGCAGCAGCACTGTGAGCTCTTGAGTTGCCAGTGGCCACAAGAGGGCGAGGGAGATTGGGTGAGCAGGAGGCAAGAGCTCGGGAGGTGTGTGGAGGGGATGCAGCTCCAGAGCAGGCCCTGGCAGAGGGGTGTTGATATGAGCTCTCTGTGGCTGAGCTGCTACCTGTTGCAGCACCAAGCACAAGAGTTTCCCATTGCTGCACATAGCGCTTTGCAATTTGAATCAGTAAGGGGGTGATTTCCAAGCAGCTGAGCAGATTTGGAGGGAGTCCTGTCCTGTTGTCCCCAGGGCTTTGCAAGCCACACCACACAAGCCCAGCACTGTGATATTAGCTGATGAATATTTTTGTTGTACTCTGAGCTACAGGTGGGGGCTGTGGGGCTCAGAGCATCAGTGGGTATTCATTGGTGTGTTATTTCATGCAGAGTAGCTTAATCGAGAGGGAAAGTTTGTTGTAAGTGATCAGGCCACTGCTCCACTCAGTGCTGTCTCCAGCAGGGACTGATGTCTCAGAAAAGCATAACCTGACTTTCTCATTTATTACATCTAGTTGAGCAGTGCTGAGTACAAGGGTAAAGCAACCATATTTACCTACCTAGGCTTCACTCACTTAACAGTCAACTATTAGCATTCATTAAATTACTCAAAGTCCACTGTTACAACTATGCAGCTTATTTATGTCTGAATCCTGCAGCGGTGATTTCCACAAGCTGCCTGAGAACAGACCACAGAGAGCAATGTTGACGGTGCTGCATCCAGGGGTGTTGCCCCTCAGTGATGGTCATTCCCATATCCTTCACTTTGTTTTCCTTCTCCTCTGTGTTCAGGTCCTTTGGCGTACTGCTGTGGGAGATATTCTCTTTGGGATACATGCCCTACCCTAGCAAAAGCAACCAGGAGGTTCTGGAGTTTGTAACCAATGGAGGAAGGATGGATCCACCTAAAAACTGCCCTGGCCCTGTGTATGAAATTTTAGCTTCGATATATTCATACAAATAAGGTTACGTTTGGATGCTGTTCTCTAGTCAGAAGTTAATCATTTGTAAGATTTATCTTATCTTGACTGATCTACCTTATTGAATTTAAGTGCCAGTGACTTCCCTACTAGTTAAATTTTCTGTGTGCTTTGGAGAAGAATTCCGGGCCCCTTGGAGAAGTACTGGCTACTGCTTTTGCAGTCAAAGATGCTGCCATATTTCTGTGTCTTAGGTTAGCCCTGAAACCACTAATATATGAGGTTCTTCACAGGTAGGGAAAACTGGTCTCCATTACCTGTAGCCTTGCCTATCTCTAGTGAATTTCCCAAGGGATTTCAGGTGGGTGGGTTATTTCTCTGATGTGCTGTGGACGTCACCCCACTGGTGGCCACATTCCCGTGGTTACCATCACCTCAGCTGTCTGACTCTGGGGAAGGCAGAGCACTTGTATTTATTAAAGTCAGAGTGGTGATGTGTGCTCGTGGTTTCTAGGATGCAGCAAGTTGCTGTTCTGTACCAACAGGATCTGCTATTTATGAGCATCTCCCGTTCTCCTCTTCCAGGTACCGCATTATGACCCAGTGTTGGCAGCACCAGCCGGAAGACCGGCCAAATTTTGCCATAATCCTGGAGAGGATTGAGTACTGCACTCAGGTATCAGTGTTCATTTGACTCGACTGAGAGGGGTGGGGAGGGTTCCCGTTGAGGAGCAGTTTAGGCGAGGCAGAACATGCAATGAGCAAGCAGTACTGCATTTCTGCAGTCAGCCTGGGACCATTACTGTGTCAGCCTGGGACCAGTGGCTGGGGTATTTACCCCAACAGAAGGCTGATCCTTCTTGTCTTTTACTGCCAAAAGGCACAAACTTAGCTTTACAAAGAGTAGACCTGTAGTTCTGCTCCTAAAGGCACAGATTCTAACAAGCAAAAGAGCTAAGACAGGTCAGCACCCATACATGTTTCCCATGTGTCATGTCAGCCACTCCATCCCAGTGTTCACCCTTAAGGTGTGGTCAGCACTGAGCAGAAGTGGTCCTGGCTTAGAGCACCTTTTCCAGGTGGTTTCTGCGTCTGCGCACATTTTTCTAAATCTGGCCTCAGTCAGTTTTCTTTCCCTCACTGGTCAGGAGGCTTGGTCTGTTTTTCATGTGTGTTTGGATCCCGGGATGGAGAGGCATTGTTTTCTGCTATCTATAGCTTGCCATGTCATCCTCAATAATTAAAAGTTGCTCAGATCACCACATTTTCTCTCAGTTTAATTTTCAAAACTGCTTAAATAGCTCAGAACCGCAGTCCCTATGGATTCAGGATTCAAGGGGTCTGGCAGTATTGCCTTCTCTCTGCATTCCCATTCCTCCCTTGTTGTGTGGAAGCAATACTTTCATGGCTGAAACTTTCTCATATTATCTGAGAATGTTATGAACTTCGAGATGATATAGATTCCAAAACAACATTCCCACGGGAAATCTGGCTGGACATAAAAAATGTTTTTCATTGGCTTTGTTCCTCTGCTGTTCTGTGATGAGTTTTAGGGTTGCTTTTTTTTGAAGAGTTCAATTTTAAGGGTATCCTATTGCATCTCATGGCTAACTGTATTTTGCCAGCATCCTCTACCTATGGAATATGGGCTCTGGGTGGTGGGAAAGATGCTCTGTGATCATAGCACGACAGCTGTCAGGCATGTCAGGTTTTTTACCAAGTCTGAGTATGCATGATGGTAGCAGGCTTTGAGAAATCCTCATTGTTCTCCCCGGCAGGATCCAGATGTCATCAACACTGCTTTGCCAGTAGAATACGGCCCATCAGCTGAGGAGGAGGAGAAGGTAGCGATGCGCCCTGACGATCCAGAAGGAATTCCTCCTCTCTTGGTCTCCACACACCAAGATAGAAAGGATGACAAGCAAACTCTGCCATCTCCACCACCCCTGCCATCAGCCACTGCTGCTGGAAAAGCTCTCGGCAAAGTGGGAACCTTGGAACCGCCAGTCCCGGGGAAGGTGCAATCATCCTCAGTGGGGGGACATATCAACATGGCCTATGCCCAGTCCAATCCTCCTTCTGAGCTGCACAAAAGCCGGAGCTCCAGAAACAAGCCCACCAACCTCTGGAATCCAACCTACGGTTCCTGGTTTGCGGAGAAGCAGGCCAGCAAGAACAGTTCTCTGCTGGAGAAGGAGATGCCCGAGAGGGAGAATTTGGGACAGGAAGGAAACTGTACTGTGGGGCCCAACATTGTGACTGGCCGACTGCCTGGGTCCTCCCTGCTGTTGGAGCCATCTTCCCTAACAGCAAGCATTAAAGAAGTGCCTCTCTTTAGGCTCCGCCACTTCCCCTGTGGGAACGTCAACTATGGGTACCAACAGCAGGGCTTACCCTTGGAAACCTCCACGCCACCTTGCACGAGCAGTTACGAGGACCCCGTCCTTAGAAACAAGAGCCACATAACCCAGCAGGGGCCGTGAGAGCCCTCTACCCTCTTGACTTTTCCCCCTGTGGCCCCTGAGCATTGAAGAGATGTCCTGTTACCCAACACACCATGAGCAAGGGATCCGGCTGCATCACCTTCCATTCTGTGCCAGCTTGCTCCAAAAGTGCCACCCTCGAAGCTGTAATTTCAACTGACCTGAGAAGGTTCCAATCATTGGAGTAAAAGAACCAAGGGGGAGGGAGGATACAGGAAAGAGATGCTATCTGCAAGGCCCGGCTGCTGTTGCATCAACTCATACGCATGGTTGTTGTCATGCCCTTCCTGTGAGCTTTTCTCAGTTGTTCATTCTCTGCTTAAGTGTAAAGCTGCAGCTCACCGAGTGTTTCATGTCTGGGGTTTCCTTGCCAAACCTGTGGTTGCTGTGGAACACCTGGAGGTCTCCGGCAGCTGCCAGAGGTTGTAGTGGGTTTGGGGAGAGCATCCTCCATCCAAACTGAAAAAGGATACAAGAGCACTGAATGGTGACGCGATGGCACGTGCCCAAGTTGTGTCCCAGCTACAGTCCGGTCTTCGAAAGTCCTTGAATGCATAGTGGTGATGGCGGCAGGGCAATACACTGGTCATACCACATTCCTTGAAAGAGAGAGGAGAGGAAGCACAGAAGATGGGTGTAGATGCTATGAGGTGTATTCTGGGTTGGGAGTGGGGAGGGTGTTGTTTGGCTGGGGTTTTTTTGTTTTGTTTCCTTTTTTTTTTTTCCTTTGCTTAAGAACTAAAACGGAGTAAAGCCCTTTAAAATTCCTTCTGGCCTACGAAAGTAGGAATGTCCTTCATCAGGAACTTGTGCATGTCAAGCAGAACCAAGGTGAAGTTTTAAAGGACCATAATCATGAGAGGAACTTTCACCATGCCCTGAAAATGGACAGCCACCCACGTACCTCAGAGGTTTACAAGAGCCTTTGATGTACCCTGTACAAACGACAACATAAAAGCAGAAGACTACATCGTGCCACAACCTGGATGCCAGATACCGTCTGTATTTGCGAGGTTTAGCCCTTGTTCTTTAACAAAAAGTGTATGATACTGGTTTAAAGATAAGCACTGCATTGACTCATTTTGTACACCTCGTGCATGAAAAATATTCCAGTTAAGTGTATTGTCAAAACATAGGTGTAGGAAATAATTCATGTGTAAAGTTGTGAATTAGTAACTTCAACTTAGGGTTGCAAGGAGCTGTTTTAGCATGAATGCTGTCTGAAAAAGGGATGCCTGTTTCCAAGGAAATAGGTGTAACGGAGCACCAGCAAAGGAATGTGGATGTGTTCTTCAGTCTGAGACTCTTCGTTTCAGTGAAGTGACTGAATCTGGCCCTGGATCCAAACATGGAGGTAAGCTCCTGTCCTCATAAGGGAACAAACCAGAATCCATATATGCTGCTCCTAGCCTTTGACACATGCAGACCGACAGCAGAGGGCTAGGTTTGGGCCACCATCCTTCTAAAAAAATAATAAATAAGAAGGGGGAGGTAGTGTGCTATCCTAACCTGCCCTTCTGCCACCTCTGATACACAGAACAAAAAACCTTTTTTAGATGAATGCCAAAGCTGAGTGTGAGGGTCGGGTAATAGGGCTCTGTTCTTGTGTTGGGAAGCTTGAGTCAGGAGCTGCTCCAGATTTCATGTTCATCTGCTAGTAATCCAATGCTGCTGCGTGAGCTTGGTGGGGATCACAAGGGTTACACGCCTCGGCTGCTCTCCTGCTGCGTGCAGGCTGCTTTAGCTTGCATTAAGAGAATATTTGTGATCTGCGAGATTATGAGGCTCGCAGCTCCCATCGTGGAATAGCCACTGGGGAGGGATTCAGTCCAGCGTTGGACTGTGTTCCTGTCACACGGGCCGCTCATTCAAGCTCAATGGGGTAGTTTTCCAGAGTCTCAGGAAGGCTGATTAATTCACCAGGTAAGCACTATCAGAACAGTTTCTTACACTGGTCTGTTACTCACATATAATAGCAATTTTCATTTAAATATTTTAGTTTTCTCATTTTCAAAAGGGCTGAATCTCGTCATCATTGTTTTATTTAGCTCTTCTCTGCATAGGAGCACTCTGAATGTTTGCTGTCCTGCCTTTTGCATGTTACTGAGTGCAGGATCTGACCTGTACACTGATGAATGTTCTTAAATAATACACAAGAAGTTGCAAAGTTAGTGATGTTTGACTAGTGGAAATTATTAATTCTTAGATCTGGGGCAGAAGCTCTGATGTGGCACAAAGGCAGATAGGCTGCCAGGTGATGATGTCAAAAGTAGCATTTCAAAAAGAAGCGTTAAAAGAGCGAGCAGCAAGATATGATTGTAAGTTTGTGGGAGTGAAGGGGGTAAAAGGCCCCTGCCGTGCTAGGCAGTTATTTTATCCCAACTGAAATACTATTAGAAGAATGAGAGTTGCAAACAAAGGAGGAGCTAAACACATTACTGCTTCTTACCTATGGAATACGTGAGGAGATAATTCTGGCCGAGGGAAATGGTGAATTACTGCGGAAATTCTCCAGTCTGTTGAGTATGGTGCATTGAGATAAATCCTGTTCCTGCACTAGCAGGTGGTTTTCAGTAATCTTCCTGCCAGTGTCTCCAGTGTACAATGCTTTGTTGTGGGGTTTTTGTGTTGTTGGCTTCTTTTGAATCCTCCCCATTAACTCTTGGAATTGAGAGGAATTCAGAAATCCAGTTTGCGCATATTGTTAATATGAAAAAAAACCAATTCTGAGCTCTTCCAGAGGAAGCATTCAGGCTGGTAGCCCTGTGTGCTGTCCAAGTACAGTACTCCAGTTTGCAAAAATCATTTTGTAAATATTGATGCTAATCAAATCTTGCCACTCAAAAACAAGGCTTGGAGCATTTGCCTGTCCTCTTTCTTAGAAAACAACTAATGCCATCAATGACAAATGATTTCCATGAATTAATTGCCTGTACTAAAGGCTGCTCTGCTACCTGTGTGCAGCTGCACCACAGAGTTTCCTGGTCGTTCTGCAGTGGCATTGCTTAACTTTAAGCACCTGTCCTGTTGCCAAGGCATTGCCAGGATTTCAGTGACAGTGCAAGATTTTACTGGTATGGCTGGGATGCTGTGAGGAAAGCTTTTCTTAATGGTACCCAGTTCTTCCATCACTCAAGTAACAATTCACACTCAGGCTCAATCCATTACTACAGCATCCCAAAGGGTAAGGCCAACAGACTGCAGTTCAGAGGTTCTAGACTTGGCGTGCGTGTAAAGAGCTGAGTAACTTACTCAACACAGTTGTAAGGAGACTGGCTTACATTCTGTACAAGGAGGTACTTGATAGAATTTATCATTTCTTTTGCAACATCTAGAAGTGTTCAGTGTCCATGTTTCTTGTGTTCCAACTTCTAGCAGTTTCATTCTAGCACATTTTCTATAGCTGTACACCATTAGCAACAGCATTTTGTCCAGTCATAAACCAGGAATTTTGAATTTGTGTCCTGTTCAGTTCTCAGAGCTGCAGGGAACAGAGGGGCTTAGTCACCATGAGCTATCAAGACCAAAGCAGCCCAGCATGTGTTAATGCCAAATTCCCTCACAGTGACGTAGGAGGGAAAAAAAAAAATATCAAGTTATTTTAACCCTCTTACTTGTTTTTGTCTATGACTTTTTAAAAAAAAAATATAATTCATTGAGACAATATAAACAGTTTTAACGAACTTGTTTTTAAGACTTAATCTTTTCCATTGGCAATGATTACGTTCTTGTCTTACGTGTCTTCCTCACTCTGCAGGGGAGCAGCAGGAAGCAGTATGAGCTACAGGATGTAAAGCACGACTGGGAGAATCCTGTGCTGCCACTCTTACTCTGAAAATGGCTGATTTCCACCTGGATTTTAACTGTTTCCTGTAAATGTTAGGTAGGTGTCTGATTCTGTAAGCTGCTGAAGGTAAATGAGGTTGGGATGCCTGTTTGTCTGCCTTTCCACCTCTCCATCTTCCTTTTCGCTGCTGAATCTTGTTTCTCCATCCTGTGCCTGGAAATGGAGGCAAGAAGTTTGGGTGGTTCTGCTTCCTCGAGTGGTGGCAGGAGAGTGGCTTTGCTCTAGCGAGGAAGGAGGTTTTGATACCACGGGTTGAAGGCAGGGGGCTGCGTTAATGTGGCTGAGCCCCTCTCAGTGCTGTGGGTCCCTTGGTGTCCCCCCGTCTGTGCCCAAAGGCCACAGGTTCGGCACCAGAGCAGCCACAGCAGCGCTGGGGGCAGCTGCTCACGCTGCCTGATGTAAGAGGTGTGAAATGGGCTCTGAAGGACTTAACTTTGCGTGTCTGCTCCTGTTACTGAGCCCGTCTGCTGGCTGACAAGAACCTTGAGATAGGAATAACATAAAACAGCCTTTCACTGCAGCAAAGACATCAGCGTTTGTCTGTCCCAAAGCTAAACCCATCACAGGAAAATGTCCGAATTGTCTGCATCTGGCTTCTTTTAGTAACAAAGCTTCATTATAGGAGTGTCTGTCTCATGTACAGCAGTTTATGCAACATTGTTTATAAAGGAAGGGCCTGTGGGCTTCAGGGATACTATAAAGAAAAATACTAATATATGGTCATTGAGTATTTTGTATTGAATAGTGTATTTGTATTGTAAACAAGTGTAGTGAACCACAAGGCATGAAGACAAATAAAATGGCTTTCTCTGTGTTGCGCTGTGTAATGATTGGGTCAACGTCACATCATTTTTGTAATAACCAAGGGATGGCTCTGGAGATCAGTTTTCACTTGGTAAAGCTACAGAAGGACAGAGAAAGGAGTTGTGGTGTTAAACTGAGAGTCACCTTCCTGGTTGGCAGCAGCAAGTTTGACTTGTTTGCATTGCAAATGTCGCATCTCCCAGTTTCTTCCAGAGAAAGGTGCCAAATCACCAAGGTTGGCCTTTACCTGTAGGAGACTGGCCAGTATAAAGAGAACAAAGTATATGGTTGAAGAGAGAATCTAGGTGTTTGCATTCTTTAACACTTATATCCCAAGACAGCATTTTTCTTTGAGTCTGTATGTGGACTTTGAGTAGGTCTAATTACAAGCTGCATTTTAATACAGTGGAGTGTCCTACAGTCCTGTGACAAACATGGGAAGAGGTTGCTCCTGCCCTGAAATGTTCTTTTCCCCTCTCTGTACCACTCCCGTGCTGCAGGTAGCTGCTTTCTCAAGAAATGCTCCTTAAAATGAGGACTGACTTACCTATAAACCGTATTCTCTTGCACTGGCTTGGCCATATGCTCATTCTCCTGCAAGACTGATCTGTGGTTTAGTTAACAAGACTCTTTCCTGAGCAAGTATCTGGCAGGCACTCCTCCTCTTCCTCCGTTTCCCCCCTTCCCTGAGAAGGGAGCTCTCCTTTGCCCTCCCAGGAGCACCTCCAGTCCCTGGGCCCCCACCACATCCTGGTTCAGATCTGGCACTGGCTGGAAACCTGTGCTCTGATGTACCTTTTTTTTCCAGAGTTTTCTGTCTGCAGCAAGGCAGGAGAAAGGATGCAGGTGGGTGCTCTGCTGGGTGGCTTTCATGGACATGGTTTCAGTTTCCACCTGGTGTTGGACAAGGCTTCTGCAAAACTAGAACTCTAAAAGCTGTGACTTAAATACTGGACTTGCCTCCTCTGCAACACTCACAGGTAACAAAGCTAACTTCTCAGAGAAATTAGGTAATGTTTTGAAAATCTGCAGAGCCAATTTTGGATCCTTGTGCCTCAGATCTTCCTAGATAGCAGCACTTCAAAACACAGGCTTCCTGCCCAGAAAACCATTACTGTCAACATCTGGAAAACTATCCCTGAATCCAACAGGATTGAACTCTAGAAATGAGTTCTCCATCCCAGGACACTTCAAGAAAGTGATTGTCCTATTGTCACACCTGTGACCTTTCCAGCCAGTGTCCAACAAATTTTGAAAGATGTCATTGCTGAGAGCACTGAGGAAGTACCTTTTCTGAAACTGGACCCCAGAAATGTGCTGTGGCACAAGGACAAGCCTCGAAGTCTGCACAGGCAGCACAGAATTGCTGGAGACCATCTCTTTATTTATTTATAAAACAGATAATATCTATTTATATGGCTTAAGGCGACTTTGAGGATCATTTGTCTTCTTTTCTAACCAGTCCTGGGCTGTGATTGCACAGACCTCAGGACAGCACCTAATTTCAAACTTCACTGCCAGTTATTTTCAGAATCTTGTTTTATGACACAAAGTGTCCTTCTGCAAGAACTGGAGAAAAGGATTATGGCAACTTACCTTGGATTTAAGGAAGCACAAATCCCTTCACATCACCAACTTGAAGACAGCCATCAGTAATCCCTTCTGGAACGGAGGGCATGATTTATTTCTGTTTCAGGCCACATAAATTTACAGAGCTTCTTGCTTTGGTACAGAAGATTCTCAGCTCTGTACTGATAACAGTCCTGACTTGCTCCTGTAACCTACAGTGCTAACCTACAGGCAGAGCTTTCAGGAGAAGGGTGCAGCAAGCTGAAGCTGAAGGGAGAGCACGCTGCCCCAGAACTCAGGTGGCACCTGTGCCCTCTTGGCTGCCCCTCAGACAGGACTGAATGAAGTCCTGCAGGCTTTGCTACCCGGGCCCCAGAGACTCCCACTTCCAGCTGACCTGGGTACAGCTACAGACCTGCAGAAGGTGCAGCCTGACACCCTTGGAGGAAAAAAGAGTTACCAGTGAATCAGAGCGCTCTTGGATATAACTTATTTCCATGTGGTTCTTCCTCTGTGCAAGATACACAACATAGAAATGGTGTGACTACAACCAACTGCCTGAGCTTGCTGCCTAACCCTCACGTGCCTTCTGTGGAACTCCCACCGCCCGTCAGGAAAAGCAGGTACAGCCATTCCATCGTGTCAGGCAGGAAAAACAGCAGCTCTGATAACAGGTGTTTCATCACAGAAACTGAACTGCCCACCTGGGAGCATGGTGCCGGGACAAACCAGCAAAACATGCACAAATGCTTTGTTTGACAGCTGGCGGTTTGGTACCAAACAGCAAGAAGATATAAAAACTACTGGTTTATATACCACAGTTGTTGTTCCACCCTTTATCTCATTTGCCTAATTTGTACCTAAGAACAGAAGTGAGAGGATGTACATCCTGTAACAACCTAATGGAAATTATTTTTGCCAAACTATTCACCAGGGTTTTATTTTACTAACACCAGCAAGAAACAGATATTGGACAAAGTTCAGTAGATGACTGAACATCTACAGCTTCAAATACAAAGCACTGATTTTTTTTTTTTTACATTCAAAATTTACAGCTTTTTTTATTCAGTTAAAAATTCACATAAGTTAGAATACAATACGCATTATTTTAAATACAGCTCAGGAAAAATAGCTACAGCACTATTTAAAAGAAGGTAACAGCAGCAGAATATTGTCTAAAAATAGGTTATTATGATGTAATTTAAAGTGTCACTTCTTCAAGTAGGTAAGAGCGAGCAGATCATTTAAGAATAAAATTACTGTTCTGGAACACTAAACCATCCTGATAATGTTTACATATGCTGAGCAATTAAAATACAATATATGTTTAAAACATGGACAAAATGTTAGCTGTTTTAAAAAGCTGATACGCAAATAATGTCACATCAAGGTGCGTTAACAATGCTGTACCTAAAACCATCTTTAATTTCTCATAAGACTCTTAAAATAAATTTAGACTGCAAACTGTTCCAAAGGAAACAAAAAAGAAATGTATTGCAAACAAATCAAATCATGGTAATAGCTTACTTGAAAACCCTGCATATAATCCATACCACTGGCAGGAATTACCATGCTGTATTTATACAGTCTTAATATTAATGATGAGGCTATTATGTATAGTTCCACTCTGGGTTTATTTGCATTTAAAAACTGTGATACTCATAGCCTGCAGCACACCAAACAAAAAGTCTTTAAAAATGAGGGAAAGCTCTCCAGGAGAGCGCAAAGTGCATTATTTTAAAGAGTGCTTCTTATATGTAGCTCTTTCTACAAATGCATCCAGCAAAAAGTGCTTTTTACTATAAAGACTGACATGCAGCATTATTTGTGCTTTTTTAAGGGCTTTGTATTTAATTGCTGCTGTACACTAGGATAGCCACAAATACTTCTATTTATCAGCCCTTTTGTGTTCCGGAGAGGAGAACAGGAGGGGCGAGAAGAGGAGGGATCTGAATGATAACATGTAAAAATACTTCACAACTGCTTGAAAAAATTGATCTTTTTTTTTTTGCTTTCTTATTGCTAGCAGCTGACATTGGAACTGACAAAGTGCCTGGTGACCACACTAATGTCACTCATTAACCGCCTCCTCTGTCAAAAGCGGGCAATGTGCAAAGCAGTATCAGTTCGTTACTACACGGAGGAAAATACCACATGAATCACAAAGCAGCTTCAGAGAATGTTGGTGATACTCACATTCTCTAACTGGAACATTATTCGAATAATTCAGCATCTCAATCCCAAGATGCTTTTGCAATAATCTTCCCAGTCAGAAGCTGAAGAGTGGTTTTACTTCTTAATGCGACTGAACTTTGTCTCTATATATATATTTTTATTTATGTTAAAATTTATCTTAGATATACTTATATAGAATTAATAATTTAAAAATAAGTTTGCATTCTAGATGGGGTCTTCTGTGCTTTAAATACTTATTTCCTATTGTATGAGGACATTTTGGCTCAGCAAATATCATCTACAAGTTTTGCCCCATTAATCCCACGATACGTTACTCGGCTGGGTCGAACCAAGACCCCATGGTTCAGCTTACAGGTGAAATAGCGCTTGTCCCCCACAGAACCGTCATTCTTTCCCTTGGCACTTCTGAGTTCGAGCCCCAGCCATATCCCTGGTGCAAAGTCTGTAGGACCAATGTACCTGATTGTCCCCATTTCATTGGAGCTGGTCAGAAGAACCTGAGAGCCTTCGTGCAGCTTCACCGGTCCCTCCATGGTAGCTGTAGTGGTGTTACTCCAGCTGCGCCGCAACACGGAGCTCTTAGATCTAGTTAGGAAAAAAAAGGAGGAGAAGAAAAAAAAACAAAAAAGATATTTCTTTCTATAAAGTATCCAGGCAAATCTATAATTTTGTGAAGTGCAAGGGCAAAAAAACTCAAATTCCATTCTAAAATAATTGGTTTGATCTCATGTTACTAGCAAAACATGTAATAACATCGCCAGGCTAGAGCACACAGCAGTCTGAAATGCTTGGAAAATCGATGTCCTCTCACCTGCTGCCAGGCTGTACAGTATTTACTGCAGGTGATAGTATTGGTAAATTCAGCAGTACAAAACATTGTATTTGGGGCTTCAAAGAGTTTAGCCAAAACTACTTTTAGTGTGCAAGGATCAGTCACAATCACCATGACAAAGTGGAGGCCTTTACAAAGAGCTCCTGAACTTCACCCAGCTGTGTGAGAACACAAGAATTTGGAGCATATGCAGTGAACTGGAAAACAGTTTCAATGCCAACCTGAATCCAAGGACTGTACTCCTGTACACAGAAACAGAGTCTACTACTGGTCCATTTTGGAAGAAAAAAAAAAAGGAACATGTAAAGATCTAAATATTATACACAAAGGTTTTATTTTGAAGAAGACACGGTAAAGCTAACAGCCAGCTCACCCAAACATTTTTAATTCAAAACACTCACCTAACAAAGGAGTTTCTTCTGTTTATCTCCTTTTGTGAAGACGCAGAAGTGGTGCTTAGACTGCGTCTAAAACCTAAGTGGAAAGGTTAAAAAGCAGTGTAGTACATTTTTATAATATCTTTATGAACTCATATTCTTTGTGGGTTTTTTTATATTCCTTCTTCTACATTTGATACACATTCTCTCCTCCAATTTGGAACTTAAGTGATGAAACTTCTCATGAAATTAAGTGCCCGTTACATTTTCAAATGTTCAGAGAGCACAGAAATGAAATTAAACAAATGGGACAAGGGTAATTTGCAGCAGTCTTTTCACAAAAAGCTGAGGTAAGGAAAAATAAAAATACTTCAAGTTTCTCACAGGAGTTTCAGTAACTGCATATAGATCCCTCCCCACACTTCATCAATCTCAGTTTAGATTAAGGAGAGTTTCAATTTATGGTTAACTCTGATTAGAATGCAATACGGTGATAAGGGAAGAGTGGCAACAGTCTTAACTCTGACAATTATTTCTGCCAGTTCAGGGTTAATAACAACGGCAGTACTCCACAGTTCCTTTCACTGGCTACATTCTTAGGAAGGGAGCAGCCAGACTATTGGCTGGCATTTGAGTTCCTTGAAAACCCGTTGTGCTTTTGGAGAAGGGGGCTTTGTGCTGTGGGTTCTGGTTGTAGGACGGTCACCTGCCCAACCCAAGTCACTGCATCTTACGCTCCTACCTGGAAAAGTGTGATTTAGTTTACTCGATGAGGTCTCTGTGAGTGAATCCAAAGAACCTGTTAGTCTGAAAAGCAAGAACATAATGAAGAATTCATTGCAACTCAACTCTGAACTGCTGGAGTCCTTTTTGTCAAAGTTCTCATTCCTTCTCTTCTCCATCCAACTCCAGGAGACACTAAACTTTCAGTTGTAATCAGGCTGCTATGTAAGAGGTGCCTGGAGCAAACTCATTTCTTCGAGTTACTTGCCTTTTATTCAGCAAGAAAGCATGTATAATTTTGAGGCAAGGTCTTTAAGTTTGGTGGAGGATATTCAGGGATAGAAAAGCAAGAACATGTCTGGCAGAATGATGAGATACAAATGCAGGAGGAAAAAGCATGGTATTCCTCAAATGTTCTTCCTGAAACCTCACAAAGAGACTACGAAGTGGTGGATGCTTAGTGCAGTTATCTGGAATGAGAACAGCATTTCCATTCATGTCCAAGGCAACCTCCTTTTATAACCAAATTCAGCTTAATGCATCAGGATTGGGTTATGGAACTAAGATTTAATGAACACAGAATGTATCAGAAATGGAGGCCCTGGATTGAAAATACCTGAACAGGTTGCAAGAGAAATAGGGAGCTGCATTTCTAATCTGCTTTAAAAAAGCTGATCTAAAACCTACTAGTTTTTTAATGGATGCTATAAACTTTCATCAACAGAAGAAAACATTTGTTTCTTCCATTTCTGCTACAAAATGTTTCTCACTGGAAACGTATTAAGAAAGCGTTTGGCGACACAAACATTACAACAGCGTCAGTGCTTACCTCTGCACACGAGATGGTGGTGCAAATATACCATATCTGGGAAGACAACTGAAGTACTGAACGCCTCCAACAGAACCATCGTTCTTCCCGTGAGGCTTGTCCAACTCAATTCCGCACCAGAATCCTACATTTCAAAACAGTAAAACCACAGTATTTCGAACAAAACACCACGGGCTTTTCTTCATCTAGATAGCTGGTGCTGTTGGCATTTATCCACATCAAGGAAAATGGTTTCTAGTTAGAAATTAAGAGTTGTAATATATATATTTATTATTATTATCATCTATGTAACTATGCAAAAACGCATATCATAACCTAAAGAGAATTATCTCTGCATTTTTGTTTGCTTTCAAGAAAATTATTGACATTTGATTTAATGCAGAAAAGGTAAACCCCTTGATATACGTACTAAAGGCAAACAGAATGTTGCTGAATGTAACAGTGGCCATTTGACAAAAAAGGAGACGAGAACAAAGAGCAGCAGTGGTTCAGGTTTTCCTCTCCAATCCTCTGACCACACGGTTTATGCCTCATCTGAGATCATCAACAGTAAAATTAAAGTTTTGATATTAATTCATTCCTTCTCTCCATCTAGCAAGTTTTAATTAACACAAATTGCAAGGCTGGTTGTATGATTTTGGGAGAAGGGTGTAAGAACCAGACCTGGCCAGCAATTCATCTCGTACAGAACACTGAGCAGGCATCAAGATGGTAATAAGCTTGATCATTCATAACCTGTGATAAATGTGAGCTAATTATGTAAAGGTGCTAAATTTCATACTCCATTAGCAGTCCTTATGCTATCCATCCCCAAAAGACTCAAAATTTAATTCAAGTCACTTGGTACTAAGGCACTGGATAAAATGGTAATTGTAATTAGCAGCCCAAGAAACGCAGGGCTGACAGCTTATCAATTAGAAGGGCTCAGAATGTCAGGTGTTGTTCCCTTCCTGTTTTCCAAATGAAATAAAGACCTGCATTGCAGTAAAAAGAAATTAAATTTAGGTAACTTCCAGAGCTTTGATCCACATTAAAATTGAAATACTTAAAAATGCATCTGTTACATTTGCTATAAATTTCTGGTTTTGCAAATGGTGAAGACTTGTGATCTTTCCATCCTCACTTCTTACAATACCATGTTTTTCTAGAAAAAAAAAATAATAATTTCTTAACTTGGAGGGAGAGGGAGGAGACTCACATTGTCCAACAGCTTTCTGATTTTACGCTTATTACAGTAAATTTGGAAAAGCAATCCTTTTCTCATTGTTTACTTTTTAAGTAACAACACGAAGGTAAGAATGATCACATGGAAGTGTAGAATCAGTTAACTGCAATATCTTAAGCAAAGACTTGCCTACAAAGAAACTGGGGAAAGGGGCAAGAATGAAAAAAGTATGTAGTTTGTACCACAATCTCACATTCTGTCATTCTAACTTTTTCTTCTTTTGTTTTAAATATTGATGCCACAAAGTGTCAAGACAGAGTATTGCCGCTCACGTATCAATCAAATGACCCTCATTTAAACTAGGCACTTACACCAATACCAACTGGTTTTGCATTACTCTTGCAAGATTTTAGATAAGGACTTAAAGAACATGGACTTCAGTTGCAAAAAATTAGTATTCATAAATCAGTTTCCATAATTCAGAATAATGCAATTCCATCTGAAAACACCTGCTTTCACTGCAGTGTGGTTTTTAGCAAGGGTAAGGGAGGGAGGAACTGAAAGGGAGAAGGATGAGAGAATGGCAGTTTGGGGCTTTTTGAGATGCTCGTAACTGCTCATCTGTCTGACCTAAACACTTCTTAGTTAAGATTTAAACGTTCACAATTACCCTCTTAAAGATGCTAAAATGATAAGGATGAGACATGTATAAGACATGGTATGAGCACCAGTATTGCAAGAGAGGAGCTGTCTCAAAAAGACTTACTACAATAAGTACGGAGTAAAGGCATGTGTTTTCAATAAACTATATACCACTTCGGAGCCTAAACTGAGGATTTTCAGAAAGCTTTGTAACAATACCTACAATTTCAACATCAAAATATTTCTCCTGATTAAGATAAGTTAGTGGACAAGTAAAAAGTCATATTTAAAACCATTATTTTTCCTGGCAGTTACATTAAGTTAAAAAAAAAAAATCAATTAAATTTAGGAAAAAGGAAGGAAGAACTTTGAAACAACACAGTAAATTTAGATATTTGTTTTGGAGGGAGTGAGGAAAAAGATGGAGTTCTCTTAATGTTCACGTGCTCACATATAGGTTATTCCATATTGATTCTACAACATACGCGAAGACTATTGCAAATACCTGGTGCAAATTTTGTCATCCCACAAAATCTAACAATGCCTGTTCTCTGTCCAACCACCAGCACTCTGTCTCCAACCTGAATTTCTCCTTCATCAAAACGATTTTTTCTTGTAGCAAGAGAACTATACAACCCTGTTCAACAGAAGAACAAGATCTGCAATTAGTGACATTATATCTTTAAAATTTTAAAAATACTTACATAGTGAGCCAAAGGATTAGTAAACAGTATCTATCTTTAATGTAGTGTACCTTTAACCCATGGCAACATACCGCAAATTTTGCTTAGACAAGGAATTGCTTTGCTTCCTCATGAACTGTGGACTACAGCCTTTTCTCTGCAGTTGAAAGGCACAGTGACCAGCTATAAAAACATTTTTTCCTCTTGAATGTGTGCTAAAACCTTTTTTTGAGTTGCCCAACTCAAGTTTATGGTTAAACTACCTCCCAGGTGTCTTTCCTGAACTATCTCAGATTCTGAAACAGCAGAAGTAGTTCTACATAAGTATTCACTACAGCAGTAAACTCCCACCTGTCAAAATACACCTCAGTAAAACAGACCATACCAGCACTAATTTTAGATGAGGCAGAAGAGACTCTAGTCACTGCTTTTTTATTGCTGCTAGTTGCATTTCACTTCTTGGAGTAATTCTGTTTGCCTTCCAAGGAGGTAGTAGAAGAGGAAGAGCTGCTGTACCCAGGAAAACCTAAAAGACAGAAGTGGAAATAGTCCTTCAGAGATCATTTTTGGAAAAGGACAGATGAAGCAGAAGGGAAAGCTTCTGTATGAAGGACGTTATCTGTTCTCTGTGGTGGGCAGAATACAGACTAAAGAGCCAAAACTAGAAGTTGTTAAGCAGCACTTACACAAACACCTGTCAGGAATGAGACAGGTGCACCTCACCCAGCCTCAGGAATACGGTGATAGCTGAGTGCTGGAAGAGGTCTCCAAAAGCCCATTCTTTTTCACTCTGCAAAAGTTCTAAATAGTCCCAAGCAAATTTATTAAAATATGGGAGCCTTACTAATAAGAGATCACACCACCACACTTTCAGCATCCAGCCTATTAAAGATTTGATGAGAAGTAGAAGGAAGGTGATATTATGTGAGTGAATTATTGTCTGGATTAAAGCCTACTATATTCCATTACATACTGTATTAATATTAAAAACTGTACTCTAAAGTAAGAATGGGAAATAAATCACTTTTATCTGCATTTGCAAACCCTGATGTCTAAACTGTCTGATAAGATTTATGTTCAGCTTTCCTCCTTCCTTTTCAAGGCTCTCCCCAGTTCCTCCCTTTCCTACCCTCAGGAAGGCATGCCTAGGCCTCAGTTTCTCAATGTGAAAAATTTAGATAGTATTGGATAAAAGTTACTCCTGGGGAGATCTTGATGGGACACAAGAGGGAAATTTTTCACTATGAGAACAATCAGCCTTTGCAATAATTTCCCCAGGCAAGCAGTGGATTCCCCAACACCAGACACTTCTAAGTTGCCGCTGGACAGGGTGCTGAGCCATCTTTTCTAGACAGTATTTTTGCCAAGAAAGCTGGGACCAGATGACCCTTGTGGTCCCTTCCAACCTGGTAGTCTATGATTCTATGGCTTATAGAGGTTTTCAGCATTCTGAGAGGCTTAATACTTTAGGTTTCACAAAGCAAAAGAGTTAACATGTTCAATTTTTTAATCCTTCAGTTTGGCAAAACAGTAAAGAACTGCAGAACAGTAAATTCAGTGGGTCAAAGCAAAAGCTTAGGTACTTGGAGATATCAATCTAAAGACTGAGATATTGGCTGCAGTTGTCCTACAATGAAGAAAATGCAAATTACTAAATGATTGGTGACTAAACAGGCAACCTTCAAGTCAAAGGTATTATATAAATATTCACCTGCGTTTGTGAACACATACTGCAAGTCCATATTTAAAAGTCAGTCCAGTAATGGATTCACTGGAGGTCAGACCATCACCAAGCACTTTTACATGAGTGTAACAAAAGCTGCTGAAACTAAACCAGCCATTGAGATGCTTCATTTTGTAGGAAATCATGGGGCAGGAGAAGGAAGAACAAAAGGGACTTCAGCAGGTCTTACAATCTACTTCTCTTCATCAGGCAAAACACCTGTTTGTTAGCTCACTCCTGAGAAGCGAGTGTTTGACCTGTTCTTAAAAATCTCCCATCAGGGCGATCTCAGGACTTGTCAGCAATATATTTCACCACATCATTATCTACACTGTTCAAGGGATTTTTTTTCCCCCCTAATATAAAGGCCTAAATTACCACAGTTTTAGCTCAAGATTTCTTACTCTTGTTACACATGTTGTTAATCACACAATCACAATTCCAACAGTCTCTACTCCTAAGTCATGTTTTATATCTCCAGTTACTGTGGTGGCTTCTCTGAATTCTCTCCAGATGACTCGCATCTCTTTGAAATGTGGTATTTAAAGCTAGATCTGTGTCCTAGCTGAGGCCTTACCTGTGCCAAGTGAAGCATCCAGGTCACTTTGCATTACCTCATGGCTGACAGCCCATCGCAGTGTGCTTCCCCTTTTGCAACGGGACAGCATAGATGACTCTCGTTTACCCTGTAATCCTCAGTATCTCCAGGTCCTTTTATGCAGAATTATTACTGGGCATATCATTTCCAGGGTGTATTTATAGAGTTGACTGTTTCAGCCTTGCTCCAGAACTTTGTAGTTGGCCTTACTCCTCTCCATCTTTTTCCCTCCCCACCATCCCCCCAAGAGTTTTTCCAATTTGTCAAGGGTTTCTGGGGAGTTTGTTTAAAAACAAACAAACAAACACCACACAACAGAGTCAGCACAAACTCCAGGAAAACCCCAAGCTGAACTACTTTCTAAGTTGGATTTTTCTAAAGGTTCTGCACCTGCTTTATAGCAGTATCAGCTAAACCACTAAATCACAAAATGAGGCTTCACATCACTTACAGCCTGTGAAGCCTTTGGAGTCCTATTAATTGCAGATATCATATATCCATCAAACACAGACACTATCCTGCCAATTATTTTCATCGCATGACCAGAACCTGAAGACCAAGCCATTAAGTGCCCTCCATGAACAAAATGTTGGAAACCTCTGTCTACACAAGTTTTCTAGCTCACCTCTGAAAAAGTACCTGATTGGACAGTACTTAAATACCTTACACTAGCCTCTTGCCCAAGTCTCTTCCTTACAACTGCTCACTGACAGAGGATATAAAAAGATGCTTTTCTTCAAAGAAGGTATACTGAAATTCACACTTCAAGTTATTCAAAGAAATATTGCTTTTACCAACATTCATAGTATGATTCTAAAGAGAAAACCTCAAAGGAAACCGGATTGTTACAATTCGTTAAAGACAGCCCTGAAAGCGACGTCCCTCTATGTTTTAATTTGGCAAACAACATACTGATGCAATAGAAGTCACTATCCCATTCTGAAACTAGATAATTGCAGAGAATGATTTGTATGTAAAAGGAACTTTTGAAAATGCTAGAGTTTCATTTTTCATATTTGAAGTTCGTTATTATGAGGCTTCCATGATACAATGCCAAGACTGTTAAGTACTGTTAGATGACAACACTTTATAATACAAGTGTGAACATACAGATACAGGAGAGAAAAAAAATTCCAACAGAAGATGTGCACGACTCTTCATTAAAATCTAGGCAGTAACGACACAGGGCAAAAGGTCTCCTCCCCTCAGAAACCCTAGAAGGTAACTCTGCAGATCCTCTGGAAAATCATTCACTAAGAGACACCTTTCAGCTCTAAGGGCTTGTCAACATTCTTGGCCACACATATGGATCAAAGCTGTTATCAAACCAACACAGAACGCCAGCCAAACACCCACACAAATTACTCTTGCTCCTGGGAAAATAAATGTGTACAGCGTGCTTGGGACTTGAATACAGACAGGCAGGGAAACTCTTTCCTATAGATAAAGGACTTTTTCAGAGGTATGGCAGTAATAATACTTCCTCTGGTCTACTCAAAATTTTTCTCAAGATGTTAAAAAAGTTTTAAAAATTTCATTACCGTCTTTTGCAGGTACAGCTTTGCCCCTTTTAGGAGTCATAAAGTTGGTTTCAGAAGCACTGTCTTTTTTTGGCATATTTAATCCTATAAAAAATAATATATACAATTAAATATATACATCCTAACAATGAAAAATAATTTTACAGGTAAGTCATACACAACAAACATTTGACAGATCTGCAGATGAGCGGATGCATGGATAAAACAGATAGAACCGTACAATTTCTTAGACTCTTGATAAATGGGTAAGACAAGACTGCAAAATTGTTCTGATGGATAAGCACAAATGTTTAAACCCCTTAACACATTAAACCAGTGCAAACTATCTTGACCAACAATAAACAAATTATCTGAAAATTATTAATGTTTATATTGAAGGAGCTTTACTTAAATTTTTGAAACATTTATATTTATTATATATGCAACATACACTTTCATAGTACTTAAGGTATACTATTCACTAGGATTAATTTCGCAATTTCTGCATTAAAGATTATGCATAAAAGTTTAGAGATCAAATCTTCAGGCTGTCTACAAATACTGAAGTATGGCAATAGCATCTCTTAGAGCAGAAATGTTGTGATATGCATGTGAACTAGTATTGCCACAAAGTTATAATTTGTGAACAGTCATTTTGCATTTCTGACAGTTTCCTACCCTAACTCAATGAAGAACAAGCTTATCTATGATGAATCCTCTCCCATCATGAAAGAAAAATCGTATCTTTTTTATGTAACTATTTCTCTCAGCTTAATTCAGCTACAGGGAGTGAAGTAGTTCACAAATCTATTATATTTTCAAAAATTGTATAGTTTAGCCATTAAGGCATCAGAGCTAAAAACTAGTGTTTGTGACAGATAACATATTTCTCAATTTGATCACAATAATCCTTTTTCTAAAAACATGAAAAAGACCTATTATCATCAATTTGATGGATTGTTCAAATCCAGTAGAAACAAATCGAATTTGAAAATCATATACAGTATTATATTTTACTTTGTAGATATGATTATAAGCTGAAAAAAGCGTATTATTTTTTCTTGGATCATTGCAAACCAGTGTATCGCAGGGATGAAGTTTAAGAGAAATAAATGTAATATGGAGATGGATGTAAACGCTGCAAAACAAAGTTCTGCCTCTGCAGCCTTATCCTCCCACTCCAGCCTGTGGATCAGCCAGGCACATTAAATGCTAATGGAAATTTCAACACAAGAACATCTTATAAACAGCAGCTTCCAGATGACTGTTAGTGGGTGTAACTCTGCTGGGCAGATGATGCATAACTCACTGATTTTTTACCTAAAGCAAGCATCAAATGTTTAAAATTTACAAAGACACAAACGCACCTTTGTGACAGAAACTGCCCGGAACACGCTGTCTGTGACAAAGGAAACAGTGCTGCTTTCCATTTTAGATTAGTGAGTTACAATCAGTTCACAATAAACTGAATCAACCATTGAAAAATACTAAATAGAAAAGTCAGCTCAGATCCGCTCCTCATTTTTCTGAGAAGCTTTTTATGCAGGATATCCATTCATAAATAGCTTAAATCTTGTGCTAAATGTAAATACACATAATTAGGGCTTGCTTCCCCCTCAATCTATGTAGGGAAGAGTTACACAAGTCATCCAAAATGCTGCCAAAACCCATCTTTTCTACCAGCCTGGCACATTCTCTCTGTGCCCTGCATATCACTGGTAAAGAGCAGAGTGTTTTAGGGTGCTTGAGTAAATTCCATGAGAATGTGTGCATATCTTCCATCCCTTAGCATGTCACCTAAACAGGGTTTGGAAGGGAAAAGAAATGCTAATGTAATATGCTTAATGGCATCATCATGTAACCAGCCAGACATGGGGCCAGGCTATGCATGGTGGGCACTGTACAGAGCAGGAAAGAGCCTGAACTCCAAACACCTGGGAACCTAAACAGGTGAGAAAAGATGCAGCATTCTTCCTTCACAAGAAGAGAATTCAGAAGGATTGAATAATTTGAATAACTACTAAAAGACTAAACCAGAGACTGAGCCTAGAACTCCAATGAGTAGACCAAAGCCTTATTACAAGGACATCTTTCTCTTCTAATTCCCCTCTGGTCTTACTCAGATAAATTAATTAGCAGATAAAATGCAATCCGTTAAATAGTTCCCTGACCATTTTGCCAGAAAATAAACTACATTTCTTCAATTTCTATACATAAAATTGTCATAGATTAGTTTCTAGATTTTCACTGATTTCAGTGAGAAGTTTCAAATGACCCAGGATGATCTTAATAAATGAAATCACATTAAGTTTAGACATTTAACTAATATCACAGTCAATCAAAAATTAACTTTAAAGGCTTGAGAATAAACGTTGAACTTTTTTTTAACAGACTATAAAGTCTAGTCTATAAAGACTAGAACTTCTTATAGTACATCAGACCACTATAATCACTAAGCGACTACACACCATCTCCTTCCAGTGCCGGTTTAAAGGCTAGTGAATGAGAACACATAGCTAATGAATATCAACTTCTCATCCCAAGTGATGAACTAAAAACAAACAAGTATTTGAATATCAAAATTTATAAGATTGGTGGTAATTCTTGAACATTAGTATCCTTCTATCCTGTCTCAACACACAAGTAAATACCCACCAGAGTTCACTTTGGAAGTTATGTGCGTCACGTCTATTTTCTTGGATTTGACCAAAGGTGAAGACCGCGTGGAAGAACTTCGTAAAGAGCTTTTTTTGCGATCGGAAGCTTTGCTTATTTTAGAAAGAGGTGCAAAGATACCTGGAGAGAAAATCGGATGTGCCAAAAAAAAAATCAGGAGTAAAAATAATGTAACAAAACTTTCCAGCTACTATCTCTTACACCATTAAGTTTGGGTTTTGTTCAGCTTGTTATGCTGCTGAAGCACTTGCAGGGTAGGAAGAACTACCTCAAAGGAACAGTGAAACCAAGAGACTTATCAAGAAACTTGAACAGAGTAATTCAGGAAGGCAGTAAAACTATCGATTAGAATCTCCTTTTTGTCCTAATAGTAACATTCAGTCTCCACTGTTACAAAATGCAAGACTTTGTATATCTGTGAAATACCAATTGAAATACCTCAAACTGGAAGTTAGAAAACAGCTACAAGTGTGAGCCTCTTAAATTAAAAGGAAGACAAAACAGGTAAAGAAACATGGGCCATTACTGTTACAACACAAACAAATAGCGTCAACAATACAGATGGGAAAACAAGAAAGACTATTACCTTACACTTTCAAAGAAGTAACAGGAAATTTTGACTAGTTGGTTGTTTGAGTCGTTTTGCAAATAGTTGCAGCTAAAAAACTACACGCAGCTAAAAGAATCAATAAAACAAACAAAGCAAGCACTACAAAGAAGAAAAGAAACACAATCCATTATCTGTATTTATTCTCTCATATCTTCCAATACTTTTTTTAAATTCAGGTTTCAAAATAATTTAAAGAAAAATATTGAAGGTCATACCACGTTTCGGTGCACACTTGAAGTATTGGACTTTTCCAACGCTTCCATTGTTCTTTCCTTCTGGTTCATCCAGCTCCACGCCAGCCCACTGGCCACTGGCAAATTCTGTTGTGCCACAAAATCTTAATGTACCAACCTAAAGCAAAAGCATCAACATAGAATGACTTTGCTAAAAACTTATTGTCCACGAGGACATAGTCTAGACTACAAAGAAGAAAGCAAGTCACCACCAAGCTTTCAACCAGAACAGAGAAACGCAAACATAACAATCTCCCTTGATTATTGACATTCCTATCTTTGGATGCCAGCCACTGCATGTTCCAAAACGCATTAGTTTTTCTGCATATATTTTTGTATCAAACAAATGCAGAGGTTATTGACAGATCTCATAACAGGCAACAATGAGACACCACTACTGTACAATACAGCTCCAAGTCAGTAAGATACAGCAGTATATGTCTAACTAGAAGTTTTACTTCCAGTGCCTTCCACGACAATAGTTCCAGAATCACAACTGGGTGTCTTGCTGAACTGGACATTCCATGGAAATACTAGATTAAAAACTCCATAAATATATATTTGTGTGTATAAATATAAACACATATGTATTCTTATATATATTGCAAAGGTTAAAGGGTAAACTTCAGAGCATACTTAATTTTTTTCTTTGGAAAACATTCAAAAATCTTTTATTCCATCTGTATGATGGAAAAAAATTTAAAAAGGCAGGAAATGTTCTAACATTTTTTGCTGTTGCAATATATACTATATAGACTCTGAACAGATAAGTATATCAAGAATATCAAGACAGACCAGTCCTGCCAGTGGGCCTCAGTCTCCACAAATATGCATTATAAGCTCACACACTTCATCCAAACGGAGGAGGAATAACTAACAGAGGTGCATTTAGCACAGATTTAAATTCATTTTTATATTTGATTTTTAAATTAGTTTTAGTAATAAAAACCTTTGATCTTTCAGTTGCTCAGTTTTCATTTACCTCATGTGACCTTAATACTATTAGTTCACTTTTACCATGACTGCACTGTCCAATCCACCCTCAGATATTACAAAGACAGAAACCCTTTATTTTCTTTACTACAAAAACTTCCAGTTACTCTTTCTTAATGTTCTGTAAAGAAATAAACGTGATCCGGACCCTATTCTTCTTTTACTCTGAAGGTCTCTTTTAAACTTGATTGTTATAGGCAAGTACATCACACTAATCTAGACCTAGATGTTTTCAGGCCCAAGTACAAGCACAGATCAAATTCAGCCAGAGGAAGCCTGGCCAAGCGGCCCAACAGATTCCTCTACTCTCCAGGCACCAGCCAAAGGGCACGTACTGGGCAGAGGAACAAGAGCAGCAGGCATCTGAAACAGGAGATGGAGTTGGCAAAGCTGACGCTCCAATTTTGCACAAGCCCTAGGACTTGTGCAAGCAAGGAGCAAAGGATATCTCGCACAGGAGAAACGGGCCAGGAACAGGAGGAAGTTTTCTCCCAGCTGTTAGTTTCCCTGCACTTGCATTTTCATTGAATGTCGGTTTGATAAGATATAATCTAGCAACAGCAGGAGCCTGTGAAGCTGAAGGGACCTCAAATGACATACACAAACACGTGCTTACACAGCTTCCTACCCTGTAAGACAACTAGAATGACAGGCACAGTAGGAATCGAGAGAGGAATCCATTTTCCCTCTGGCATCTGCTGTGCATGGCTTTCAAGCTTCATTACAGCTGATACGTTAGGAGACTGCAGAAGCAGGAATGAGCACAGGAATCCGTAAATATTGCTCGTAAAAATACTGCCATCCCAGCGCCCTCATCCCCGCTCCTGTATTCCGGAAATGAGAACTGATCCAAGAGGACATCAAGAATCGGGCACCATTTTCATCATCCTGTTCACACTTTTGCTCTACCCTGCATTTGCGAGTATAAAAGGGGAGGGGAAGACAGGGCTGAGATCCACATATTCATTTGGACAAATGGAGAAAGGGAGTGGGAAACAATGTGGGAGTAATGCAGAACCACTCCTCACATACAAAGACAGGAAGAGAGGAAAGCAGAGGTGGAAAAGGAAGACCAAAAAGCACAATCATAGTTTTGGTTCCCTTAAAAAAACTGGAAAGCCCTGCTGGCCTTTGCCAACAGAAAAACAGCCTCCAACAACTTCTTAAAACCACTGTAATAGTATATTCAATTAAAAAAAAAAAAAAAAAGTAACAACCAACCAAACCCAGGAAGCTTTATCTATACACAGTAAGCACATTACAGTACAAACAGTACCATGGGCTTTACTTGGAGAAAAAAAATACAGAAGAGGACTAATTTCTTCCCTTTTGTGCTATAAAGCCTCCATTAACTCGCAATTACATTATCTCCTCTTGCTTTCAGTGTGCAATGACTTTCTGTAAAAGAAACTTCCATGAACTTCTACTGCCTTTAAAGAATAAGCGCCTTCCTGTATGTACTTCAGTTAGAATGCATTCTGCATAGTTACTGATTCCTTTACTTTTCCTTACCCAGTTTCAAGAACACACCAAATGACAATACAGAACGGAAGCTGCTTCGTGCTCTCGGTGTGGTTCACTGTAGAACACTTCAGTTGTGACAATTACAAATCTGAAGTTAGGCTAGAAAACTTATTAAAGCTACTCAAACAAATTTTGCTCACAAATGCCTTCCGTATTTACCAGAAAAATATTTGAAATCTTCAAAAGAGTTCTGGCATTCCTAATTCATTTCAGAGCCCTTGCCATCAGAACAAATAAAAGGTGTGACTACTAACTGCAATATCAATGTTGCATTTTGCAAATACATTTTTTAAAATGTGTCTAGCAAAGTAGCTTCTTAAAAGCTATTCACATTGGAGCTGTACCAGAATTAGCTACATTCTTACACTTGCACAGAATCACGTATTATAACAACGCTGTTGGCACAGCATTGCTTCAAAGATTTTAGCTGCATTGCACCAGTGAAATTGGGTTACTACAGCAGAAGCAGAATCAAAGTTTTCTTTTACTGCCTTCTGGAAACTATCAGGGGTAATTCACAAATGCATACTCAGAACTGAAAGCTGGGTAACACACAAAGTAATCTGTAAATTTTACCATCATTTTGATGTGACACCAAAAATGTTAATAAAATCTGAGCCACATTGATGTACTACAGGAGAACTGTTAAAAAAATGTTTACAGATACAAAATGCAGTCTGTGCCCTTCAAAACAGCTTTTCATAGTAGTGACTGTAACAAATAACTGTTCAGCTTATTACTATCTGTAACTAGATGCTTACTGCCATACAGAGTTCATACCTTCCATAAAGTATTTTACACCCTCAAATTTGAGGTATGTCTCCAAAGGGGTAAATAAATTGACTGTCTAGAAATCGTGAAGGTAGTATCAGGCTGGTTATCATACCTTCTGTCCTGCAATAACAACACGATCTCCCAGTTTCAGGCCAAGCGATAAAAGCATGGCCTTGCCAGTGACGTGATCGTAGTTTGGAATCATGGCTTTTGAAATGTCACATGAGAGAGGCACTGCATCCAGCAATATCTGCTTGATTTCTTTTGCATGTTCTTTGCCTATTACTGGTTCAGTTAGTATTGCTACTGGATCAGGCACCACATCCGCTGGAATCTGCCCTTTGTCATTCTGTAGAAACATAACATAGCATAGGATTTTGTTTTGTGACAAGATAGACCTGGTTAGCAAAACTATAGTAGCTTATGAAGTTCATTAGATATTTGATAATATAAACAGTTATAAAAACATCCACATTTTCACAGAAGGATACCAAAACAGCCTTAGATATACAAACTAGCATTTACAGTGACTTATTTTCAAAAGTGCTAAGTTACCGAAATTTTACTTCAAAGAACATTATTGCTACTCAGAACACATGAAAAGCACACCTGTATGTATACATGTAACTTAACATAGATTTAGAAAAGTAAACAAGAATTCTAGTCTGTAATACCAATACTGTAATGCCAATACTTCCCAAAGAATTTAGTTTTACTCAGTGTATAGCTTATTCCTTGATGAGGCTTATTCCAAGTGTAAGAATTTAATTAATACATATTGCATGCACAGACTATGCAAAGTTGATATCTCATATAAATACTTGAATAAAGCTGTTCAGATTTAGACATAGACTATTGTGTCAGAGATGAATGAAGGAGAGAGTCCTTTGCAAACACTTCCCATTCCCAGCAGGCAGTGACTGTGACTCCCCTGTGTCCCAGGTGAGACTGGCCCTTGGCCAGAGCTGCTGGAGTACCAGCTCACCTGGAGACAACTCGAACTCCAGGCCACAGCCAGACTGCAAGTGCAGTGTTGGGCTGCCAGGCTGCTATGATGGCAAGTTCTGCCCGCAATCTCTTCAGCGAAGGCATTAGTAACAGATCTTCACCTATCTGCCAATTTTCACAGTCTGTGGAAACATAATTATCTTGGTCTTCCAAATTTGTCTCAGCTGAGCCCCTGGATTCAGAAATTACCAGAAACCCAATGAGGGAATGACATAGAGTAAGACTCTGTTTGCTTTGCTCCCTTAAAAAACAGACTGAAAGCTCAACCTTCCCTGAGCCCCTATAAATCTCCCTGTCTCATCCTTAGAAAACTATCATCCTTACTCAGCATTTACACTGCTGTCCTCATATGAGCAAGCTCTACACACTGTCTCTGGTCAGAGCTTTATCATGGGATTGAAGAATCAAATACCTATCATTTTCTAAAAATCTACAGTCATTCCATAAGTAAAAGTTCAGCCCCATTCAAGTCACAGTACCTTAAAACCACGATATAGCCAGGTTAAGGTTGAGCTGGCAGCTTGTTTTGAGTTTTTAGTCATCACATGAGCGATTGTTTCAGTCACACCAGTCCTACAAATCTTTGTGTTACCACAGGGCACGGGACCGAGCACAGGCAAGGCAGCAAAAGTGGGCACCATGGCACCAGACTGGTTTTCTCAAGGGCAGCTTCACCAGCTCAGGCTTGTGCAACTACAAACCAGCACTCCCTGGGACAACAGCCTTTCAAACATACAGCTGCCATGGAATTTGAAACATGTACATGCACTCAATAGTAACGAAACAAAGGAGAAAAACAGCATTTTTAAATTATCTAGATTGAATTATCATGAAGAACTACTGTATGAACAATGATGTTCCAGAAGATTTCATACCATCAGTGATACATAAAATAATGGCTTTTGAATAGCTTTAAAACAACCATGATTTCTCATTTAAAAAAAAAAAAAAAGAAGAAAACGGAGAACTGAAATAATGCCTATGCTAAAAAAAAACAAAACACCAAAAAACAACAACAACAAAAACCCACAACACTAAAAGCCAAGATCTGTGGCTACACACACAGCAGCATTTTATACTATGACTCACGCCAATTATTTGGTTAGTAAGTGAAGCAGTTAATGTTTCTTCATTACCAGTTACTTATGCTAAGACTAAGTCCACTGCTAAGCGATACACTGCGTTTCTGGAAGTCACAGAGTGCACTGCTGTATTTCTGAAAGATCCACCACTGCCGTGACAACCGTTGCAAGACACAAAGGAGTATTAACAAATGAAAGTCCAAGCAACAAACAGAAGAACACCTTGACAGCTATTTGAACTACTGAACTAGACCATGACACAAAGCCAAACTTCAACACAAGAGTATGAGAAAGCATACAAAGTTACAAATAATTTTTCTGAGGCACTATCACTCCATGTAACATACTTTCAGCTAACCAAAACCCCACACAGACTGTTCAGTCTATCCACTTATTCACTTTTTGGTGAATCTACAGCCTAACTCCTTACCCTAAAGGCAGGATTTGCTCCATGTTCCAGCAAGCACTTGACAGCTCCTGTACACAGGTTAAATGCAGCAATATGCAAAGCTGTTCCAAAATCAAAATCACTACAGGTGGCATCCACATCTGCAATTAAACATCACATGTGAGGTATGTAAGTGTTATGTGAACATTTCACTCTACAGATTGTTTGAGAGGACATTAATTTATTACAGTTTATGCTAACATGTATACAGATACCATTAGTTATGTACCAAATGCATATAGGAAGTGATTCTACATAGAATATCAACTTTAACTGCATCTGTTTATTCACACCATGAATCAATCTGGAAGATGAGCATTTCCTTTCATTCATTTTATAATACTGATGACTTAACTGCAAAAATGTTGCTATCAAGATACCCAATCTACTGTGCCAACATTAACAAGTTAGTAAATTTAGGTTTGCATGTAAATTAGTGTTTCAGAAAATATTTCTATTTTATTGTTTCTAGGTATCAAATTTTAAAATGAGAGGCATCTTCATCCAGTTGTTTTCCTTTGTGAGCAGGTAGTGGGGCAAGCAAAAGCTTACTACACCTCTGCTTTACATTGATTTAGTTACTAATGGCCAAGAACAAAGTAAGAGCTAGCAATTTTTATAATTTGTTTTCAAAGAATTGCATTCTGAAAGGTCTTGCACTGATAGTTTGGAAAATAGAGCACTGTATTTGTCTAGAAGATATTTAGCATACTACTTATTTCCATCAATTGTTTCCAATGTATCTTTCAATCTGCTATGAAGTTATTACTGTTCTATAAGATTGAAGTTTTAATGCCTATTTAGTCTTTGGCTCCTCTCCTAAACTATGCAAGAGATGCCAATTTGAGTCAATTATGTATATGACCATTTATTAAAAATGCCAACTGATTTAATACACAACCCAAAAGCCAACAAGTCTTAGACATCATGTTCCAATTTGAAATACTGGTGAGGAACATAAAACTTTCTACCTCAGGGTTGTACAGTCTCCTGGTATTTTCCAGTTACAGTCTCTATCACAAATAGCACTAGCCTTTCTCACAGTGTGATAAAGTATATCCCAACTGTATCAACATCCTTATATAGTTATACTAAATTAATATTTTGAGGGCAAATAAAGCATCAACATATATAGAAGGCAGATAAATACATCTGTGTATATATATGTCAACCTTATACACTAGAAAAGATTGATTCTGAATTTTATAACGATCAAAGGTAAATTTTTAACAGTTTTACAGTTGCACCAGTATGAACACAAACTTAGCTATTTTAAATTTAATTGGCACATGCACAAAAAAGACTGCATTGACATCACAGCTACGTATGCAAATGTACCTTTTACAGATCAAATGTCAAATAACTATTGCCAGTTTAAAACTCAGTAGAAGCTGTGCAGTTGTAAACAACCACTGGAAACTTCCATGTTTGATAAGGCTATCAAAGCATTTTCTGCACACATAGGAGGAACCAGTTTGCAGAGATGCTGATCAGTAACATCAGCTGAGTCAGCAACAGCTGTACATACTCCTATTTTTAAAAGTAACTGATATATAGGTTTATGGGTTTGTTTTTTTCAAATTAGACTACTATGACTTCCTCAGACTTGCAAGCTTCACACTTGGAGTTTGTAAACCCTGTTTTCTTACACCTTTGTTCTATGTCTAAGTTGGCATAGTCCATGTGACAAAAAGAAACACATATATATCAAATGTTATCCAGTAACTATGCCCAAACTATCTATGGAATATTAATATGCAGCAATAGTCTGTCATTAGCAACCCATGCAGGTTACAGTCACTCCATAATGGTACCACACAACATTTCTAATTCTTAAGCTTTTAACAATTTTTCTATTTAAAACCTTTAAAAATCTAAGATCAAATTAGCTCTCTATTCTAACCATCGAGGAGTAAATCTGTATAAAGAATTTAACTGCAGAATGTCATAAAGGACATAGTTTAGCGGTAAATGAAAAGGAAACATCTGTGGTACCAGCTGTTTCACAATGGGTGCCTCAGAGTCAGTACAGCACTGTCTTGAGGAGCTATTTATACATCAACCATTTTTTCTCCAGTTCAGCATGAATCCACCCAAGGCACTTTTGCCTTCTCTGTACATGCTCCCTTCTCTGAAAACTGCCTGATGTAGTATGGAGCTAAGATTATTCTTTCTGTTAATTCAGACCATCCATTGTTTCCATGTCACAGCTAGGGCAAATCATTTTATGCATTTTCTGAGACTTAAAAAAAAAAAAAAAAAAAAAATCATCTGCTGATCCAAGAGTTACCAACAAGCAAAGCATTTAACCAGAGTAGTTTCCTTGGAAATCTGAGCAAATCCCCATCCCTTCTGTAGGCACTGCACAGGAGACGAGAACACCAAATACAAGTGAGGTCTGAAAGAAGAATTAATCTGCTGATGCAAATTATGGAGACCAGACTATTGAAATGTGATGTTGTTTCGTCTTTTGTTACCAACCTGCACATTACCTCCTAAGCACATCACACCAATAACAGCTCTGTTTAACAATTATTTCCATGATGACTCGCAACACGGTAAGCAACCCTTGTGTACTCCAAAAACCTACCACCTTTTCAGAATTTTGAGACAGTCTTTAGCTTCAACTAGTAAAAAAGGGAATTAATCATTTTGCAAAATAGCACAATCAGAAGGATATTCATTGGAACAAAGAAACATTTGTACAATTTTAGTATTAAAATTGCTTACTGGTTTTGATATTTGACAAAAGTAGGAACTAATGGTTCTGGTTCAGAACCATTTCTGTATTTCCATTTGCATTAGTGTAAATAGGACTCCAATTACCAATCCTTTATATTATCATTCTAAAAGTTACCATTTATTTATGCCAAACACTAAAGTCAAACTGTTTCTTACACATGACCTTCTAGATAGCCAAGATGTGGGAAAAATGAGCATGTCAAAGTTGCTTCGGTCACTAGTTTGCCACGTATCATTGCCAAATTCCCACTTCTCCTTTACCCTTCTCCCAGCATTTCAAACATACTCCTCAATGTTTAAGGCATCTTAAAAACCCTAAGAATTCACCAGAATACTTACATCATCGTTTTTCTGCATACATTCTTGTAGTCCTCAACAGCTTAGAATTAACCTGTTTGCTTTCCATTCTATTAGATATTTCTCTATCATCTTTTACAAAGCTCAAGTTTATCAACTTCAAAAAACAGCAATGGAATCAGTGCATTAAACCACAACAAAAAATAATGGTAGGAGAAAATGAACCAATGAAGCTGACTAAAAGAACAAGAAATATTTATATAATATAATGGGTAAACAAACCCCACTCTTAAAGACCACTATCCACCAGCTTAGGCTCAACACAGTAACAAAATACAGACAACTACCTGAAAGAAAAAGGAACAATGCCTACCTTTTGGCTTTGCATTTTTCAAAATAACTCTAATAAGTTCTGGAACATCAAAGTAGGCAGCATAATGCAAGGCATTCATATTTGTCCAGCGGCTGCGTAAACTGCTATCAGCACCCAAATCAATAAGCTGCGTCGCAAATTTTACAGCGGTTTCAACATCACCTACAAAGCAAATTTCATAAAATGTGCATCAGGGATTTATTTAAATGGCATCAAAAATATGCACATGCTTACGTGTAACCATAATGTACATTAAACCCCTAAGGCTCATAGCAGAACACTTACTAGTAGATGTCTTTCTTCTTAAGATTAGGACATAGGAAAGCTTTGCCTTTTATCATGAAGGGCTGAAATGTCTACTATAGTATATAGCAACACTACCTGTTTATCTCTAACGTAAATAACATGTCACCCATCAAAAACAGGGATTTTAGTATCTGATAGAAGAAAAAAAAAATTACACTTCACAATACTGAAGTTTATGTTAACAGACCTGCTGCCCCCAGAAAAGCAAACCTCTGTCAGACCTCACTCAGAAACTTAGTTCAAATTCAGAGAACTGGGTTTCGGTCAACAAAAGAGTAGCACAACATAGAAAAGCTAATCGATGTGTTCAAACAGAATTAAATACACTCTTATTCCAGTACTTACGATCATAATAATGCAAATGAAGTTTATTGTTTTCTTCTGACATGATCAGGGTGAAACAAAAAAAAAAAAAGGAAAGCCAGTCACCTAAATGTTCTGGTTTCACTGACGTAAGAAAACTGTCGATAGCTTAGTTCACAGTTTGCACCTCAGTCTGAAGCAGCCTTTGCTGCATTAAATATATGTTTCTGTTGATAACATTGTTTGCAATACCTATACCACTAACTCAACTTACTCCCAACTGCCACAGCCATAACCACACCACAGTTCTGTATCTTCCTTTCTGATGGCCACTAGAAGGGATAAAACCAATCACTAAAAAAAAATCTACTGCAAGGAAAAATTCAGTAATAGTTGATGGGATTAGCCTTTGTCAGGGTTTTTACATATATAATGATGTTTCTTTACTCACCAATACCATGAGCCCCTGATTTGCAAGTGTAATGCAAAAGAGTCATGTCGGTCAGTCCATCTCTGTCATTCACATTGCAACCCCTTTTAATGATCTGAGAAACAAGTGGAAAACAAACACATTTTAGCTCCAGCATATCACTGACATCAGTATTATTTAGTAAGTTATTTCACATATATGGACTCCTGGATTCATTTCAACAGCTAATAAAAAAGAAGCCTGTCAGAATAGAGTCTAACTGCAGAACTGAGCAACATGCACAAATGTAATAAATAGTATTATGTGGATATCATTAACCTTCATTGTTTACAGAATTTAAAGTTTCTTTATATTATTACTTCTAACATACATTTCACATGCTGAAAAGTTAACTGCTTAACTGAACAATAGGAAAACAACATCATTTATCAAGTCTTTCTGCTTGCTCTTTGGTCTCTCAAAAATTCCTGCCTCCCTCCGCTCCTCCCCCCTACCCCCCCCCCCCCCCCCCCAAAAAGCCCCCAGTTATACTATGGCAGGAAGAATCTTTGCCATACTTCCCACCTGGCTAGAAAAGCCTGCAATCCAGAAGAAAAATAGGAAAGTAGGAAGGAATTACTAGAAACAAGACGTCTTCTCAAAGCAGCCTACTGCAGGTTGCAAAAAGATTTCAGATCCTACCTCATTTTGTGCCTTGGAAACATTGCCTTTAAGGTCAGGCCTCACTGTAAGGTCAGACATTGGAGTTTATGATTGCTGCTAAGCATGAAACTGAAACACCAAGGTGAAGGGTGTCTAAATAACTGCTTTGAGAAGAAACATTGTTTCTATATTCCGTGATTCTGTGATTCTACCACCAATCCATATGCACTGATTTTTCACCCAGCATCTTTCCCTTTTCCAAACGAACGCTGACAACATGTGCAATACAAGGCACTGATCAGTAAGTACTTGTTACATGGCAGAAATTGTATCTGCATTTATGATTAGTTCTGCTTCTCCCTGAACTGTTTGTATTTGTTGTCACCATAATACTTTAACACTGAAAGCATTCAAGGATCTCCATTTATACCTCACCTCATTCCCAATAATATCAATGTTCTGCTGGACCTGTGGAACCCATTGCCTTAAGATAGCAAACAGTTCAGAAACTGATGTTTTGGGGTTGAAAAGTATTTCTTGGCATGCTGCATCATTGGGATCAAAGAAGGAAAACTCTGTTAAAAAAAAAAAAAAAAGGAATCATTATGTACAATCATAAGTTTTAACATGCTTCTAACGTTTCAAACCCAGGGGCAAAGAAGAGCAGAGAGAGTCACTTTACTACAAGTCACAGTGGAAAAATCAGAATATTGAATTAATTTAGAAAACTGTGTTTAGCATCTGGTCTATTTTTTCTTTAATACTAACATTTATCTTGTACTTCTGAAAAAGCTGTGAATCAGCCACCAATACAATGGTACTGCAAGACTGATTTTAAGTTTAGGCAAGGACCAAGAGAGATGTACAATGATTATGCTAATATTCTTCCTTCAAGCTAGCAAAGGACTGCTGGTTCTAATCTGTTGCCTAGCACAGACAAGCCTCTTGATCTCTCAGTGATTATGTGTACATGATTTCTCCATATGCTGCAAAACATGTATTTTCCCCCTTCTTCCATCACAATTTACATAAAGCATACCAAAATATAAACATGTGCACAAATCAGGAAAGCATTCCATGGCCTCCAGTATTTTCAGGTATTTCATGAATCTATCAATCCCAGTTGGTGGCAGCTGCAGGTAACAAACACCTTCAAAAATTAAGCCAAACCAAGAATGGAAAAAAGATGTATTTTTAAGATTTTAAGCCTCACGTTGCTGAAGGCAACCCAAAGTATAGGTGTAAAAAACACCTTATTATTAAAGTATAGTATTTCATGTTACTTACAGGTGTATGTGTGTGCATGTATATACACATACTGTATTTTACATTTGTGGAATTTCTTCAAACTCTGGAAAATTGTATGAAAGAATCTGGATAGCAATGGCTATTAGGAGAGGGAATGGAAGCAGAACCTACTGTCATCAGCAAATTACTGAATCATGGAAAACAATGAACTTCTGGCTCCACTGCAGCTATCAGGGAGTTGCCTTTTAAAAAGGTTTCAAATAAATGTACAATGTCAGCTTGCATCAATCGCAGATAAAAGGCTCTCAGAACAGACATACAGGTTAAGTAAAACAGAGCATCAACCATCTGGGTGTATGACATGATATAAACTACCTCTAGATGAGTCATCATTACCTTCCCTCAAAAAGAGCATATCATACTTCTAGCTTGGATTAACAGATAAAAGCACATATGGTGCTCACTTCCTGGCTGTCTTGAGTTTGCATTGCCTTGATCCAACGAGGATGAAAAAGGACAACTTCACTGATATTTAGCATGAATTTTTACCTGTACCTAGCACACCAAAATAAAAAAAAGCAAACCCCTTATCTCCCAGCACTACACAAAACGTGTTTCTTACCTACATCCCATGCATTGACACAGATCTATTGATGTATTTACTGATATGTAACTTCTGCATAAACCACAGTTGATCTCATTCTGACAGCTATGAAGTAAACAGACAACTAGCCAACAAAATCAACGATCTTCCCCAACATGCGTGATTTTTTAGTCTACCAGGAAGCTTTCTAGCTATGAACCTGAAGTAAATTATATATCAGAAAGCAACTCTTAATAGACTGTTACAACCAGCATGCTAGGGTAAAAACCTGAGAATATATTAAGTATTAATAACAATCATCCTAAGTGCTTAACAGGTGATCAGCTGTAGTGTTTGCAAACCAAGAAATGCTACAGAAAATCTGTTAAAACAATAAGTTCCACAAAAGGACAGTGGCATCTAGAATACTTTAAAACACTGCCTTCTTGACCTGTATCTTTCCCATGCATTGATTACAGTGCTCAACTATATTAAGGAAAAATAAATGCACTTAATGTAACGACCAAGAATCTTTGTCTGTTGTGGTTTAACCTTCTTTACCCAGATTCCATAATATTACTGTTACACAGGTTACAGTAACCTCCTATAAAAAGAAATTTTTTTTATTCAGTAAGTAGGCATAGACTGAGCAGGTCTGATAGCAAGTGATATTGTGGTGGTATTAGGAGACATCACAACACATAATGGCTAAAGAAGGATGAATGGAGAATTTTTCTAAGGGATAAGAAAACAGAATGGAATAAATCACAGCAGTACTTACAGTAGAATAGGAAAGACAAGTTATGAGAACACGGCTGAACCATGTAAAAACACATGTTCATGTACTAAAATATATCCTGCGGAACTGTTAAATTTCCAACCTGTGCTAACTCATCAAATGGGTCTCAAGAACACTGAGTCTGTCAAAGACAGAACATTACATTATGTGTATTTATTTTTCCTGAATACAGTTGATTGTTGTAATCAATGCATGGGAAAAACAGAGGTGGAGACTAATTTTGAAGCTATATAGATGCTATTAACATCTTCTGCAACATTCAAAGACATTAAAATTGTAGCTATCTATGAAGATCCTTACGGTGATATTTAATGTTTTAATTTTTAATTAAATTTTATAATAATTTATACATATTTTAAATTTTATAATAATTTATACATGTGAAGACAATTCAACATTATTTCAAAAGCTGATCACTGATACTTGCTATCGTTATCTGTAAACACTCATTTCACAGTCCTTACCACCACAAACACCTACACTTCCAAGAGAAATATTCCCCTATAGTGTATTGCTTGCACACTGAAACTACGAAAGTCTAACTCTAGAGATTTTAAATGTGATGTAGACGCTTAACTACATTTAAATACTGCAATTTAACATTTAACACAATATCCAGCTCCACATCAAAATGTAAAAAACCTACGAACATCTGACCACACACAGAGAAGAAACAGTATGAAGGAAAAGATAGTATATTTTAAATGTGTGCAATCAAAACAACAGAAAAAGCACAGGTCTTCATATTTAATTTCCTTTAAAAAAGAATAGAGAATTCATTTAACAAGCAGTAAACTTTTTCTGAAAATAAGGAATAAATTAAGAGTTGAGAGTTTTTCTTAAAATTCATTATTCAAATATGTTGTCTGATGATCACATTCATTTTCTCTTAAAAGCACATACCACAGTCTGAAGGCATTGGTGCAGCAGCAACAGAAAAAGTAACAGAAGTTTCAGAATTTGGGAATAAGAACCGTTCTCTTTCAAAGAGGGAATCTCCTTCCAAGGAGGGTTCTGGGAGATCCTCTATGGTCATCTTCTAGAAAGCCACTTTAGGAGGAAAAAAAATAAATAACCTCATTAGAAATACTTTGGAACAGTCCTATCGGAGTAAGATACAATGTGCAATGAGACTAAAATATTTTCTTTTTGCAAACATAAAATAATACTATTGTATTCTTACAAACAAAGGAAGTTGATTAGTAAATTTAGCAGAGTATGGTGTTAAGGATAGCCAGCTTCTAGTTCTGACTTGGTCACTAAACTTGCATGTTATTAATGGAAAACATTATATTTCTCCCCAGTTTACCACTTGAGCAGTCATGAAAATAGTAATGCTATAATTAGCAAGGACACAGTGATGATAAATAGATTGTTACATTTTATAGCTTTATGAAAACGTGAAGCTCAAGTACCCTTCCTCATACTCTGCATGTATATTCCTTTCCTTCACCATGAGGAAGCACAAGCTACCAGCTACCGCCTTCTACTCTTTTAAAGTTCTCACCACTTTAATCTTCCCACACAAAGCTGCAGACAATTCATCACCGAGTGATTCACTCCTGGACTCTCAATTCCATATCAGCTCCTTTCCCAGCTTCTCCCTTCTATGTTTTAAAATAGCACACTTACCACAGTGTTGTAACCTCCACCCTGATGTTGTTTCCAGACAACTTTTCCTGCCTTAGCGCAATCTAGGAGACAGAAGAAAGATTAAATGGCTGTACAAAGTCATACTGACATTTTCCTAACAACCAGGTCAAGTCACATTCTAGTTATGGTTCACTTACTAAGGCCAGATTAGAGCTGGTTACCACTTGCAAGACATCTAGTCAGGCAAATTCAGTAACAAATAATAAAAACATTATTCTTAATAGAAACAGGCGTTATTGTCCTATCAGAGACTATAGCTTACAATTGAAAAACTGGAATTCTGCATCTTGAATTTTCATGGTTAAATACTCAGGGTAAAAGCAATGCTTCTACTAGACAACCTACATTTTTATTCTGGAGATTGCTATATAGCGCTCTCTACTCAGGAATTTGTTTAGCCAGTTCGCTTGACAGAAATAATTCATGGAGCTTTAAGGTATATTTGGTTTTATTATCTTTAACCTATACACATGAGTAAACACACAAAAGAAAAAGTAGTCTGTAGTAGACTTATAAGCAGACTCATTTTGGGGGTTATATCCTACACACAAGCAGCTAAGCGAATAGATTTACTCTAACATTTCCCCAAATAAGTTTATCACACTATTTGGGAATGATTTTAACAGCGGATTACAGATGCTAAACTTCAAGTAAATAAATGAAAGCCTTCTCTTCTTGGACACCATGAACAGTTCACCCTATCCTCAACTTGGAAAAGAGATCCAGATGAAAACTGCTCATTTTTCTCCAACTAGTTTATTTCTTCAGTCTTATGCAACTGTATAAATGCATGTGCTGGCACACCACTAAGATCAAGAAAGAGGCCATTGGGAAGGGCAGGACTATTTCTTCCCACAGCATTATCAAATTGCTTCAGCTTAAGCATTCTTAGATTCAACAAGGCCAAAAGTATTACTAATTATTTCAATTATTATTTTCATCCAGTAAGGAGAAATTAGAGTTTACATTTTGAATGGCTTTATAGTCATCATAAATACGACAGCAACAACTTTCTCATATGAGGGACTAGAAAGTCCCTTAAGCTCCAAGTCACTAAATCTCTTTGGCAGGGCAAGAGAAATACATTTGCTGCCTTCTGGTATTTGTTCAGAGGCTATGGCAAAACAAAACAGAGCAAAGCTTTGTAAAATGCATGAATCCACAACAGTTTTGCACAGGTAGCACATCAGACACTCTCACGAAATGCACAAAGGAACAAGTAATGTGCATGAATGTAGAAGAGATGACAGCTGAACCTGTTAAGTCAGAAAAAGACAGGAAAGCAATTGTAAGCTTTTTAAACAGTGCTGCCAGTGCAACAGTGAGGAAACAAAAGAAACACCATGAAAAGTAGCCAGATCTGATTAAGCCAATGGTAACAGGAAGAGGTGAGATTTGTAAAGTACAATAACAAAAGCTGCAACAACTAGAAATCAACACAGACATTTGAAAATTAATACAAAAAAACTTTGTTTATTGCACACAGAAAAGCAGATTGAACAGAAGAGAATACGTGCATTTGCAAGTATCCAGGGCACCTCTTACTCTAAGGGGCCAGAGGGGAGAATACAACCTGTCATATGAGTGAAAAGAATTCAGCACGCAAGCTACCAAAGCAAAGCAGGCAGGGAAACAAGCCCTGTCATCGGGCTGGTGACATGAAGACCCAAATGCTACAATGCATGTGCCCACCCAACACTGTAAAGAGTGACTTCCCAGGTTCACACCAGTGGCAACACCTCCTGGCCCAAGCATGCACATCCCTCCACCAAAGGATTTTAATTTGGATCCAGAAATAATATTACCATGTCATGACACAGTACTGAACCGTGAAATGTCAAGGCAACATGCTGTGCACCCATGACAACCTCCAGAGCCTGCTAGCTCAGGCACAAGAACATCACAACCAGTTAATGTCACACACGCATACCTAGAAAGGCAAAAGGAAAGTAAAAGGTTGAAAACTATTCCAAAGGAAGGGAAAAAAAACATCATCCTCGAAGTAATGTCTGTTCTGAGCATAAAAAAAACTGCCTGAGGTACTAATAATATCCAAGGTATGTGGACTCCGGTGGGATGTCCTGGTGAAACAGAATGGAAGGTCTTCCAGAAGAGCAGTGATTTCCCTGCATTAGTAGGAGAAGTTTAGACAAACAGCATGAAATGGTTAGAGATACTAAATGAAAGGACAGAAATCTCCTGTTTGCAGTACTGCCAAACTACCACTGAAAGCAGTTTAGCACAGCACAGGGTACCATGCTTACCGTTTGACAGCCATACGTTCTTCTAACTGAACTCAATCTGAAAATGAAAAATATAAATATCATTGGAAAAAATAAAACAGAACTTGAAGAAGTCATCAAATATGCATGCACTTATGCTGGCAAGATTGAAGAGTAACTACAGGATTCCTGACATCCACACATTACAGAGAGCTACCACTGCATATATATATTTAAAAAAAAAATAGTTGTATAATACAGGATCCAACTTGTTCCTGTGCTCCAGATTCTGCAATATGTGTTACAGCACAAAGTTTTCCTGCAAGTGCTATAAATGCTAAAGCACTTCAAGGTATTAAATACAATTGCACTGGGGCTCTGACAGCAGAAGTTGTCATGAACGTGATGTTATTTTTGACAATAAGCACATATAATGGACTACTTATTGTGTACTTATATGCGTTCAAGAACTAAAGCTAAGTTCAGAAAGCAAGACTCCTGCACATACACTATCTGCTGGCTCTATAAAATTTACAGCAGAACGGCAGACACATTACGTGTGTACACGTACACCCCAGATTGGCTCTTCAGCTGGCGTGCGGGGCCTCTTGCAACACGGCGCTTGGTCTGGAGAAGCTGCCAGCTTCACAGAGCTTCAGAGCGGGCCGCGCTGTTTCTGCCCCTCCGAGCTTCCCTCGGTAGCTCCCGCAGCAAACGCCGGTCCGGCCCGGCCACGGGCTGGTTATCAGAGCGAACCCTGGGAGCGGAGGTTCCGGCCGCGGCCGCCGACTCGCGGGCCGGAACACCCGGTGATAACCTCACCGAGCCACCAGGCCACCGCACCGCCAAGCCCCGCTCCCGCCCTGCCCCATGCAACCCGGCCCACCGGGCGGCCCCGGGAGCCGCGCGTGTGCCCGCAGCGGCGGGGGCCAGGGCCGGGCTCGGCCCGCCCGCTGCGGCGGCCCCCGCACCACCACCCTGCCCCCACTCCGCACGGAAGCAGGCCGGGAGAGCACCGGGAGGCCGCCGGCTCCCGTCCCGCTCCCCCGCAGAAGGTGCGGAGCCGCGGTCGCCCCCCCAAGCCCTACCTGCTCCTGGCGGGGAGGGGCGCGGCCAGAACCTCCCGCGCCCGCCCGGAGCTGAGGGAACCGAGCGAGGGCCCATCCTCGCGCCCGCCCCTGCGCGGCCTCCGTCCCGCCCCTCTCCGCTCATTCGCCTATCGGCTGCCAGCACCGCCCTCCTCGCCCCGCCCCTCCCCGCCCACCTGCCTATCGGTTGCCAGGACCGCCCGCCTCGCCCCGCCCCGCCCCGCCGCGGGGACTGTCCCCGTGGTGCCGGCGGGCAGCGCGGGCCGGGTCCGGCGGATGCTCGGCCCGAATCGTGGGTGTTCGGGTAATTCCGGAGCGGCGACAGAACAGCGGGAGGGAAAACTGGAAAAACTAGGATAGGAGTGGTGGCTGGGAGAAGAGGGAGAGCAAAGGGAGACGGCGGCTTCTTAACTGATGGTTTCGGGTGCCCGGTATTCGTGGGTGCTTAACACCGTAACGTGTTCCTGCCCGCACAGCTGCGTGAAAGTGACTGGCCGAAGGTCACACGTAATCGCTGCTAGATTTAAGCACCGAACTCAGAATTTTTCATTTCCCAGTGCATTTCACTAACCAGCTGGAGGAACGAAAGTAGCAGCTTCCAAGAAGGCATTTCAGAGGGTGCTTATCCGTTCCGCTAAACCTAATAAGGATCTAAATCCAAAGATCGGTAATCTCTAAGAAACCCGTGCGGTGGTAAACCCATTTTCTTATGGCTTGAGCCCAGGCTACTTGAGGGGAATTTGACCTGGATAAAAACTCAGACAAGTTTTGCTATGTTTTTATGCTCAATGTGGGTCATAATGAGTAAATACAACTAATTTTTAGAACCAGTTTTTTGTTGCTGTTTTTTTCCAGTGATAATATTAATTGTGGAAGGTAGGCAGGGCAAATAATGGGAAGGACAAGTGGAAATTACCTCAAGTGAAGTACTGGAAAAGTCAAGAGCTGTAAGTGCTCTCAGATCACAGAGACTTGAAAACTGAAGGCAGTGGAACATGGAGCTGTGATGGTAAACATGAGACCAGATGGCTAGAGAAAAGCTGAGAGAATTCTTCCATTTCTTAGAAATGTTTCATACTTAGAAAAGGCAAAGAAAAATTGTAATCCAGGAAAATGCAGGCCCGCAATTTTCACCTCCAGGGTACTTTAGAAAGAGTTTGAAGCACAAAGACATGGATGTCAGCGAGATCAAATGTGAGCTTACTATTGGCAGTTGGTATCTGCTTTTTTCAAGATTCTTGATGTTCTGGGAAAGGGAAATATTTTATGGCTGATGCTGAATAATGGACTGTAGTGAAGTGCCTGAAATGGAAACTATTAGCAATTCTGGAGAATTTCAATTGAATTGCAAGTGCAGAGGGAAACAGTGTTGAGTAAGTTAAATGGAAAGTACTGGACTGGGGGAATTTACCAATGACATCCTGGGATATTATTCTTGGAACTTACCTTTTTCATATTTTCCTTTAGAGATTTTGACAGAAGAAACAGCAAACAGATGAGACAAAAAAAAATTGCTATTAAAAAGCAATGAACTAAGAAGTTTGATGTATGGGATCTTCTTATGGAAGTGACGGGAGAAGAGGAAGATGCAATTGTAGTCAACAGTTACACAATGCAAATCATTACCAATACGATGCAATGGCATAAAAAGCAAACACTTATCTTAGGATGCATAGCTGGAGGCTCATGGCAGGGAAGTATTCATGCCAGCAGGTTCTGCCATACCCTTGGGAACCTGCATGCAGTTCTGACCACCCTTTTTCAGCAGGAGGCAGCTAATCTAGCACGTCCAGAGATTATTTGCTAGCACAGTCAAGGAAAAGAAAAATCTGGTTTAGGAGGTTACCAGAACATGGCTTGTTTAATGCAGCAGAATGAAAGCTGAGGCAGGGTAGGGTTGCTATTTGCCATAAACTATGGAAAATGCTCTGTGAATTCAAAGGTAATGTTGAATGTGAGGATAAAACAGTGTGTGAATACTTTCATGCTAGAAAATGAAAACAAGCACCTAAGAAAGCATCTTGGGTTCTAGAATATCCTTCTGTTTGGAGAATTAAAGGCAAAAAACCCAAACATTTTAGCTTATAGAGTGAATCTTGTGACTTAGTTCTGCAACCGCAAAGGGTACTGGACACCATTGCCTCAGAAAATTCCTGCCTGTCCTGACTTCCACCCCTGGGCCCTGCAATGGAAATTTTTAAAAAATATGTTTAAACCTCATTCTGTACCTTTCACAATATCTTTTTCAGCACCTCCTACGTGCCAGGATATGAGTCTAAATACAAGCCTGTTCAGCCTATCCTGTCTGACTCATTCAGTGCTGCCATGGGCAGCAGAGTTGCTGAGCACCTGGAGAGCTCAGAACAATGGACTGCAGCAGCTCTGGCAACTTCAGAGGGAAGACGTGGAAACAATGCTTGTGAACAATAAGCTTATTTTAACTAAAATATTATTTCACTTCTTGGACATTACTAACCAGTTCCTTCATCTTCACAAGTATGTGTCAGAGCAAAGGGATAATTTAAGTGGCTTTGGAAGACACTGCAGCTTTGAGTAGAGAGAGTGAGGATTAGGGCAGCAGAGAGGTTCTGAAAGGGAGCACACTTATATACTACATTCAATGTGGCTTTGGGACAGCAAGCATGTTCAAAAGACCATGGATACTGCAGGAGCTACCCTCAGAGCTGGACGTGGAACAAGGAAGCTGTGCATCCACCCACAATCAGGATATTTCTCTCCTACAAAAAAGGCCACTGGTTACTGTCAGTTTTTCCAGCCCTGCCCATTATTTCCCAAGGAACATGCCACCCTTCTTCCCTCTGAGCTTTAGCCAGTGCCCTGCTGTGTACATTGCCCTTTCCAGTTTCTGCCAGGTGTGCCAGCTTCTCAGATCACATCAACTGCTTCTGGATCCACAGCAAGAGCCACTCGGTTCCTCTCTCATTAGTGCCCCAGCACTGAAAGATCATCCTCTCTCCAGAGTAAACACCTGCTCTGCACACATGCATCAGGACTCACAGCTGCCACGCTGCATCTGCCTGTGGGTTTGATGTGGTTTCACGCAGCAGTCAGTGCACAGCATGGTTGGAGAAAGCTCTGCGGGAGGAGCCAGGAGGAATGCTGTGATTATCTTTGTTCTCAGGGAAACCCCAAGTGATTTAGGTGAGGGAATCCACTGGGAACTAGAAGAGGCACAGGGCTAAATATCTGTTCCCTTTTCTATAGCATCCTGGGATATTTTTCAGGAATATGAGTCACCTGGACCTCATTTCTAGATCTCAAGTCCACGTACCACCTTCCACTAGAAATGACACTGCCTACCTGTTGAGTTGCCAGTCCCTCACCTTGTAGAAACTCACTTTCCTTGAAATTGCAAGCACAAACCTGCTTCCACTTGTGGGAACTGATCCAACCACTGCCTGGGCTAATGAGACTGTCCCCTTTCAATTTTCTAGATTTGCATAACTCTGGAAATCTGTACTTAAAGCTTTATGCTTTTTCACACAATTCTTACTCCTAACTCTTACCTTTTGGCAGTTGCTGTCTTAACCATTGAAAGCAGCAGTGAATGTATTAGTTACAACAGATAGCAAGCTTTTAAATATCCATGGCATTCTTAGCAAAGAGAAACTATGACCAAGTGACCAGAATACATATTCCAAAAATAATAGACAAATGTAAATATATCTCACAAAACTATTGCTGACCTCAGGTGGCATTAAACTCACAATTTTTCTCTACTCCTTTGGATCATCTTGGGTGTATCAACAGCTCTGAGCAAGCAAACACCCAGAACTCTTTAATTTTTTATATATATTTCTTCTTCTGTTAGTTCCTTTGTAAAGTATTTTTGCTGGAGCACAAAACCGGTTTCCCCTGCCTGTTTTCAACAACTTGTTTCTTCTTGTCCTGCTGCTGTTAAAAAAAAAAAAAAAAAAAGGTTCTGCTTTTGCAAAAGAGGTTTTTGAAAACATTGAGTTCATATTTATTGTGTCATGCAATCAGTCTGAAGCAACCTGCTTAGAAGTTAGACATAAAAGAAGAGAAGGCATAAGTTGAGCCTCAGACAGCCAGTTGTGAAAAGTTTATCCTTGACCCAGAGTCAATATGAATTTTGTCTTTCACTTGCACCATCACCACTAATAAAGGCTCTGTATAGACTCACTGGGTTCATTTAATTATTTGCAACCAGATTTCCTTCAAACCCTGATACTCCTATTCCTTACCATTGTCAACAGGTTTCCACAGGGGAAACACTATGAAGCTTTGTAAGTGTTTCTGTCAGTGGTTACAGAAAAGAGAGAATCTACTCTATCTCCCAGGACAGCATCAGCTCTGCAGGAGAAGCTGAAATAAAAAGCAGCAATTTCTTATTTACTTAGTGATATCTAGGCCAACAATATGAACAGCTCCCTTGTTATATTCAATTTGCTGATATAAAAGAAGAAAAAGCAGGTTTCTTTCAGAGCAAAATAGCTCTTTAAAGTTGCTGTTATCACTCAAGCGCTTCATAATTCCTCAGCGAGCAGAGTGCACTTTCCTCAGAAATCATCCACAAATACAAACCTTAAATTTTTAAGATCCAGTATGAGCATTTATGCACATTTCTCTTTTAAATCTTGCAACTTCTCTGTTGTGGTTTAGCTCAGCAGGCAGCTAAACTTCTCACACAGCTGTTTGCTCACCCCCGACCTCAGGAGATGGGGAAGAGAATTGGAAAAAAAAATAAAAAGGTATACCTTGTGGGTGAAGACAAAGTTTAATAGGACAGAAAGAGAAAATAATAATAGTAACAACAACAATAATAATAATGATAATGATGATGATGATGATGATAATAATAATAATGATGATGATGATGATGCAAGTGATTCACAATGCAATTGCTCACCACCCACCAACTGATACTCAGCCAGTTACTGAGCAGCCAGTCTCCTGGCCAGCTTCCCCCAGAATCTATACTGAGCATGACATCACATGGTATGGAATATCCCTCTGGTCAGCCTGGGTCAGCTGTCCTGGCTGTGTCCCCTCCCAGCTCCTTGTGCACCTGGCACTGCCTGAGAAGCTGAAAAGTCCTTGACTACTGAGTGACAACTAAAACATCAGTGTGTTATCAACATTATTCTCATTCTAAATCCAAAACACAGCACTATACCAGCTACTAGGAAGAAAATCAACTCTATCCCAGCTGAAACCAGGGCACTCTCACAAGCAGTCCCTCATTATTATTTACCTTATTTCCATATTTTTTAAACTTATGTTACTGGTTTTACACTGTCATTTCATACAGTTTTAGTCAACTGACTCTTCCTTCATAAGGCTCTAAAATCCATCCCGTGGTTACAGCATTGGCAACACCTCTGAGGGCTGAGTATCACACATCTTCGCCTAGATTCAGGCCTTTTTCTTGCCTTTTCTAAGGCACTTACAGTGCCACTTTCAGACTAGTCTTTGGTTTTTATAATCTATTGTACCAACTATGTCTGATGGGGTTTAAATATTTAAGTTCTTCCCTTCAGGAGCAGTGCATGACCAGGCAGCCCCATCAAAATGACAATACTGCCAATTTTAACAGTAGGAAGAAAGTATATGAAAGGAAGAGGAAAGGCAATTTATACACAATCCACATGCAAGGAAAAGCCTCCTTTTATCCTTAATTATCTTATATTTGGTGCTTTCATAGGGTCCCTTCCTCAAACACAGTTTTGTGTTCATCTGGTGCACTTGTAAAAATCACTTGAGTTAGCAAGTTTACAGGTAACACCACTTGGGCATCCACTTGAACATGACCAGCTGTTGCCTTTTCAGCCTGTGTTCTGCAAGTGGTAGCATTGTAAACCAAAATACATTACTATAGTAACTGCACTTGGAATGACATCAACATACAGCTATCCTAAATCACAGATTATAGATTCATCTAATCCCCTTACACTCAAAAATATTTCCCTGTCGTTCACTTCATTGATATTCTCTTTTACCACTGTTTTTTACCTAATTTATCCATTTTGTCTTTATTTTTGTTGCATGACCATGAGCCAAAGCATTTTCCTTAGCATTTTCCACGAAGTAGAGGATTTGGTTTTTCTAAAGCACCTCAGACATTCCAAACAATATATAAATACTTAGTAACAGAAGTATTGATGGGGGAAATACAGTTTCATAAGTGGTTGGAAGCAGTTCCTGCGCTGTCACATAAGCTAAAAAATTGGACAGAACATTAAATAATCATGTTGCATATACATGTGAACTGCAATTACAGTTAGGATAACACAGGTGCCTATTAAAAACATGTTTTCCATGACCATGATTCTCTAGTTAATAGTAAATATATAATAAACTTACTACTGTTTTAATATTAATATTTAAAATAATAAAAGACTATATAATAAATAAGCATAAACCAGGATTTTGCATTTTTTAACCATGCATGTATTTCCTGGAAGATATTAACACATGGCCTGACAATAACAAAAAAAAAAAAAAAGTGACATGAATGGATAATCAAAGGAAAAAAGTAAAGAAAAATGACTTCCCAAATACAACAAATAACTCACATGGAGTTAATTGTCAAAATTCCCAGTGCTAACAATGGAACTCTTGGAGCTGCTTTTCAAAGGAATGTCTTATGATATTTTATAGCCAAAGATGTCTCTTAACTTCCACTGTAACCAAAATAGGTGCACTAAGGCTCGCTGCTTGGTCTACTGTGTTTTCCTTGACTTACGAAGGAGGGCTACAGCATCCTGACTGTTTGGATCACTAGGATGAAGCAGCTGCCTAAATCTGCTCCATTTCTCCACTTTGAACATACTAGATATGTGCTTAAAAGGGAATGGAAAAAGAGCTGGGACCATTGTGTAGAAACCACATCACAGTGAGACCCAGAAGCAGCCAGAGAGTGAGCTACATGACTTGCAAGAAGCAGAGCCAAGAAGTAATTACCTGATACCTTCCAGAAAAGCTTTGAAGGAAATTACTATGCCACCATGTATATTAAGTACAATTTCTGTGTTCCAGAAAATTATTTTAGAGAAAGCACGTCGTTTTAAAAATTTTGCTGGGAATCACTGACATGCCCTGTCCCTGGTAAAACACTGTCCTGGTTTTGTTAAAACCAAGTTTCTCTTTTAGTGAATTTGCCTGTCAGCTAAAGCCTTCATATTAGCTGCATTTTCCTGGAGAACCAGATATATGTTTTGGTAAACATAGCAATGGAATGCAAAGTTATTGATAAGCATGGATGGACATCTCGTGAGAGGGGCAACGAGAAACAGGTGACCAAGAAACTGACCAACTGAGTATAACATCCCATTCACGTGAATACTTCATATAAAAGTGGGAGATCAAGAGGATCTCGTCCCTTTTTCCTTATGGCTGACATTAGGAGAGGACCTTGTGGGCCGTCCCTGCAAACTGAGGCCCAGTGACAGACTGAATCCAGCTCCGGTTGGCTGCAGAGTCCAATCCAGGACTTTGGGTGCTGGCTCTGCAGTTGCTGGGACTTTCAAGATTGGTTTTGTGTATTTTGTATTATTTTCTCTATTCTTATTAGTAGCATTAGTAAAACATTTTTAACTTTTCCAACTCTCTTCTCTCTGTCCTTCTTTCCCTCCTGATCGTCTGTCCCTAGTGGGAAGGGGGGAGAGGGGGGGGCTAAAGAGGGAAGAGGAAGGGAGAGGGGGTTAGCAATACATCTACCACGGTTTTATAGTCATCCCACAATCAAAACCCTCAACAAACACAATAATTTTATTGCCCCCATTGAACATAAAAAGAGATTTCAACAACAAGGCTACAGAGAATAACAACTTTCCATGCAGCTATTGCAGTCCAGCACCAAGGAATGAATCATGTAAGCTGTTCGTTAAAGTCTAAGAATGTTTTATAGCCTTGGTAGCATGCAAAGATTTTTAGGATTCAGACATGTTACCCTCAACCATGCAGTTAGAAATCTAGAGAGAAGCTGCAGGTGTCTACCCAGCATTAGATTTGGCCACTGCTGTCTGTGACCTTGTGACACTGAGAAATGGCCACCTTTGGCAGAAAAGCTGTATCTGGAAATTAGAAGACTAATCCACTTAGGCCAGTCTGAGTAATGAAAAGGGAAACTGGCGTGGGGGGGATTGCTATTTTCACCCTCATCCACATACCACCCTTCATAAATCAATACTTGGAAAAGATAAATATCTTCTGCTTCATTCAATTCCTACTTTGGCTTCTTAAATTTCTCTTTCAGAAAGGATTATTCTGTTCTGATCTCAGAAGTGAACCAAACAACAGTTTTGTGGTTTGGTTGGTTGGTTGGTGTTTTTTTTTCAGAAATGGGTCTGTGTTTTTAATTTTTTAGCTTTTTTCTTATAGTTTTAACCCATAAAGTTTTGCAGTTCAGAGAACTAAGCCCTAAGTGATGAAAAGAAATAAAAGTAAGCAAATCACTTTTGTGACTGCAAAGAAAACATTCAGATTTTATCCCAAGACACTCAGAGGAAGGAAAATATGAATTTGGATTTAATTTTTCTTTCATCTAAAATTTTACAGTTTAGATCCATTAGAGGCAAATACCATCTCGACAACATATGCAAAACTTATTCTATAAATACTGTTATCGTGCAGTTCACCTTTTCAGGTTGTGAAACTATCTAGAAGAGGAAAAAAACCACTTTCCAAGAATTATCAACTGAGGGGAAGAAAAAAAATCAAAATCTTGTTTGGAAGTCTTAGAAGGAAGAGTAAACAGCTTGTCACTGGCAAGCAGGGGAAAAAATTGAAGCCCCTCAAGGCAGAAGTCTAACAGGTGTCTCTAACCCCTTGGATTTCGTGTCTTGTACTCTCCCATAGAAGTATACTTGGTCAAGGTCACCTTTCTCTTAGTTCAGGAGTATCATTTATGCACCTGTTCAAATAGTTTCCCTTCAAAAAGGCCTCTAAACTACAGTATCTTCCTTTGAATCTCTGCATTCAGCGTGTGTTATGCTTTTGCAACAAGGGAAATAAAGGAGGGACAGTTACCAAGTCCCTTTGCCTCCCAATATAGTGCAGAAAAAAAACTGCCTTAATAAATACAACACGGGTGCTGACTGGCTGGTGCCTGCTTACCCTAATGAACTTAAACTCTTATTTGTAGTGGACATCTGTCAAGACAGAAGTGAGGCACACAAGTCCTCTTAATCCATTAGCTCTAAATCCAGCAGAGCTTTCACACTTCTTTTTTTGAATTGAAGAAGAAAACCTGAGTGGGAACATAAAATGAGGCAGTGCACAACTCAAGAGAAGATCCTGGGCAGTGAGCACGTGAGATTTTGAGGCAAACAGCAATGAAAACCAACAACAAAACTGGAATTGTGATGGAAAAGCTGTGAGAAGAATGCCAGTCTGCAGTTCAGGATGAAACAGTAAGTTTGAATTTTTGTTGTATTTTTCCTATTTCATTTGGATTTTTAATCAAAGATAAAGCCAAAGACAGAGAAAGGATGGGCTGCACACCCTCTCACAATGAGATTGAGAATACAATTGCAAGAAGTGGTCTTAAGGCTTTCAATAAACCCAAAAGTGTTTTGCGTATTGATCCGGGAGATAAAGGAATCCCACTGCTTGTTAAAGGTTCATCTTGCTACAATATTGATGAATTCCACCAGTATAGGATCCAGGGGAAAGAATACCTGAGAGAAAAGGAGGATGAATTATCGGACCAGGACAACAAAGATGATTTGCAGTTATCTTCCAAGGCCCATTCAGATCCTCAAGTTTCCAGGGAAGACAAGGAAATTGAGAGGACAGCCACAGATGCTGAAGTTGTTATGTCCAAACTGATTGAGTCTCAAAAAAGTATCACTGAGGCCATACAGATCAGAAAGCAAAGCTCCTGTGAATCAGAAGCGTCACCTTTCATTTGGGATGACAAGGATGAAAGCAATGCAAAGCAAATTCCCAAGAAAGGAAAGAAGCAAAAAATCACAAGCTGGCAAAACAAGGTCGATCTAGCAAAAGTAAAGAAAAGTCCATTTCGTCACCGTGCGAGACAGAGAAAAAAGTAGATTTCCCAGAACTGCTTGTTAAGGCTCATCAGAGTGCATACACCTACTTAAATCCCAACCTCTTGAAATATGAAACTATACTTCATATGGCCAACCAGGCTACCCAAACTCAACTCTTCCTACAGCAGATGGTAAGCTTTCTTGTGCTTCGTTTTGATGAAATCAACCAGCTCTTGGAAGAAATTGCCAGTGATGGTGAAAGTCTCCTCAAAGACATAGGTGGGAATCTGGCATGGCCAGCAGAAAAAGGTGATTTGAAGGAGCACCCTGATCTTCTGCAACAACTACTGCAGTACACAGTCAATAAAATGCAGTTAGTGAGTGGGACACTGGCCTCTCTCACGTCTGACGCCCTGCAGGAAACATGCAGCTACCTGCAGTCTGCTGCAAGCAACCTGGAAGGAAAACTGAAAGCAAAGCAAAGCTTTGATGAGCGCCTGCTGAGGATGGTGAGGCTGCTTGAAGCCTCAGCAGTGAGATCCTCTCAGTCCCAGGGTGATGACAGGACTCTCTGCTCTGAGGACAGTGGCATTTGCGTGGACAACGAATCCCTCAAAGACTTCAGTGCTCTCAGCCAGCATGGAGGACAAGCAAGCTGTGATTCCTATGCACAGGGACATCCATCCCAAAAGTATGCCAGAACAGTGCGTGATGGGACAATGTCGCCAGGCACAGCCACATCCCATGACTGTGCACTTGAAAGGCATTTTAAAGATATATTTTACTCATCTGTGCGGAGTAAAGAAGCAACTTCTTGTCAGGGTAGAGTACCAGAAGGCATTTCTACCACGCCCCAATATGCAAACTTGAGAAAAAGTCATTCCTATAACTCCTTCCAGTCTGACTCTATTCAGGAAGATGAACATTTCAAAATATGTGAATCAACAGATTTTCCTTATGATGATGATGAAGATGATGAGGGAAGCACCCTGGGCGAGGATGATGACAACACAAGTTTATCAGATATGGGGAAGGATGCCCTGCCGAGGAGGCCCCTGTCTTCACCTGCAGTCACTGATAACACGCAAAGACAGTCCATCAAGAGGACAGAGAATGCAGAGAGAGAGGAAATTATTCTGAAGATGAAATATGCCATCAGTGAAAAACTCAAGTTTGTCCCAGCTAAATCCAGACATAAAGAATGGACAGAGGATGAGAGTGGAAGAGCGGTTTTAACAACAAGGCCCAGTACAGCAATGGGCAGACAGAAAACCTTCAGGAAACAACGACGGTCCAGGTCAGAGGAGTCCCTCAGAAGCCAGGCAGAGGACCTGACCCTCCTAGAGCTGCAGAGAACTCAGAAAGAGCTCAGCAAAAGGCTTGAAATGTTTTATGAGAAGAAGGATACACATAGCAACCCAGAGCCTTGGAAATCAAGAGCAGCACCCTATTTACAGGATGAACAAGTTACAGCCAGGTCCTCTAGCAAATTGAAGGCCTGCCTCAGAAAATTTGGACTTCCAGTTATTCCACCCACCATTCCTTTCCAGAGAGGCCTGGCACCTTTAAATCCTAAGCATCGTATTTCACCAGTAGAAGACACGGACCCTTCAGACGCCAATGGAGTTTCTTCTAGCTTTCCAAACGCCTTTCCTCCTGCACTAACTGCAGAATTAAGCAAGAAGGACACAAAGGAAGAAGCTGACGAAGACCTTGAGAACCTGCCACCACCACCACCTGAAATGTTAATGGACACGTGTTTCGATTTATCTGAGCCTGAAGAAACTGCAAAAATAGAAGGAAACTCTTCAGAAGATGCCAAAAAGCCTGCCAAAACAGAATTTCATGCTGCTAAGAGAGCACAAGTTTCCCCAAAAATGAAAGCCTCTGTCCAGTCCATTGACTTACTGCCAAGTGAAAACATCAGTGGCCCCAGTGCGATCACTAATAAAGGTCTAAGGAATACAGGAGCAGGGGACGAGAAACTGCAGAGGTACTCTCTGGAGCTGAACCCTACCAGTGTGCACATACCTAGCCAGGAGGAGATACTGGAAACCCAGAGGAAAGAGGCTGCAGGTTTGTACAAGCAAACCCATAAAATCATTCCTCTTCAAAATCCCAGTGGGGTTTCAAAACCACACATCAACAGCTCAGAGAGCAAAGAGCCCAATTCACCTGCGACTTTGGTGCAGTACCAGAAGCAAGGTTCTCCTGATTTGCTCAGGAGAAATGAAAAAGGCTCAGCATTTGCCAGGAGGGTCTCCCCAACGAGAACTCCTCCTCCTCCTTCTCCACCAATGGAGAAACGGCTTTTTAGCCCCCCAACACACCACAGACGCTCTCTGCAGGCTTGTAGCAACCCGCAACCAAGCTCACCCACCACGCAAAGGAAACCGAGTCCCCCCGCAAGTCCCAGGGTGCCCAGCCCACCCTCACAGAAGAAGCTGCCTTCTCCACCACCCCAGCGAAAACCGCTCAGCCCTCCCACGGGACACAAGCAAAGCTCGCCAACACCATACCGGATGCTGGGCTCCCCAGCCTACCGCCGAGATGCAAGTCCCCCACCGTTCTCCACCGCTCCTTCCCCACCAACCTCCCCATCCCGCTCCTACAAGGGGCCAAGACCTGGGCTGGATGCTGGAGATGAGCACCAGCTCTCCTCCTCCAAGAGAGGCAGCAATGTTCATTCGATATTTTGCCCAGCCACCTCTTCCTTATTTGAAGCCAGACCTCCACAGGAACCCACCAAACCCTCTGTGGAAGCGACCAGTCAGCCTGAAGCTTCATCACTTTCCCAAAAGACCAGCCTGCTTTTCCGGCAGCCTGGAGACCGGACCAGAAAGCTATCCCTGAGCGCTGCCAATCCTCAGCCGTTTGTGAGGAGAAGTTTCTCTGACCGCCGACCAGGGGTCCTGTTTCGTCTTCCAGCTGCCGTGACATCTGGCAGTGAACCCGCGCTTAACCACGCAAGGTAAGAAACTTCCCACTCTAGGCCAAGGAAGCGGAAGGGTAGCACTGCATTGGCTTTCTGAGCTCCTGATGAGAATTTAATGTCGTTGAGAGATTTCCCAGAAAAGTGCTCTCTTCATGTGCAGAACAGACAGCTGGGCAAAGATACCATGGCAGTTGCACTAGGTGATTGTTGTAGATCACTTCCAACTGAAATATTCTGTTCTATTTTCTCACCCCAGATTTCAGTCTGCCAGTATGAATACAGGGAGGAGTTAAGCTTCCATGGGTTGCTCAAGCCTTACACTTACATATCTGCTGTGACAGGTACCCCAGGGAAAATTCAGTGTTGGTTTCATGGCACAGAACTTCTCTTATTTGCATGGGGGCTAAAGATAGCCACATTCAATTCTTAAAAGCTCTGAAGTAACCATCAGGTTACACACATCTTTAAATAACCATTAGGAGGTAGGCTTGGACCAAGAGGAAGGGTATCATTCCTAACTTCAGCTTCTAAGCCAGTAAACTGTTCACCTGATATCTCTATTAAAATGTTTCAAATCAGCTGGCAAGAATGACAGATAATGTGAGCTTCTGAGCTTCTCATGTAGGCTTTCAGAACTAGGTGCCAATTTCAAGTCTAATGAGTCCACAGCCCAAGCCCAGTTTTCAAAGTGGAGAAACCTCCCATGGCTACTGAAGATTAATTGCTCTGAAAAAGTCAGTTTAAAGAAATTGAAGCATCAACACACCAGTTCCATGTTTGCAAGCATTGGTGGCCATTTTTAAAAAAATCTGGGCTTACCTTTAAATTCTCTCTACCACTTAAAAAAAAAAAAAACACAAACAAAAACAAACAAACAAAAAAACCCACACAAAACAAAACAAAACAAAAACAAAAACAAAACAACAACTCAGAGCCAGCTAGGAAACAGAAATGGTATTTGGGAATACTCAAAGATCAGTGTAACAGCCCGGAAGTAAAAAGGGTTGTTATTCTAGTTTCTTAGCATCTTAGGATGTTTAAGTCCATTAAGCTCTAAGCTACGCAAGAGGATTAAGACCCTTCTCAGGCAGCCTTTCCTCATGTGAGGAATATTGTTACTCTTGCCAGAGAACAGCTGAAATCATGTGAATCATCCCCATGAGCAGAGATTGCAAGACCAACACTAGCAGGAGACAAAACTGCACTTGTAAGTGCACAAGCACTCCGCACATTGTAAATACTGGGACAGTCCTGGATACTGAATGAGTAAAGGGACAGTCATAGGCACTGAAGTAAGGTGTCCAGGAATTCCCTCCCTAGAGACAGAAAAAGGATCAAGTTTCCCACAGGGACAGTAGAGAAAAGTGCTGAACAAAACATGTGAAGAACACGGAGAAATGCAGACCGGTTTGCATTCCCAGTTCTAATATTGCAATATATTCTGACATTTGAAAGTTTCCTAAAAGTCCTATATGTTGTTGCTGTGTTTTCTGTTGTTGTTGTGTACTATGTGAAGTCAGCTTTGCCTACTCCAGTGCCTGCTAGCAGATATAAATGTTTTCAGAAGAGGCTTTATATCAAACCTTGCAAGACAAAAGCCCTGGCAGTTTTATGGATCAATGTGAAAAACAGTCTTTTATAAATTGTTAGCTAATTTATACTTAAATGGGGTGTATTATCTTTCTATTGTAGTCTGTCAGAGCATAGAGAGTAATATAAAAAAAAACCAAAACAAACCACTGTAAATAAAATCTTCCCTTTCATGAAAAAAATTATATATGCTAGTGTTATGATATACAGCATTTTGGAAGAACGACATATATCCTGAGCCAAATTCAACTTACCATTTATACAAATGGACATCAAAAGTAGTCCTGCTGAGTTAGTCCAAATTTATATCAATATAAGCAAAAGGGAAAATTGGCCCATTAATTGCCACATACAGTGATTTAAAATGCAATACACTACCGTGTGTTTTCTTACATTTAAAATAAGCTGCCTGGAGGAAGCTTTTACAGACCTTACATCAAATGGCCTTATTTGAATATCACAGCAAATACACTGATGGGCAGAGAACTGTTTTAGGAACCAGCATAAGGCAGAAGCTCCAAGAGCTCCTCCCATCACTGCTGCTCATCTCCAGTCACTGGGGACCAGCACGGTTGCCACAGCTGTGAGCGCCACATCCCCATGCACAGATGCCGACCCCTGCTCTTGCAGCAGATGCCATAAGAGACAAACCACCATACCCTGGTCCGTCTTTCTCCTTCAAGTTCATTAAGCATACAAGGCTTCCTCTGCCTTGCCATTCATTCAGCTGACGGAGGGAAATTTCGAAACGTGTCCCCAAACCAGATGTTGTGCTCCTAAACCTCCTCGTTCTGGCCATGTTTGCATCTGGTCTCAAGTTCACAAGCTATTCCCAACCAGCTGTCAGTCTCCTTTCCTTCATTCCTTCCCTTGCTCTACCTCTCCTCTACAAATATAACAATGCCTATTTTTTTGTCTGTGTGGGGGTTTTGTGTGTTATTAGCAGCTCCAAGCACTAGTCACAGGAGGGAGGAGAGGCAGAGGCAAACCTGCAATAGCATCACTCTTTTACAGGTAAAACATTTTGAAAATCAGTGAGTTAGCCAGTTTCTACTATGCTCCCAAACTCAAGGATAGAGTCCTCCAATTTTTCCATGCCCAATTAAAACATCAATTTGCTGAGAAACAGATTGTTTAAGAGAGGAGCTTGTACAAGCAACATGTTTCTCATTAGGCAGCTGAGCATCCTCTCCCACCCACTCAATTTTAGAAGAAACACCAAAAAAGGGGGGTGACTTCCATCTCACTTGCTAACTGGTGTTGCCAGGCATTAAATGTCAGTGCTATACGCAGACTTGCATGTCTCCTGTACACTCGCTGATCCCCTAGAAGGCAAAAAGCATTTCTTTCCCAAGATTGTCTCCTGCCCATCCTGTTCTCTAAGGAGTATCAGGACTTAAGACATCATTAGCCCTAAGGCGGGAGCTAGAGCTTTTGTGTCCAGTCTTAGGGCACTTGATGAGAGTTTCAGGTTTCAGTGCTCAAGTCAGTACAACTGGTTCCCACATGGACAGCCAGTACATGGACAGAATGAGCTGACTTTGCTGGTTTCTAAGCTTGGTCGTTTGACAGCGATCAGCAGCTATTGGCATCTTATCAAGGCATAACATGTACAATCGCTCTGCTCACAGAAATCTTGCTGATCTGTAATAGGATTTCTGTGTGTGCAGTTAAACAAAATAATATTTTATTAAGATTCCTAATCTCCCAAGAGGTAGAACAAAGATAAAAGATTACATGCCTTTAAGATATTGTTCGAGGAGGGCTTGAGGATGGATTGTGTTGACTGAATCAGACCGAAAGCAAGTAGCCCAAGTGAGACCTTCTGCAACTGGGTGATATTTGGGTCTGGATTATTTTCATGACTGGTCACATATCAGAAATCTCTTCCTCAGTTCAAATAATTAAACTCCTAGCAGTCAGAATAGGAACACGACAGCTTGTCTGTAGTTGAAAGCTAATACAGTTTAACAGTTTATATACTTAAAACACAATAATGATTCCCAGATAACTCATGTTGAGCTTAAACCACTTTAATTAGTTACAGCAACACAGGGCACATTTCAGCATGAAGGCCCAAGGCGTGAGACATACATGACTAGCTCCACTGCTATAATAGATCTTGATTCATAAAGTCCCTGTGACCCTAAAGATTGCCAGTGTGACTTCAGGAACATCATTTACACTTTCCGTGTCTCAGTTCTCCTGACTGCAGCATCCCACAGTCATGTTGGCATACTCAGAAATCACTGTAACCTCACTCAACAGATGTGTAACAGAGGTAAGACCTTTCCTCCAGCAGGGTCTGGAACAAGACTTTTTGTGCAAGTCTGTGTCCACCTGCAAGTAAACCCAGATTCATACTGATCCCCGGTTCGACATATGAAACGTTTGCTTCCCAGTAGACTTTTGGGAGTGAACAGTACAGTGCATATACACAGGAGACAGGGAATTACATAGTATTGTGCAGCATCTGTGCTTTGAGGGTTAATGTGGTCTAATCAGTGCTGTTTTAAAAAGTCACAATTCATTAGCCTCTTAACTTAAGCATCTTTCCTTCTGCAGCTTGGAGGAGAGCCCTAGGAAAGCAGGCGACTCTTGGAACAGCCCTTGCGTACCCGAAATCAAAGAGTCCAACAGATCCGCGTCCCACCCCGAGCTCTACATCGTGGGCCAGGGGCTGCAGAGGGACTGACAGCAGAAGCACCTGCAAAGAATCAAAGCCAGAGGCCCCAGGGGGCCTTAACCAAACCTCCAAAGCCTGGCTCCATTGTTTTTTTTAGGAAACAATATGACGGCATCACATGGAAAAACCCAGACTGGTCCCAACAATCTAGTGAAATATCAGTAGAGGGGTAGGCAGCTGCTTCTTCTTTGGATTGCATTTCGTGGCGCAACTCGAAGATTTACACTGAGCAAAAGAAATACTTCGCAGTTGGTCAAGTCTGAGGCAATTTGATTTGATAAAGACAGGACCCAGAGAGAAGTCCTTTGTTTCGCTGTTTGGCTAAAGGAGTTCAAAAACTTTCAGAAATTATCAATATTTGACAATTTATTTATTCAGGAGGCACCAAAGTTTCAGTTATGTAAAAAGTGTCTGTTGTGACATTTCCAGGGGGGAGGTAAAATCCTGAACCAATTGATTTTTCTTGCAAAAACATCAATGGCTTCAGCAAAACCACATCTTTACACTGGGTATTTGTCAACATGCAGAAAGAGAATAAGACCAATACAAGTTAAAACAAAATAACCTCTTTTAAAGGAGTAAAATTAGGGACCTTATTCCCTCAAAAAAGGCTTTGATCTTCTAAATCACCCTTGATCATCATATAATCTCATCACCTCTAGTTTCCAGGGTACAAGGCTTAATCCTGATTAGAGTAGTTTTGTAATAGCCCAATCAAACATTATGAATCCTGAGGCACCTAAGGACATGTATTTTTTTTCTTTTTTTTAAAGAGAAGAGAATGCTAGCATAGAGAACCCTGCTCTCCCTGAAACAGATTTATATTCTTTCTGATTTATGCCGTTTGAGGGGATTTATTGTCATTTCACTGAAGAGTCTAGACAGATGTTTGTTAATAAAAACACAAGTTCTTTACAGTCGATTAATCCCAGGCTTTTACAGTGGAATACAGTTTCAGAATTTACTGGATCTTGCTCACCTCATTTATCATCACAATTAAGATGCAAATTTGAATTAATGTAATTTTAATTACTTTAATTTGATGTGATTTTATATGCAACTTCAGCACAGAATGAGATCCAGGAAAAAAAAAAAAGCCATTTGTGGTCCTATTTTGATAGGAATAGTTTAAATTTTTCTTATGGTTTTCATGATAGTGGCATCTGGGCACTCCGCCTTCACACAGGATTTTTAACCTTTCCTGCCACCTTCATGGTGGGAGAACTGAGACTCATGTTGTGCTGTACAAAGGACCGCTTTGGATACTGAACTCCTGAGGTTTTAGTCTGGTGCCTTAATCACAACGATCCTTCTTCAATTATTTCAGTGCCATCTTCTGACACCTTAATTGTCATATTTAAGGTGAGGTATTGAACAGAAAGAAGCAACTCCCGGTAAGCAGATGCTGTGGATCGTCAGGCCTTTGTGAGCTTGAGGTGGTACAGCAGCCTTACCCAGAGTGTACAGCCAGGAGATGTCAACACATCCACCTTGCAGTCACACAGGCAGATGCACCGTCCCCTGTTGAACTGGGAAATCACTGCGGGTACTGCAAAGATCAACAGCAGGGCAAACTGCAGGCTGGCCTTCCCCCTCATCAGAAGTGTAGCTCCCTCCCAGATACACAGAGATACAAATACATTCACGTGCACTTTGAGTTTGTCTGTTCTGCTGGCAGGAACTACCCAGAATGGAACCAAATCAGGAACATGACAGCAGAAAGTCAGCGCTTTGCATGCCTAAATGTGGCTTTGAAGATGAAAATGTGACAGAGTGGGAGGACAACTTCTGCTCAGCTGCTACAATCATTTTGTCTCTTTATGGTTTCATGCTGAAATGTCCCGGCACCCATGATGGGTGATGAGAGAAAGTATTCATTTATATACCCCAGGCACCAAAATCTGTGGTACAAGAGCTACAGCGGCACATGGAGCAACACTTCAATTCAGCAATCAGGCTGGAAACCTCCTCACACATGTGCCAGCTAGACGTGGAGTCAGCCAAAGCATCTTCCCCCAAAAACCAGGCTCCCCTGAAAACCTGGCACACAAACTGTCATCCGACCACAGCATCTCTCCCAGCTTTGACTAAGCCCATGGTCGTCAGGAGGCTCATTGCAAACACAACCCCACTTGAACACTGCAGCTGCTGAAGGGTTCGGATGCTGCTCTAAGGACGCTGCAGAAAACAGAGAATTATATTCAAGAAACAGAGCTTCTCCAGGAGCGATCTACAACTTTATAATATGAATTTGTGACTACATACAGCTAACAGATTCTCTTCAGTACAGTTAATGTACAGGACTATTGCAAATAAAGTGTTTACCTTCAATTTGTATCGCAAGCATGAGATTAAGAGTAACTATAGTATGGAGGAAATTATAGTTTGGGTGGTCACTTTAAAAAAAAATGTTTATACAGTTTTTTTGGACAACACTTTCATTTTTCATTAATGTAATTTTTCTGGAATACAATTGTTTTATAAGACCATACTCAAATTTAAGATTTATTTTTTACTGATGTAAATAAATCAGAGTTTTTATATGCAAGGTATGAATTGAGCTCTCTTACATTCTGTATGCAAACAGCTTAAATCTTACCCCAATGTTATACTACTGATTTCTTCCTTAGTACGCTAACTAGTGCCCTGTGCTATAAAAAGTCTATTTGCTTCCTCCTCACCACAGTGCAAGCCTGTTTTATGTTTTACTTGTACATCAATTAAGGTTGCATTTCCACTACACAAACGTGCCTTCTTTAGGCTACAAGATCAAGCCTGTACACTGACAGAGCAGAGCAGAGATCAGCTGTGCTTCCACCCTTCCCCTGCCCTGATTTAAGCTTGAGCTACCTGGCAATTTTGTACTCTGTTTAGTAGAGTTCCTGCATGCAACCACGGCTAGTTTGAGCAGAGGGTAGTGGTTTTCCCCTAAGGATTAAAACCAGAGTGCACCTGCTGCAGTGGAGTCTCATTGCAGAGGGGCTGAGCACAGAGTGAAGCAGTATCAGTTTTCCAGCCAGGGCTTCACTGCTGCAAGAACAGTGGCCAACAGCTCTGTGTGGCACTTTATCTGCAGACCTTTAAAAAGCTGGCAGGTGCCCTTGCTTCCAGTGACGCTGCTCACATCTCAGACCTTGCAGGGACTTGTCATTCCATACCCTCAGTATCTGAAGACCACAAGAACATGAAAGCACTACTTATACTCCAGTTACTTCTTTGACAAGAACTACTCCAGATATTAGCAATCTGGTTGACAGCACTACGCAGGTTATCAATAAAACCAGCGTGTCACAGTGTTTGCGTTGCCACACCTCTGAACACCCAAAGCATTTCATAATCATTTATGAAGTTTCGTCATTAAGAGGAATATTCTGAGAAGTTGTTCCCTTTGCTCTATGTAGGAGGGAAAGAAATCTCAGCACAGAGATAGAGTAACCTGTTCTTACTGTCATGTCTCATCAGTAAGGAGCTGCCAACATCTCCTGAAGAGAAATCCTTCTAGATTAGCAGATCATTAATCCATCCACAGCAGATACACTCGGTGCCATCATGACTGCAGTGTGTATAGATGCTTGTTGCAGTTATGAACTTCAAACTCAGATTTTGATCTTCCTGGGCAAGATACTGCAGGTTTCATAATGCTTGCAGTATTGATTAGGGACTCATTTCCATGTTGTCCTCAGACAAATATAAACTCACTACTGTATATTGGATCAACTGAAAGTTTGGAGCAAAGATCCCAACTTTCCATTTCTTGCCCATTTTGGATGAATAATGAAAATGTAAATGTCAAAAAAAAGATGTGCAGATACAGACAGTAGGCACTCAGCTGGACAAGGTGGTCAAGACCCAGGACCACGTTATCCCTCTGATCTCATTTTGGTTCATCTCACATCTGCCTGCCCTGCATATACCCTGTTCCACCACTGCAAGCACAAAATTATCTGCAGCCTTCACCATCCCTAATTGCTCTCCACTTTACTGACATACTGAATTTCAAAATCTGGCCGCTTACCTGTCCTCATCCTTTCTTTAGTAATATTCCACTCTGTGACTGCATTAAGTAATCCTGTGAGGATTTCTGGAGTTAGACTGTATAGAGTACAGCCTTTATCAAGGTTCTTTTAAAGGAGAAAGGGGTTATAAGCCTGTCTTACTCTGTATGAATCCCTCTTGCTTTAATAAAGTTTTCCTTGAGGCATAGATGAATTGATTATATAGCAATTAAGAAGAAACTGAAAGCTTTCAGTGTTAAAGGCTGCTCTTCATTTATTATTACTATTACTAAACCACTGGGTCTTCAGCATATGAATGAATGAAAGCTGAGGCCTAGGGCTGCCAACACAGCAATGTCCTTCACAGTATCACAGTATGTTTGGGATTGGAAGGGACCTCAGAAGATCATCCAGTCCAATCCCCCTGCCGGAGCAGGAACACCCAGATGAGGTCACACAGGAACATGTCCAGGTGGGTTTTGAATGTCTCCAGAGAAGGAGACTCCACAACCTCCCTGGGCAGCCTGTTCCAGTGCTCTGGCACCCTCACTGAGAAGAAGTTTCTCCTCAAATTGAAGTGGAACCTCTTGTGTTCCAGCTCGATCCCATTACCCCTTGTCCTATCATTGTTTGCCACTGAGAAGAGCCTGGCTCCATCCTCACGGCACTCACCTTTTATATACTTATAGACATTAATAAGGTCCCCCCTTAGCCTCCTTTTCTCCAAACTAAAGAGACTCCCCAGGGCAGTGACTGTAAAGCTGGGAACAAAACTTTCCAGGCATTCCAGTAGACACAGAAAGATATATAGCAAGGCTGACATGGCGCTACAGGTAAAACCTAAACCAACAAATTCACTGGCTGCTTGGCTTTTGAGTGTGACTCTAAGAAGTCAGCCTAATGGGGCAATTTGCACCTTGCAGCCTTCCTGCCTCTTGAACCCAATATCAGTGTAAGAGTCTTATATTCAAACTCTAAATTAAACCTGTCGGTATAATACAATTTTTTTTTTTTTTGTTAATATTTTTAATGTTTTCCTCCACTTCGAAGTGTTGTGTCTTTTCTTGTAAATAGAGTTACCATAGACATTGAGGGCACAAGGTAATGCATCTCTCTGGAGTTTTTTAATACTGATGTTTTTTAATCAATAACCTGATATCCAATGCAGATCCTTTCATCCTCATATTTCAGAGAAAACACATGCATATACGTACATGCGTTAATGGCATACCAGTAGGCTTCCATAGCACGCTTTTTCATGTGGATAAACCAGGCAATGGGGAGCATGAGGGCTGCTCGGCTGGCGCTCAGCGCTCTGCAGACAGACACAGGGCTCCTGGTAAGCAGTTACCTAATTCTGAATCTGAGACAAATATAATGTCGATCCACGTATCACATTAACAACAGCTGGTAACAGGATATCTCTAAGGTGCAAAATGAAGAAATAATCTAGAAAGCACCATGGACAGTTGAAATAAAATTACAATGCTACATTCTTCATGTTGAAAACCTCAGGACTTCAGAACTACTTATCCTACCAATAGCCAAGAGTGGGAGAAAGCACGTACTGCACCTCTGAGCTCTGCCAGCCCAGGCGAGGCAACAATTTCCCCATCCAGCCCTGCAGATTTCTCTTGACAGCCAAAGAGCTAGGAAAAGCTTTTCCACAGGGAAATAAAAGAAAAAAAAGCTGCTGGAAACACACAACAAGCGCAGTAGGCATTTAGATGCCCAGTGTATTCCCAACACAACGGCTCAGCAGCCTGTCTGCTCCAGCCACACAGTGAAGTTTGTCGTAACTGCCACAGAGGCTGTTTACAAACCAGCAAAAATAGAAAGGCACTTCTTTAAATAAACAGTGTACTAGTAACTTTAGGAGTCCTTCGATGGGTTTGATTTAGACTCCTTGCAGTGAAAAGGAGACTAGAACTTGTGCGAGCGTCTCTGTTCTTCAGATGATGCTTCCCAGGAGACTGACATGCTCCAGAAGTTCAAGGCAACAGCTCTGGGGCTGAGCATCTCCCACCACCCATTTTGGGATGGCAGGCCAGCCCAGCAAAGAGGTAAGCAGAAAGCTAGCACAGGGCCCAATGGATCCAGTTATCTTGAGGTTTCTATCTCAATTGTTTTTTCCTCCTAAATTTGCATAATACTGAGCCAAGACCTGAGCTATATCTAAATTTAATTTTGTAAGCCAAGCACTTAGCAGTACTCTGAAGCACCATCAGGAGGACCATGCATCATCCACGTTTGTTTATTACCATGTTTGAAGACTAAGAAATGTTTCTGATGTGAAAGAGCAGTGACTTCAAGGAGAGGGAAAAATACTACCCTTCCAACAGCAAGTTTCACTGTCTTTACTACGGTGTTTTAAAAAGATCTGAGAAAATATTAGAGCAGAGAGGGGGGTAAACAGGCAGTCTGTTTCCATGATTTTGTCTCCAAGGAAAACAAAAAAGACATATTCGCTTTGCTGGTAATGGCAACCCTGTAAGCTCACGGACTGTTCTTCCCTCCATCATGCTACCCTGCCTGGGCTTTACTAGGCCAGGATTAGATGATAGCTAAGCAAACACACACAGCCACATAAAATAGATTTTTTTCCTCCAAAAATCCTAATTCATACCTCACACATGCATTTTCTTTTGTAACATCAGAAACTGGCAACCATGCAGAATATGCTGACAGAATGTTATGGTTTGCACTGGGCTGTGAAGTGTTTTTTCCTAAGGCACAGGAATAATGGCAGCTACACGTTAAAATGTAAGTTTAGCAGATTCAAATGATTATGAAACAAAACTGTTAAACAATTTCTTAAGAGGCAGCAATGTCAATGATCACGCAGTTCATCAGGAGTCAGAGCCAAACCTAGAAGCGCTTGTTCCAGCTACACAGGAATTCATTACGCTGGGAAGCACTGGCCCATGGCAATGAGTTGTCACATAGCTCTGGGCTGAACGGCACCCAGGCTGGAGTATAAATAGATTTGTGAAACCCTTCTCACCTGTTGTTGGCCTTATGGTCAGGTCATCCTCTACAAACAAGTTACAAACAACACTACTGCTGTTCTGGGTAAATGCACATATATCTGCCGTCTGAAAAGCAGGGCATGTTTTCCCCATGAAATACGTTTCCTCTTCTTACATATAAAATTGTGATTGAAGGCAGCTATAAGCCAGAAATTACTCGGATTGCAAATGTGCAAAGCTTTGGGATTTGGGCCAAGTATTCTTCAGGTCTGTTGTGAGCAAAGGATATATCTAGTTAGAAAACTTTATTCTATATAGGACCTTTTGGGTACATTGTCTCCCAAACGTGTAAATAAATGATGCCATTGCAATGCCAAATAATGAAAAGTAGCAGCGGATGACACAAAGAAGCCATGGCAAAAGACAAAGAGGAGGAGAGGGCCACTAAGGAAAGGATACAGTGGGACAGATTTATGCATTGTTGGAAATGCACTAAGGAAGATCTTAGGCCAGCTTTTACTGGGACAAGTGCAATCTGTAATTTTGAAAACAAACAAACAAACAAACAAAAACTATAGCTTCCTACAGGCATGAAACATGAACTACTGTCACCCCTGGGCAGGACCAAAAGAGGGGCACGCCGTTACCATTACCGTCAAATGGAGCATTAATGGCAGGATCACAGGGAGGTCCAGCCTGCAGGGCCACCCACCAGCACCACTGGGCTGAGTTAGCTGGAGGGTGGCCGTTCCCTGAGGAAACAGGAGCATGTTTTGTTTTCACTGAGTGATACTGAAAATAAAAAGCTGCCAGAATAATACAGCAATCAAAGCAATAGAGATCCTGGTACTGGCACAATTATGCACATGTGAAAGTCATCTTATTAGAATAGCCAACTTCCCTTCTTGAAATAACACATACTACTACTTGTATGTTTGCACTGACAGAAATGTGTCAACACTGAGCAGTTTTATAGTCTGATCTATTATATACGCTGACAGCATGCACAGACGAGGACTATTGTGAAAAGGAAGTGTCTCTACGTATAGATGTGTGCGTACAGATGTGTGTGCATCTGCAGAGGAAGCCCCAGCAGCAGCAGTTGAATCAGAGGGCATGTGACATTTGAGGCCGTGCCCGAGAGCCGGGGCACAGCTGCAGTGCCGGCCGCAGGGCACCGACGACGTCCCTTCCAGGAGCCAGCAGCAGGGAGTGACAGACCTGCACATCCTGCAGCCTTCACCCCAGTCTCCAAAGGGGGCCGAGGTTGTACGTGCTGCTCTCAAATGCAGCAGAGGTGAAACCTGTTAAACCACCATGAAAATAGCACAGCCTTTATTTATCCAGGGCACAGCTATTAGCACAGAGCATGGCTTTTACAGCTCCTTTACCACTGCCAACTGCATTCAAAGCTGTTGGGGGGCTTTTAAGGAAACACAGGGGCAGTTTGTTGGCCAGAGTTACTGTTTTTTTCAGCTAAAGATATCAAGGCAGAGTGGAGGCTTAATGGTTCGGGTCAACTCTAATTTTAACTAGAGTGGTTTTCTCACCTCTGTCTGTATCAAAGGCAGTATCACAGTATCAGGATTCAGTGTCAGCTGTCAGAGATTTGGTAGCAATGCAACCACTTTTATTCCCATCGTCACTATTTACCAAGGACTAAAATAGCCACCTCAGTGCAAATCCCCTCCCTCTGCTTGAGAGAGGGATTGCAGCACCTGGTTCCCAAGCTCACCTTTAACCTTGGCAAGAGCAAACTCTACCAGAATCACCTTATTATGATCCATGCCCCAGCTGCACCTCAGCAAAAGCAGCTCCCTTCAGGTGCATTCTTTAATTCTTTGGTCCACCTCTCACAGCAGCACCATGAAGCAGAATCAACATTCTTTACAACAGGAGCCTTCAGCCTCTGCACCATGCTTTGGGTCCAGCCTTCCTTCCTTGTCCTCCCAGTTTGCCATTCATTTTTCCATATCCTTCCCAAAGTCTTCTTGGCACTGCCAAGTTCATGCACGTACATTCTGCTGCAGGGGTTTGTGGTTGCACTTCCACAGGCAGATTCAGGGTCCAGCTAACCCATTTGCATGGCACATGCACTCCGAAGAGCGGGTAAGTCATGCCATCAGGTGTGTGCTTTGACTCTCAGTGAGAAGAAAGTGCCCATTTGAGGAAAAGATGAATTTTGCAGGCTGGATTCAGTGTATGTAGCACCAGTCTCTCTGCTCATGCAGCTTCAGAGTTCTAATGCCCCCTTGCACAGGGAGATGGCAAAAGACCACTCCCTACTCTGCAGGGGAATGTAAACTTTCTTCACTCCTTTATGGTAGACACCATATTTACCTTTTCTCCCCTGCCTTCCCTTATGACAACTCTACCTTCATCAAGCAGGAAGAACCATCTGTGACAGCCAGGGTCTGTCCTGGGCCTCTAGAAGGATGTAGGGTAAGAGTAAGCCCATGTACAAAGTTGCCATTCATCTATTTTCCTATCCTAACTTCTATGGTTTAGCAACTGCACTGCACATTAAATGAGTTAAACTGGGCCTGCAAGTGCAGCTTGCAGTTTCCTCTCTGGTGAGACTTCTGTAATAAAATTATAATAAAAATAAGTTTGAGAAGTTAAATATTTAAATTCTTATCAGTGCTGGAAGAAGGTTCAACACTGATTTGCCTTTTGTTTGTGCCATCCAAAAACCTTAGTAGCTTCTTAATGGCTTCTGAGATGTGCCCCTGTGCAAACCTGTGGCAGGAGAGCTCGTCTGAGCTGAATTAACCTTCACCCATTAAACCCTCTGCTTGTCACCAGAGACATTGTCAGCTAGATTTGATCTCACTGTTGTAGGACTGCCCCTCTTACAGGGAAACTGCCTCAGCTGGAGAGTTAAAAAAATAAAACACCTGGACAGAATAGGTACTGGCAGGCAATGCTTTATTCTCACCAGCTGTGAGGAGCAGTATGCATGAAAGCACCACTCAAGGCCAACAGAGAGTTAAGAAACCAGTTACAGGGGTTACATTTCAAACCAACTTTGCAAGTGCTACAGCTAAATGCATGAAAACACGCTCTAGAGACCTCATATCATGTGCACAAAAGCTTTTTTCCCCCCCAAGTGCAGAAGGTTCCCCCCACATTCCCAAAGGCCCAAGCATAGCCAAAGAGAAAGTAAAACTAAAGGACTGTTATTCAGCCCAGCAAAAGCAGCCTGTGCAGGGAGCACTTACGGGGCTCCGGAGGGAGAGACCTGCAGAGGAGGAAAACAGCAAGAATAACTTTTGAGGTAGAGGAAGCAAAACCAGGAGGCCCTCGAGAGATGCCAGTTGCTTAATTAAAACAAAACAAAACAAAAAAGGCAGAAAAGCAACCTGTTGAAATAGATCTCAGGCAGTAGCAAACTGCAGGTGCTTAAGGAAGTGACATAGTTCCAGATCTGCAATTTAAACAAGGGGCAATGGGTACCAACTAGAACACAAGAGGTTCCACTTATATATGAGATCTGCAAGGACTGTGGCTTCCGCTGCAGGATCTCCAGAAACACTGGTGTTTCAGAGCCAGGTCCCTGGCTTAGATCGCATACCAAGACTTCATAGAGATGAGTTCCTGAGTACTCCCTGCTACCAAAAGTTGGGAGTTCAAAAAAAAAAAACAAACAAACAGCAGCACAAAACATTTTAGAAGAGTCTACTAAATAATTTTGCCACTTTAATACTGTACTAAAAAGAGATTCCTTAAGAGGTGCCACAGTGCAACCATTTTATCTGGCAAGTTAGAGTCCTGCATAGCTTCAGACATACCGAACAATGCAGCACATAAACATAAGACCATAAAATTCCTGGAATGGTCAGATCTCCCTGGATTATTCTTTGACCTCCCAGCTTCCTACAAGGTCCTTGTATCTGTCAAGAACCTGTCAAGGCGCTTTTAAACTTCCATGGGCCCAGTGTGTCTCATGCTGTTATTTTCCTGTTTTTTCTTCTCCCCAAAACTTCTATTCTTCTTTCTTTCAAAACCCTGCCAGTATATGGAAGATTATGTGAACACAGATAAGGCTGCTTTGTTTTCATATCTGACTACACAGATGCACCAACATCTGCTGCTTTCAGCCCTTCCACTCTTCTCTCATCACTCCTCCCTCTTGTGCTTCCAAATCTGTGTATGGTGAAGGACTGGCACATCTCCTCCTCACTGTTTCCTGAATCTCAGGTTCAGAAGTGCTTTACTGGTCTGCATAGAAGGCAAATTCTTCACATCTCAAAAGACGGAAAGACATTTAGAAAATCTATATAGTTTTAAAAAAATATACCTTGTCCCACAATGCCTGCACACAGCTTACCTTTGCCCAGGACACCCTCAGCCCACTCACTGCCCAGCCAGCACCCCATGTGCAAGGTGTCACAGCCCCCTGCCACAAACCGCTCTCCTGCCCCTCCCCAGGGGTACCTCAGGGTGCTGGGTGGCAGTCAGATGGCACCCGTCACCTCACCACATCAGTCCATTGCATGTGGTGCACAGGGGACCACAGACAGGACGCATCCCCTGAAACGGGAAGAAAATTTCAGTGCATCTGGTGAGGTTTCTGCTGTCATTGGACTGGGGCTGTGAGCCTGACCTAGACATCTCAGGCCATTGCACCAGCAGCTACCAGAGACTTGTAAAGGGGCTGCCCGGCAGTTCGGCATCCGCTGCATACACTGGCATATACAGTGAGCTGCACATCCTCCCATAACCCCACTGCGTACCTTCTGGGCAAGCAGGTCCTGGCTTCTCATTCTATGCTTCTGAAATCAAACCATCTCTTCCTACAGTTCTAATGCTTCCAAAGCCCATCTCTTACTTTGTAAGTAAAAATATATGTATGTGCACATCTCTTAATTTCTATGTATATAAATATAGTATTTTCCTTTTTACAGTTACAAATTGCATTTACACACAGGTTTTATTTTTTTGGTATCTGTGCAAACTTCTTAGGGAACATGAGGTCAAGACATAAAACTTTAGAAAAATTCTTTTTTAAAATATTTTTTATTTTTAAAGAATTCTTAAATTTTTTTTATTAAGTTTTTTAAGATTTTTAAGTTTTTTTTAAAGTTTTTTTAAGGTTTTTTTTTTTTTTTTTTTTTTTTTTTTTTTTTTTAAACCAACATCAAAATATATTAAGTAAATGTGTAACTATAAACTCTATCAGGTAAATCCTCTTCTTCAAACACACGGAATAAAACGAATGCCACCACCACATCCACCTTTGCCTCCAGCTGTCCCACTCCACACCCCTCCTTCTGTTTCCTGGAGCACATCAAGCCTTCACATTCAGGTTCAAAAGATCCCAGAGGTTTCTTGTCACATACTGAGGCTGGTTGGTGGCATACTTCTTCAGGCTGGGGCCCATCACTTCGTCAAGGCTCTTTGCAAGCTTGGTGAGCACAGCCCTGACACTGCCGCTTCGGACAGGCAGGGCCTTGTTTCCCAAAAGGAACCAGAGCGCAGGCAGGACATAGCGGTGGACGAATTGAGGTTTCCGGGGATAAACAGTGGCCACAAGCACTGCCAGGTGAGAGAGACAAACAGATTAACAGCCGTAATGTAAACAAGTACGTTCCTTGTACCTACAAGTACCTACAAGTTTTGGTTCTTGGAAGGCTTTTCTGGCTAATATCAACAAGCACAAAGGGCCCAATGGTCCAGAAACAGGCAACAGTGGCTGATCATCCACTGAACAGCATAACCAACCTCTGAGGACCTTAATTTCTCCAAATCAGAGGCTTTGTATCCATGATAGACTTATCAAAGTGAATAATACACATTTTGTAAATAATTTCACTATCTGCTTCTGCATTACAAATGCCAAAAATGGCAAATCGCTGTTTATTTCCGTTAAGAAGTTGTCTAAACCAGCTGCTGAAGATTTTGAAATGCAGCTCAGAGAGGTAATTGAAAGATTTCTAACAAAAGGATGATTACTTTTTTTGTGACCTTTGACAAAGAATGACAGAAGTCCCGTGTGGCTGTTCCTTTTGCTTAGTGGCACACAGCAAACAGCAGTATGACACCACACTTCAAAACTTCAGCCCAGAAAAGATGTGTGTTGCTTGACAGTTTTCTTACAAACATCAGTGACTAACTGAGGTCTGTGACAGAAGGGTCCAAACTGAGGTTTTTTCCCCTCATACTTAGTGGCTTCTAATGAACAGCTGTTTCAAACTTCAGAATGTCTTAGATAATTACCCAAACCCCATTGCCATGGCATTTGAGCATCTCACGAGTTTAATGGCAATTGCCCTCACAACATTCCCTAAAATAGGGGAACAGAGAAAAATCTTACACAGGCGCCTGATATTTAACGCATTCTGCACATTCTCTCTGACGTCTGTTCTCAGCTCATTTTCTGAACTGAGCTCTATTAAATACAAACAAAAATTTACTATCAATAAGCTCCTTGCATGGCAGATTTTGCTGAGAGATCAAAATCTGAAATGGTCTGAAGAGAGCTTTGTTATCTTCTGTTCAGTAGAAACGTTATGCAGTAACTATTTATTATTTTGTAGTGGAAGGACCTTCATTTCCTCTATGCTGTTAATCTAGCATCAGTCATCAACATTTAAACGGCTCCTGACAGTACCTAAAACCAACTCTAGTAAGCAGGAAAAGGGTACCTATTTTAAAATAGGAGTTAATTTATGTTTAAATGCTATTAAACACAGTGGTCACTATGGAGCTTCAGAACAAAAAGAGCTGTCTGTTCCCACTGAATCCCAGAGAGAACATCTGCGCTTTCTAAAGTAGTTCCAATTTATGTTCAAATGCTGTATTTGAAAAAGAGATTAAAATAACTGTAAAAGTAAATTTTATGTTTACAGAGATTTACTTTATCCAAATTATCTTTAAAGGCCCTTTTATATTTGTTATGGCTAAACATGCCCTTTTGAGATTCATAATGAAGAAGCAAAGTGTATTAAACCTTGGATTAAAAGATGCTGGCATAACTAGAAGTGGATTTAGTCCTAATTAAAGCAAGGCTATAAATACTCTTCTCTAGTATATATTGAGATTATAATTTTTTCCATTCATTGGCTATTGCTGGACAGAGCAAGCTACTATTATAAATCAATTATCAGCTGTACTTCCAGTGTGTTGCACACTGCTGATACAGTAGACTGTTTGTACATCCTGAAATGAGTCCATATGATATCTGCAATACAGGCAGGGAGCCTCAGTGGGTTGGGCTGAACTGCCTCCTTCTGCCCCTAAATCCTGCCTTGCACAAAGTCCTTGCCTGTAATATGTGTGTTGAGTTTTCACCTACACTGTGACCCCCCAGGCTCTGCAGGACTCCGCCTCAAAAGTTTCCAACAGGACAACAAGAATCCTATGATGACAAAACAAACCGATCCTCAGAAATACCAGTTGCCACAATTTTTTTTCTAAAGGATGTTGGTTCGCTGTAGAACAGGGACCTCTTAGAGACCTCCATGACCTTTACTGTACTGTACTTCAAAGAGAGAAGTCAGCCAGGGTATTTTTAGGCCTTCTCTTTCCTGGAGGCGGGTCCTGAGATGCCTCAGTGAGAGCTCAGCGCTGGAGCCCAAGCGCTGTTCTTCTCTCACACACTGCAAGCCTCTGCAGAGGCCAGGCAAACCCCTGCCAAATACACCAAGTACAAGTATTTTGCAGGAGGAACAAGCTCAGGACCTTCTGGTGTTTGATAAGCGACTGCACTGTCTATTCTGAGGTATTCCCTCTAAATATTCCCTCTGAAGACTTCAAGAAGTGGAGATTAGTTGAAGAAGGCAATACCTGTGAGACGTTCAATGACATCCAGCAGAGCTTTGCCGCTGAGGTAACGCGCTCGGTGGGCAAAGATTTGCAGCAGCAATGTGTTATCTGAAAGAGAAACATGTATTTCTGCTCACTCTTCCGAGGTTATAAGAAAAAAAAAATAGTTAAAAAGGGAAGGAGGGGAAAAGGCAGAGGTAACTGCATTTTGTAAAATGAAGGAAATTTATGCCAGTTTCTGAGTCCTTTACTTCTTTCCTTCAGCTTACTTGGGAGGATTTTAAATTCAAAAAGAAAAGTTCTCATTTCACATTTGTAAATCCAGAGTTAACTGCTGTACAATGAGCTGTGTTAAAGCTTCCACATCAGGGCCCTCAAAATTTAAATCACCTGTAAGCAATGAAAATGTTTTGCATCCTGGAGCTTTGCAGAAGTGACCTCCTCCCTTGTCTAAGGAAAAGGATGAGAAGGCTCAAGAGTCCACGCATCCATTCACACTTTAAGGATAAGCTGGTGTTAAATCTTTAAACTACCTGTTGGGATCTATGGACAACACTCCAAGTTACTCTTACAAGAGATAATTGCTGCTCATTGCCAACACCATCCACTCTCAGGTGCTCTTATACTATCTCTGAAATCAGATCTCGGTAGAGAGACTGAAAAACAACCTGATTTCCCAATACTTGACTGCCATATATATTTTAACATCTCCTGTGCTGCCTGTTTTGGATTTGAGGTCTTGTTTTAATTAATAAACTGCTGCCTGAATTGGTCTGCAAGCCTCCAGTCTCACTGCTTTGATAAGCCAAGCAAAGCTTTTCTTGGAGGTAGAATGTTTGTGGGATGCACTACGATACCTCGCAGTGTCACCGGGAGTGGCACCAATAGGTAGAGTAAGCAACCTGCTTCTTTGTGAACCACTACAGAGTCAAATCCCAAAGGGGTTTTAAGTAGTACTGTGCTATTAAGTGCTCCGTTTTGCCTGAGATATAAAAAAGGTAGTCCCTAACAATCTCCTTGTGAGTGTGCAGTAATGAATCCGTTCTGCTACGCTAATTAAGCTTCTGCTTTGGTAATTACACTCTTCTCATTCATCTTTTCAAACAGACACTTCACTTTTTGTCCCACCCTCTTGCAGTATTGTCAGATGCTGTTTCACATTTGCTCTTCCTCCCCAGGGAGTTACCTTACAGCTGCTGCTTTGAAAAAAGATCTGGAGGTCTTGTGGAAGCACAAAATGTTAATTTGTCATTAATATTGGTATCTACATAGATTTTCAGGGGAACACTTGGGTTTGGGATGGGTGAGGGGGAGCTGCTTGTTTTCTTGTTTTTGTAGGAAGATAAGTATGTTAGCAGTATTCAACTTTCACTTTGAGAGTTTCAAATGCTCGGTACATTTTGAAACATTAAAGCTCAAGTAAATAACAAATTCACCCAGCAGTTACTTTTGCTGCCTTGAGAGACCTAAAGACAGAGGAGCTTTTAATAGCTACTAGAGAAAACAAGGCAACAGGCAGTCTGGTTCTTACTAACCCAGCTTTAATTCCCTGTACTACGTATCAGCTAAACCTGCTGGCCACAGGACAGGCAGCCCCGCAGTTGCTGTATTGAGCAGAGGAATCTGCTTCTCCGCACTCTCATTTTCACTGCGTTCCCCTCTTTGCTATGTTGACAACTACAGGGAAATTCCCCCTCCCCTCTCTCAGAGTGATGGTTCCTCTGGGAACCATCTGGGGCTGCTGGTCTGACTCCATGCCCTGGTGTCAGGCAGTGGCCATCTGAAGGGCATTTCTTTCATGACAGAGAACAGGGCAGGACAGATGTCAGAGGAGACAGCAAGATGTCTTGGTCCCATTGCAGTTGAGCTTGATTTGCTGATTCACCTCCACCTACAAGGTGGCTCCCTTGAGTGGGATTATGGTCCCAGGTCACAGCTAATGAATGTGTGTGGTCTTCAGCTGGGGACATCCAAACCAATGCCAGGGTTAAGGTAAACAAACTATTCAGGCACTATTGGGAAGCAAATTAGTTTGGTTTTAGGTAGAATTTTTGTCTAACAGATGGGGGGGGGTGTTTTATGTTCTTTATTTGTTTGTATGTCATTTGGGGTTTTTTTGTTTCACATCAAGTGATCAAACAATTTTCTAACCAGCTTGCATTTTTGCATGGATCATTAAAGGTGGCAGATGAGGAAGTCTCACCTAAAGCTCAGAATATGAGGCATGTCAACACAGAGCCTCGGTGCAATAGCTGGGCTCTTAGCTATTAAACTCATAGGAGCAATGGGGCAAGAGGTTGTGCTCTCTTACTCTTTGCTAGGAGCATTGAACAATCCTTTAGCGTTCTGGGGTGGTTTTGTCACTTTATAGCATATGGTATGGTTTTGCTCATGCATTTTTCCAGTAGAGCCTTCCTTCCCCCAGTAAAGCCCTAGGGTCTTGAATTTTGAAATATCTGTGATTCAGTTACCTGTTTGAACTTTTACAAATGTCCACAAAAATGAGCAGAACAAAAAATATATATCCCACCTTGTTTGCTTGAGAACCTGTCTCTGAGTAAAGCCACTGTGATAAGAGACAGATGCACCTTGCTCCTGTTCTAGCATCTGCCAGCATGGAAAATTTACAGTGACCTCTCAGAATTGGTGAGAGGGGAATGACGGAAAGCTTCATACAAAACCCTGAAGGGATCTATTTGCCACATCCTCTCTTAGCAGGATTCTGCAACTTTTCCCACACCTTCTCCCACGCACCACAAAAAAATCAGTAAGGGCCAAGAGCAGTAAAGGTCTCACCCTCCTCTCCTGCTTCATGATTAGGAACAACCCAATACTTGGAATACAGAAAGGCAGCAGGTCAGCAGATTCACTGAGTTTGCAAAGCAGCTGATGTGGAGAAGTTGTTAATTTCACTTTAACACCTGCCTCTTCAACACTGAATTTTTCAGGCATATTCACCCAGTGCTGCATTTTCACAGCTGACATAAGTCTGTGTGGCAAGAGAATTTACAGCAGACCTTGGCTATAGCAATCTTGCCCCATGCAGAACAACGTTTGGAATAAGCCATCATTTACAGCTTGATTTATCTTGATTTATACTTGTTTATTCTAAAGAAGTGGGAAAGAAGCCCAGCAAGAGCAAAGAGCCTCCACCACACTTCCCCCTATGTGTTTCAAGGAAAAAGCACATTCCTTTCATCTTGTTTTAGTGGTTGTAAACTTAACAGAGTGCACATATTAGAAATCCAATTCAATAAAAACAAAATGCATGCAGTTTCCCAGGAAAAACAGTCATGACAGATGCTAGTCACTTCCCTCATGCTCTTATAGTGGAAACTTAAAATAATCCCTAGAATGTCATCTCTGTAATAATCAGATCTATGACCCAGGTGATAAGCAGTGTCCATTCAGCTACACATCCCAACATGATACAACCGATTGGAATAAAAAGAATGCAGGCAGGACTTCATACACATCTTGCAGCAGCTGGATGTTCCCACAGACAACAACAGCCATCCACAGACTTAGCACTCACTTGGCTCTGAGATGGAGGAGCCGCAGCTGGGGAGAGTCAGTGTCAGAGGTCAGCCTTACCTAGGTGATCAATGCATGCTTCCAGCACCTTCACAGCTGCAGCATAAATCCCCAAGTGCTTTGAGTTCAGGTTCTCAGTGACTGCTGCTATCAGAGAGGTCAGGACTGGGTATAAGGCATCTCCAAGTATGGGTGTCATCAAAGCCAGTGCCTCCAGCGCCTGCTGGTTCACTTTCTTGTTGCAATCCTGAAGTCTCAGGACAAAAGCGTCAAAAATCTGTTAAGAAAACAAAGGACAGGAAATCTGGATTAAAATGTTCTTGTTTCAAGGAGAGATGTAGAAACAAGCACCCAGAAATGTAAAATATAATGTTTTCTGTTAGGTCAGCACTTACTAGCACAATTTCACTGTTTTCTTATGGGCTACTCACTGTAGTGGTTGCACCTAATGGTGGTTGGAAAGATCTTCATATTTTATTAAGAGGTTTGAGTGCAGACAGGATAGTTCATATGGTGTTTCTCTCTATATTATTTACATTATTATTTACATAAATCATCGCTACAAATCATTAAATTAATCCCATTTTAATAATGCAATATCTTTGGTGCAGAGGTATGAAAACAGGTATTTATGATACCCATTTTTCCATAAAGTTGCCTCAAGTACTGAGGGCAGTATTGATTTTGCCAAAACTGTGGCTGGATGTGATCCAAGTTTTGTTTTTATCTGTCTCAGAACCTGCATCTGGAGGAGTGCAGGGCTCTGATGAACTCTTCAGTACCCAGACCATTTGTCTAGCTAACAGGTAGACTTCTGAAGTTTAATGTGTTGTGTAGTTCTCATTAGAGCAGGTTCAGTCCCTAGACAGCCACATTATCAGGCACCATTTGCTGGAAAAGGGGAAAAAAAACAGCTGCTGGGAGGAAAAGGAAGAGATCTGTCTCTAGCCATTGTCTTCCTCTTTCCAAAGGGAAAAAAGGGCCCACAGGAAGGGTGAGAATGGTCCCAATCAGGAAAGGGATGAGGATAGAAGTAAATAGGCAGAGTTGTGTCTGCAATAGAAGAGAAAGTTTACAGGAGTATCCTTTAATTTTTGGTTTTTTTAATCAATGCATCCTGATACTTCTCCTCCACCCCAACTGATTTCTCTTCTAGGGAATAATTTCCAGCCTTTCAGTGGCTGTATTTCCTTTGTTTTAACCTAACTGGTAGTAAGATACAGCAAAAGCTACAGCAACAGGAAATTCTGTCTCATGAACAGCACCAAGAGACACCTACCAGAGAAATACAGTTGGACTGAAATTGCTTGCCCTGATGCCTGGAGTTGAATGAAATTATTTGGGGTGAGAAGAGACCAGCCTGTCCCAGACAGCTAGTAGGTAACATAAGACGCACTGTTTTAACTTTACTGGTACAGGCTTGGGAAGGGACCTAACAGGAAAGGAGCGATGGAGATGCCCTACCTACCTGGGAAATGTTAGTGGAGATGAGCTGGGGGTTGTTTTTGCAGTGGTCAAGGAGGAGCAGCACTCCCTCCATTCTTGTCTGAAAGTCCTTAGCTGTCAGGAGCTTGCAAAGCTCCTGGCGCTGTTCAGTCTCTTCCTGTGATGGGCGACGGGCTGTCTGACGGACTGTCTGACGGACTGTCTGACGGACTGTCTGATGGACTGTCTGGCGGGCTGTCTGGCAGGCTGTCTGGCGGGCTGTCTGGCGGGCTGTCTGACGGACTGTCTGACGGACTGTCTGAGAGGGTGGCATGGGTACATAAGAGACAGACCTTAAAATGGAAAATAAAAACAAAGTTAGACCTTTTGGTGATAATATCTCCCTTTGGTTAATTGTGAGGAATGCAACTTGAGAAGACTTCCTAATGATGTGATTTCAGCTAGATCTTTATCTGAAAAGCAGCTTTGATCTCATGACAATCATTACAGGAGACAATCTGGACTTAACATTATCACTAGTGCTTACTGAGGAAAACCAAGGCACCAAGGATGGGATGCATCTCATTTATCTTCAGGTGTCTTCCCAGGTACTCATCCAGCTTCCCTATGTGTGGAAAAGTAGGCACTACAAAGTCTAAATGCCTCATCTTATGGCAGGTGTCTGTATTATAAGGAAATTAATTGTCCTGGAGAAGTGCCTCTACAACAGGTATGGGAATCTGGATAAATAGCTCAGATGCATCTGAGCAGATGAATCCTACCCAGACAGATCAAGGGGCATAACTGAAGGGATCCAGAGGATCAGTAACAGAGGCAAAAACTGAAGCCAGCCATCCCGCTACTGCGCTCACATTATTGCTTCCTTAGCAGCTGGATCCACAGCTTGACAAACCCAATGGGAACAATTCTCTTGGATCAGCCTCTCTCTGCCATGAGCACGAGAAGCTCCTAACCCCACTACTGAGGTGTGCGGTGATCTTCCTGCCACTGCTGAGCACAACAGAGCTAAATAAATCCACTCTGTTATCAGAGAAGGGCAGGTACAGGTAGCTCTCTCACCAGCATGGGGAGACAGCAAGGACCAAACTCCTATCTTGAATGCTGACTGAGGCACAAGGGAAAAAAATATGCTGTCCATCAACCAACCAATAATGGGTCTCAATGACATGAATAGCTACAGAGTCCACATTGATATGTCTCTTGACCAGAACTACCAGTACTGTTTTTGAGTCAGAAAGCAATGACTCAGACAGGCCAAACAAAATGCATAGGAAGTGCTATTTTTGGGAATGGCATCTTGGTTCTAGAATGGGACTTCTCATCAAATCACCCATCTCAAAAAGACTCCACTGAGATAATAATACCCTGATTGAAATTACTTGTCCCAAACCAAACAGCAGAGAAATGGCCCTCTCGCAGCCTCCACAACACTGTCCTCGCCACCGCACTGGATTTTCTGAACTAAAACTGGTGGGTGTCTCTTCCTCTCTCTCAATTTTTGTGGAAAACCCTCCAGAGAACTTGTGTTCAGCCTAATGTAGAAGTAGACATTTTTGATCACGAAATATTTGTGGGGCAAGGAAACAATCTCTGGTACCCCTTGTCTCCACCAGAAAGATTTATTTGAGGAAGAGACATGCAAAGCTTGTCATGTGCTTTGTCAGATATAACAGAAGTGCTCAGTACCCTTCATTAGAAGGCAAGTTGTCCTGGGGCATCATCAAGCCATTTTTCTTAGACTCCTTGGCAGAAGGAGGTTTCTTAGACTCCTTGGCAGAAGGAGGTTCCTTAGACTCCTTGGCAGAAGGAGGTTCCTTAGACTCCTTGGCAGAAGGAGATTCCTTAGATTCCTTGGCAGAAGGAGGTTCCTTAGACTCCTTGGCAGAAGGAGGTTCCTTAGACTCCTTGTCAGAAGGAGATTCCTCAGACTCCTTGGCAGAAGGAGGTTCACATTCATGGTCTTCTGTCCCCTACACAAATATATAAAAAAACATGAATCTATAGAAGATAAAAGAGGAAATTATTTGTTTAAAACACAAATTATAACCAGGAAGGATCACTGCTACCAAGAAAGGCTTAGGAAAACATTTCCTAACTTAGAGAGGGAGATGGGCCAGAGATCCAGTGATGTCTACTATTTGTTTTCAATAACATAAGGTAGGTTATAGGTGCTACCATAATGGGCAGCAATACAAAATCCAGAATTCATTAGTCTTGTGCACAAGAATAATGCAAACTGTTAAGGAAACAAACTGGTGGGAAACATTTGGACTTTCTGGAGGGTGGCCCATTGTGTTGGGAGTTAATTTGGTTTACGCTCATTCTCCCTATCCCCGACAAAGGCACATGCCTGTCTAGAATGTAAATGAAAAGGAATGAAAAAAAATAGGGATGATTTTCCATGGGATGCTGAATTCATGAAGCTTCCTCCGGCTTCAGAGAGCATAACAGCAGGGCAGTGTTCCCAGAATACACACAATATGCGTACTAATTATGATTGCCTTGTGCATCTTTTGTATATTTGGAAATTTTTTTGGCACTAATACTTCATCTGTTGCAAAGACTCTATTACCTTCAGAAGCACTATTCTCCCTTCCTTGCTTTATTGGGGGGTGTGGGGAGTAGCATTGGGTTTTTTTAATGCTTGATGGTAGAACCATTTTCTCCTACTTTCCTTTCCTGTTTGTGGCTGATATTCAAAATACACCCACTTTCTTTCTAACTATACTAGTTCATTCACTGTCTGAAGATAAACAGGCTAAGGATCAACAGCTCATTCCCAGGAGCAAAATGATTCAGCAGAAGAAGAATGAGGTAAAGAAAGATTATATATGTTTAATCTCATATTAGCAATCTCAGTACTAGCATAAAGAAGACATTTCTCCTGCCAAGCACTTACCTTCCGCTTAATCATTGCCATAACAGCTTCCAAGTCCCGTGAGGGGGCAGACTTTTTCAAATAACTATCAAATTTTGGATGACTCATCAATAAATTCAGCATCTTCCGTCCATAATATCTAACATAGGAAAAAGAGAAATTAATACAGACTACTACTGTCTTTTCTCCCTGGCCTTGTGAATAAAGGAAGGAAAAGCGTTAATAAACTGATATTTTAAACTCATCATGTGTAATACCTGCATGAGGAGGTATTACCTCTTCAGCAAAGAGATTTACCTCCTCTTACTGCAACTGCACAATGCTACCAGCTGAACACAAGAGGAGAACATAGGGTAACAGGAAAATACAATTTCACTCTGAAACTGAGGGTATGCTTCTGTGGAAGCGGAAGATCCCATGGGACAAGTGAAGACCACCTCCTGCTTGGATGTCATGGCTTATTTGCAGTGTCTTGCTGCCATTGCACAATAATTTACTTCCCCTTAACTGACAGAGAATCTAGGACAGATGACCTCATGCTTACTATTTATTATTCTATACGACATGTATGCACATGGGCAGCTAATTGATCATGTGTTCTTCACATCTATTAATGGGAATATAATTAATAATCAGACTAATGGTTTGGTTTGGTTTTTGGTTAGTTGTTTTGGTTTTGCTACTATGAAACTTCAGCTACTGTGAAGAGGAAATTTGGACGTCATTCAGCCACAGCCAACAACATTATACAATGATTGGGAAGAAAAATTTGTGACTACAATAGGCAATTAAATCTGCAGAAGGGATTTAGAATGATTGAATATATCACTTGAAAACAGCTGGATTTTTTCTAGGACAGTCTTAACCTTCCCAGAAATAGATGTTTGGGACCATTCAGTGACGAACAGTGGCCAATGCTTCAGCTTTACATTGCACACGTAAGGTGAAACAGAATTATTTGACTGCCTAATCTGAGCTCAGCTGATCTGAATAAAGAATCATTCAAGTCACAGGAATTTGTCAATGGCCTCTCTTGCTGGACAACCTCATCTTACTCAGTACAGTCATCTCCCCAGACGTTATCCACACTGTGAAGTAACTTTTTAAATTTTACCTTCCACTCTTTTGTGGTTTTATAATTTATAGCCAGGCATCAAACAGTTTTCAAATTTTAGGAGGTGAAATGAAGATCATCACCTTGTGTCCTGATGACAGTCCAGAGCAAGATTCACCAGCGTGTGCACCAGCACCTCAGTACTGGTAACTATGCCCGAGAGGAGTTTATTGGCTCCAGTTCGCTCCATCGCAGTCAGTAGGTGTTCGGCTGCAGTCTTGCGCACCAGGACATTGCGGTGTCTGCAAACAAGGCAACAAAGACTGGGGTAGGGGGAAAAAGAGGGCCAGAAGCACAGGCCTCGGTCACAGCATGGTCCCTGTCATTGCTAGGGAAAGGACACACAAGTTCTCACTGCCATTTTAGCCACCTGTAGGTGATTTGTCCTCAGATAAACACAAAATTGGCATTGTACAGAGAGGCTACCTGCAAGTAAGAGGAAGGAATTCTACCTCCCTGGACTATTTGATACTTAATTTCTTTCCTGAAATTTAGTCTAGGAAAGAGGGAAATGAAAGACAATTTTTACTGACTCATCAGAGGGCTCCACTACACAAACAGAACTGTAGCAGTCCTGGGGCTTATTCCACCTGTTTATCTCCAAATCTGCAGAGGGAAATTTTTCACAATGAGAACAATCAGTCATTGGAATAATCTCCCCAGGGAAGTGAGTTTCAGCTGGACAGGGTGCTGAGCCACATTGTCTAGACTGCACTTCTGCCAAGTAAGGTTGGACCAGATGGTCCAGGTGGTCCCTTCCAATCTGGTACTCTGTGATTCTATGATTTAAGGCAGCATTTGCTTCAGTTATCCTATGGGAGTCAGCCTGTGAAGGCACCTATAAAGCTGCTCACTATCTCAAGGCTGACTTGCAACATCAATTTGAATAGAAAGTAGAGATCTAAGGACATGACGGTCAGACAGAGCCCACTTAGTAGGAGCTGTGCCTGCTGAGCCGCACCCAGCACGTTCTCCCCAGTGTGCTCCATGTGTTAGCAATTAGCCTCCTTATTTCTCAAGTTAATGGCATAATGATGATGCATGGCTTTTCTCAGTGCCTCTGTGGTTAGCGTTGTGAAATATCAAAAGGCACTCACTGCTAGAATAGCTATTGTCCCTCTTCCTGCAAAGCCACAAGACTATACCACCACGCATTGCAGGAACTTTTGCTTCCCCATCATTCACCACATCTCACCAGCATTGACATATTGTGGGAACAAATAGGCTGCAGGAGGGCAGAAGTAGATGCAAGAGGAAGGGAGAGAGGTTTATGATCAGAGAATCTAATCACCGAGTTCACAGAAGATGCAGGAGACAGGACCCTTCCCTCCCATCAATTCCCTTCTGCCTCCCATCCCTTCCCTCTACCGACACAATTCAAGGTGAAGGATAGCACTAAGAAAAGAATGACGTACTGGACTCCACTAGCCATGAGAGCAGTCATTGCTCGTGCAGGAGTCACACTCCCCGCCATGAGCCCCAGGGCTTCATTGGCTGCTGTCTGAATGAAGTCGTTGGAGTCCCCCATCTTCTGCAGCAAGACCCGAGCAATCTCATCCACCTTGTGGTCCATGTCCTTCTTCATGGTCCTGAAGAGATCTCCAAGAGTGTTGATTGCACAGCAACACACCTTTGAGCGGAGATTGTTCACCTGGGGAAGTCATGAGGGGAAATGTAAGAACCACCCTGTAGAGAAAATCAATTCTCCAGGTGAAAGTCCCATGAAACAACATGACTTCTCACTGTGTCCAGATGGAATATAAGAGCACAGTAAGAGCAGAGGACCACAAGTACAGGAACACACTTACTCTGACGCCAACTTCTTCTCTCTCAGGCCCACTTATACAATTTTAATGAGACTGAAGGCCTAAAAATATTGTTTAATCTAGAACTAAGTGTGCTACTCAACCCATAATGTGCACTGCTTTGATTTTAGACCTTAAAAAAAAATAAAGGCAATGGCTGTTTTTAAACTATAAAGGTACAATTCATAAAGACAAGACAGAGGAAAAGTAGTACTTTCTTCCTGTCCAAAATCGCAGCACTGGCAGTTTGAGCACTCAACGAGGAAACTGAAAATGCAGGCTCAAGTGTACAATCAGGCTAATATGCAGCATGGACTTGAAGTCCATCTACTGCTCTGCCTGGTCAGGAGAACCCCAGCTGTTGAACTCAAGGTACTCAAGCATTTTGGAGGTCACATATAATTACAGCTGCAACCCATGGGGTTTTGCAGCATTCAGGGCTGTTCTTGGGTGACCCTTGCTTCCAAAAGTCTCTCCCATAAGGGTAAGGAAGAAATAACTGAGAGTCACGTGCTTCATTTGAAAAATACTTTGAAGGACAGACCAGTATTTCTTTCTGCCAGAATTAGTTGTGCCTCTTAATAAAAGAAAACCATGTAAGTGCTAGAAGTGCTTGTGAAAGCAAAATCTGGGACTGGAGTGAAACAAAAGCTGAAAGATGTCTCTGTGCATGATCGTAGAAGAGAGAGGAGGAAATTTCCTCAGAAATATAAAAGTGATATAAAAATCAGATGAGCTAAGCTGAAAGGGCTTCTTGCCCTAAGCCAGATCTCACAGGGGTAGAATCTGAGTCCTGCATATCTAAACAGAAGGGTTTAAAGAGTCCAACAACACAAGGAACATTCAAGCTTCCAATGTCATTAAATATTGGAGAGGAGGAGTTGCTTTCATGGAAATAAGCTGTCCTACTGTCTTCTGCAAGCAAAGGAAAATTTAATATATTTGGCAATCATGCAGTAAGAGTACAAGTCTGTGGCCTGAACTGGCTGCTAAGTGCCAAGTTGGAAATACAGCCACAGATGTTATTAATTAGCTTAGGGTGAGACCTCTGTGTTCACTGAGAGATGAGACAGTGAAGCTGTGTGTGACTGCCTTGCTCACCCCACAGCCAGGCTGGTCTAAGCACCCAGTTGCTGCTGTGCAAAATTCCACAGGCACACAGAGTCAGCAGTTTAGTGGAAAGGGCAAATTGCCAAAAAGCAAGCAGAAAGGAAGGAGGAAAAAACATCATCAGGAAACACAGGAAAATAAATACCTGCAGTCACTCACCCAGGTTGCTGAGGAGGAGGAAGAAGTGGGAGGAAGCTGGGAGGCAAAAGCTGCAGTGTTTAATTACAGCTTGGCAGAGACTTGGGCTGTGGCAAATCACCTGCAGTTTCTGTATTTGTATATTGCATGAGAATGACACCTACCTCAAAGAGAAGAGACACAGAAGCCCTGCATGCCTGTAAATACAGCTATATTGTGCAGACAGATCATATAGATAGGTGACATAGCCCTTAGAAAAACAGTGAATAAAATAGTGATGAAGGCAGACACCCACGTAAATGAAGAAGCACGTATCAACTCTATGCTCTCATGTACGAGGTGCATAGGACACAATCGAACATAACATTCTTACCTCTTTGATAACTACCAAGGAAACATCATGAAGTTTAGAAAGAAGGACTTCTGAGTGGGAGACAGCCAGGCGTCTGATGCTGGTGAGTCCCTTCACTTTCTCCTCCCTGAAAGGCAATTACCAAAAAGATCGACTTTTCTCACCACCCAAGAACTTGGCAGCACCCTCTAAAATTACCAGGTTGTCAGCTCAAACAAGCACAGGGAGGTGCTTCTTATACAGCACTTAATTAAATTGTGGACTCGTTGCTACAGGATGCGGTCGTGTTCAAAAGCACACATAAATGCAAAAGGCAAATAGATGGTTTCAGAATGGCTGGGTTAATTTGCAGCTGTTAAACAAGACACCCTTCCTGAAATCACTGGCACACAAAGTCTCTATGTCACTGCTTCCTAGAAGCTGGAAGACTGTGCCATGTTTCTGTTTCTTGCATCCTCCCTGTACCCTGTGTCTGAGAAACAGTCCCGTCTGGCTGTTACTGGGGCGTTTTCCCTCTTCGCCATCCCCATAGGGCAATGCAGGAGGGAGAGCCTTCACTGCCACTCCATAGCTTGAGTTTGCACTCTACAATTTAGTCTTGTTCCCCACAGCCTCGCCCTCCCCTCCCCCAAAAAAGACAGCATGTCATAAAATACTCCATACCTGGGCAAGAATAGACAAAAAGCTGGATTTTCCAGAAAATCCCTACTTAAAATAACACCTACAACAGCAACATGTTATTTAAAAGTAGTAAAAACCCACCTCTTTCAGCATTTTCTTAGTGAAGGACCTGAGCTACATGAAGACATGTTACAGTCACTGGTTCACCAGGGCGGCAGGGCAGGGCTGGGCATCCACCCCCACTGGGGTCCCTGAGTGTAACCCAGACCCTGCAGCAGCTCCCTGCACCTCACAGGGCATCAAACAGGAGTGGGAAAGAGAAAGGAGAGAGGGGCAAAACAAAGTGATATTGCACAAGGAGGTACATCATGGAAGACTTTTCATGGTTATCCCAGTGTGAATGGAGCCTTAGTGCACATATGCTGACTCAGAAATCAAAGGGAAAACCAATATCACCTGAAATTTGCTGAGTCTCCTCCTGTCTGTGTTCAATTTCAGGACACACTGTGATTATCAACAAAAACATCTTTGGCCCATATTAAGCAGTGAAGAAGAAAAAGTTTCATTCTAAAAGTGCAAGATTCCTGAAGGATTTTTTTTTTTCTTTTTACTTGTCTTCTGCCACAAGGCTTTCAGGGGAAATGACAGGCTGAGAAACTCCGTACCACATCTCAGTCCATTTCTCAGAAATAGGAACTCCCCATAGGTGCTTCTGGAACTTAGCTGCGGGAGGACCAGAGATAAATCCTTACTCAGTCCCACCCGGGCCAGTGACCTGAGGCACCCAAATCTGTAAACTCAAGACCACTTCCATCCTGCTTCTGGCTTCAGCCAGCAAATCATCTTGTTGTCAACTTTCTCTCTTCCCTGAAGGTTTCATTTGCAGCTACGTGGAGCAAAAAACCAACCTAGGAAACAGCAGGGACCTGCTGTGGCTCTAAGACTGCTATGGACCAAGGCAAATAAAAGGCTGCTCTCACATCTTTATATTGTGATTACTTTGGAGTGGTTTCAGTAGTTCCCTTGGGACATCTGGGATGTCTGGGCTCAGAGGCACTAGAAAAAAGGTTCTAACTTACCTTTACACTGAGAGGGAGAAAGACTGAACAGGGGGCTTTCTTACCAGTCATCGCTGCTGAGCCATGTGAGAGCATTGAGCAGCACCTGCTGTGCATTAGGGTAGGGTTTGGCTTCCCGGGCGTCCCCGCACTCTGGCTCATCTCTCCCCTTGGAGGAGTCCAGAGCAATGGGCGACAGTGAGTTCACTGTAAGGAGAGTGTCAGACATCAGCATTGCGTACCCCAGGGTGAGGCACCCTGCCACCGAGCAGATGGCAACCCAGTCCCCAGCCAAGATTACATATGCGCGCAAACTGGCATTGATTCAGTGGCTTCCCTGCTGTCTGGTTCATTTTTCCAGCACCCAACCATCTCACATTCATCCCCAGTTGGGCATCAGCTCCTTGTGTGAACCTGAAAATTGCACACACTGAGCCAGCTCCCACATCTGGATGGGTACCACAGCCAGCTTGCAGATTGATAGTGCTGCAGGGCTTACACTCACCAGGAGCCAGTGCTGCTCAGCAGGACTTGCTACCCCAGGAGTAAGCTCCTGAGATGTGCACATACCTCCCTGTATCACCTGCTGTGACCTGAGGCAGTGAGGACAGAGGGACCCTGTAACTTTCTGAGGAAACATCTCCAGCTGTCCCCAGCGAGCACCAAGCCTGAACAACCAAGTCCTGCTGGGCTTGGTCAAATCCACAAGGAGCAAGTGCCAGGGAATAGTGATACATGACCTGCTGAGCCTGACAGCACCTCTGTTCCCATTTATCTCAACTATTCTGGACAGCAGGCAGCTAAGTGCACATACATTTTAGCATACCATTGGGAAAGTAGTAGTTTATGGATTTCACTATTTTCCGAGCATGAGGAATATTTACTATTTCAGAGGTACCCATTGGCTGTATTTTGAAGATGCTGAGGTGAAATTTATTTGTCATCAAATGTATTTGTTTGCAAACTATGCAATGCCTAAGCTTTCTCTTGTGGAAAAAGGCAATTCCTAGTCTTGATAGTTGTGACAAAAAAAAAGCCTTCCAAATGTGAACTGAGAATAAAAATATGTAAATATAGATGCAAATTGTTGGCAAATACAGTTTCTTGATGATAAATATACCAGGTATAAGAACATTCAGATGACAAATGCATTTGTTATGAAACCTATTTATCATCAAAAGCATTGTAGGTCAAAAACTTCATGCATTGCCTGCAAAAGCTCATTTCCTAAAGTGTAGACGTAAACATCTGAGCTGTCTAAAAGTACTGAGTATAAATATTACATAGAATCTAGGCACTACTATGGACTCTGTAGTGTTTTTATGCTACCTTACGTGTTCTATGAAGTATGGAGGAACTGTAAAATCAAAAATATTCAGATGGGTACTAATTTGGATGTTACCAATACTACTATCACTGACATCAGTGACATATGTACATATGCACAAGTATGTGCATATACACAACTATATTCGAGGTGAACGGAGAGCCATGTCAGGCTATGTGGAGAGTCTCTGGCTGTGTGCTGTGAACAAGCCAGGGCTTGATGCGGCTGTGCTGCACGGAAGGATTTCCCTGAGACACCAGAGACAAAAGGACAGTAAACAGAAGCCGGTCTGCCCTCGACCCAGGCTGCAGGAGGGGCGTTGCCGCTGCGCATGAACAGTCTGTGAACAGTGCCCTGCAGCCAATCACCATAGTGGGGGGGGATGAGTGACTGTGAGTGTAACCAATTGTAGCCTGCGCTTGCCGCATGGCCTTTTGGTAGAGAGTATATAAGGCTTGGAAAAACGTGGTCTCGGGGACATTGATATTCAGTGTTGTTTAAGAGTTCATTAAAGAGTACGGATGGTAAATTCACATTGAATTAGACTCCTTACTCTCGCCCGGCCCGCCCGTTCGATCAAAGAGCTTATGCCGGCGTCTGGATTCGTCGAATTTGCTACCGCCACAATTGGTAGCAGAGGATGGTTCGTTAGCAGAGCATAACGCTTCGGATCTACATATGGTAGCAGATGGATGGATCGTTAGCAAAGCATATCTCTCCGGATCGAAATTACTGCAGTGAGCAGCGTTCATAAAAACGGAGCCAAGCCGGGGTGTGGGATAGTGTGCTTAGTCCGGTATCAAAAGACGGGCACCAGTCGAGCTGGCCACTCGCATCCTACGTTAAGACCGCGCTGATAAGATAATGGATATTGAAACAGCCGCGGCACTGCTGACGACTATTCTCTCTAAGAGAGGTATTGAATCGTCACAGGAAAAGCTAATCACATTGATTTTTTTAGCTCAGAAGTGGGGACACTTTGGAGAAGTTCCACTTTTGTTTTCCCCAACAGAATGGAGATCAGTGGGGGACACTATGTGGGACAAAACTATCAGAGGGGAAGAAGAGAAAGAAATTAAATCTGTGAGAGAATTGTGGAAAACCGTATTAGAATCATTAGAAATTATGAAATCGGAACAACGTGCCGCCCTAAGAGCCGCGGAGGCGCTTGTCCCAGAACAAACCTGGACTGATAAAACTTGTCGTCCAAAAGAAAAGAGGGGCCTGTGGGCTACTCTGTGGGGTCTGCCTGCCGTTCGGGGTGGTCGCGGGGTCCCGGCTCAGCCAATACTTTCACAATCCGATCTGCAACGCGGATTAGAAACTGCGCGGCTCGTAAACAAAGAACCGGAAGTTTCCCCCTCCGAGTCTCTGGGGCAATGTCCCAAGAAGGCGGAAGTGCAACTGGTCGACTGTCCGGATGTGGGAGGCCCTGAGTGCCGCCCTCCTCCTACCGCTCCGCCTCTGCCCTGCCCCGAGCCGGACGCCCCCCCCCACTCCGAGAAAAGCGTGGAGGCCGGGCCGGCGCCGTCGCCGGGGCCGGGGCCGCCTCAAACTTTGCCTCCGCAAGCACCCGCGGAAGTTTTTTGTGAGCCTCCTCCTACATCATTGGGCTCACCCCAAGCAGTAGAGCAGTTACTGCAAGTCATTACCAACAAGCTTGAACAACTCAAGAGTGTCAAATGTAGAGAAAAATAAGGAACAAATTGAGTTTCAAAAACCAGCTTGCCCTTCACAAACAATGCAATCAAAAGTACCTATAGATTCTACTGACCAGCCACAGCCCCGACGTGGCAGATGGTCAGGGGTCATCAAAGATGCCATCCTAGAAGGTGATTGGTCTCCAGCAAAATTAGCCCTACCGGTAATTCAAAATATGAACACTCAGACAACGGTATGGGAATCACATGATTGGAAAATTTTGCAGCAAGCAAAACAAACAATCACCAACTATGGTATACGTTCAGCAGCTACCAGACACAAAGAACATCTCCGAACCTGTATCCCAATCAGCAACCAACCGTGAACCAGGCTTCTTTCACCTCAACAAGCCAAGCACCGCAGGAAGCCTCGGAGTTGATGTGGAGACAGCAGTAGATATAACATTGACCAATACTGCAATTCACAGAATACCAACGAATGCTAAAGGACCTTTATTTCGACAAGATAGTCTCATTGGAGGCCTATTGATTGGCCGTTCTTCTGCTAGTATCAAAGGTCTTATAGTAATACCAGGTATAATTGATGCAGATTTCACAGGAACTGTTCAAATCCTGGCCTACACTCTGCATCCGCCAATTTTTATTCCTTCTGGGAGTAGAATAGCTCAGGTAGTAGCACTGGAAAACTGCCTACCAATGCTGCCAGGAGTTCCTCCAGCATCCTCAACACAAAGGCATGATAAAGGATTTGGATCGACAGGTCCTGCAGTTTGCTTCACCTCATCAATGACTCAGCGTCCCATGTTACGTGTGCAACTATTTCAATCTGATTCTACTGTTGTTGTAGAGGTAAATGCAATGCTTGATACTGGAGCTGATGTCTCCATCATTAGTCAATTCAAATGGCCACGAAATTGGAAACTTCAAAAATCAATCTCTTCCACTGTAGCTGGAGTAGGGGGTCAAACTACTCCAAATATAAGTGTTGATCCCATTTCAATTAGTTTCCCTGAAGGTCAATGTGTTACCCTTAGGGTGTATGTAATGGAATTGCCAAGCAGCCTTGAGGCGCTTATCGGCCGTGATGTCTTGGGGCAACTTGGTGCTGTGTTAACTACTTCACCTTTTCCTTAGTGGTCACTGGAAAGCAGTTGCCCAACCCTCCATTGACCTGGTTAACAGATAGCCCAGTTTGGGTTGACCAGTGGCCATTAACAGAAGAGCGACTGCAAAAGGCACGTGAATTAGTAGAAGAGCAATTAGTTGCAGGCCATATCAAGCCTTCTACTAGTCCATGGAATACCCCAATTTTTGTAATACCAAAAAAGAGTGGAAAGTGGCGATTATTACATGACTTGCGAAAGGTAAATGATCAAATGCAAGCCATGGGTGCTTTACAGCCTGGATTACCATCACCTGTAATGTTACCAGAAAATTGGCATATTCTAATTATAGATTTAAAGGATTGTTTCTTTACCATTCCTTTACATGAGCAAGATACACAGCGTTTTGCATTTACACTGCCTTCAGTAAACAAAGCGGAACCAGCTAAAAGGTATGAGTGGGTAGTGCTACCGCAAGGTATGAAAAATTCTCCTACACTGTGCCAAATGTATGTTGCATGGGCACTTCAACCTATTCGTGCATCATGGAAACAAACAATTATTTATCATTATATGGATGATATTCTGTTCTGTCAACAAGCTGAGTTCACAGAAAATTCCATAGTCCAAATTACAATCAAACTCAAAGAAAAGGGGTTGGTCATAGCTCCAGAGAAAGTTCAAAAGTCTGCACCTTGGAAATACCTTGGTTGGTCCATTTGTGATGCACAGATTCGTCCACAAAAAATTGAATTACATACTGATTTACAGACATTAAATGATGTCCAAAAATTATTAGGGGACATACAATGGATTAGAAATTGCGTAGGCATTACTAACAATGATATAGCACCTCTTACGTCACTTCTAAAAGGAGGTGATCCAGCTAAGAAAATAAGCTTAGAGTCCGTGCATCTCAAATGTCTTTCTGATATTATACAAAAAGTACAGACAAATTGGTCTAGCCGAAGACTTTCTGATCGACCAATTTCCCTCCTTATTAGCAATCTAGAACATCCGTGTGCAATCATCTGCCAGTGGCAAAACAAAAACGGGGAATTCCCCATAGATGTTGCTACAGATTCTTCCTTTTGTGCCACTGTCAGATTGAAAACAGAAAATGATTTGCGATTATCAGAGTGGATTTTTCTCAGTGTCCAACCAAAATTCAGTATTCAAACGAGACCAGAAGCAATTGGAGAATTGATTCGAAAAGGAAGATCTCGAATATTAGAAATTAGCGGTCAGGAACCAGATGACATCAGTATTCCGATAAATGGAGCCGATTTAGAATGGTGGCTGAGACATTCGATGCCTATACAGAATGCATTATTAGGATTTATAGGCAAGGTACATTCACGACAACCAAAAGGTAAACTATGGCAATTCCTTAGAACAAATCAGTGGTTAGAGAGAAGCAAAGTAAAAGCAAAACCTGTTGAAGGCCTTACAGTATATACAGATGCAGGAAAACGAAGACACCAGGCAGCATGTGTCTGGCAAGAGAATAGTCAATGGAAACGGCATTTAATTGAAGGTTCAAAAGAGGATTCATTGCAGACTTTAGAGCTCACGGCAGTAATATGGGCCTTAAATAATTGGCTGAAATCTGCTTTAAATGTTGTCACAGATTCTTTGTATGTAGCAGGTGTAATACCCAGAATGGAAAATGCCCTGTTAAGACAATCGAATAATCCTCGATTAGGAAAATTGTTTGTACAATTGAGAGCTATTTTAAATCAAAGAAAAGAACCCTGTTGTGTGATTCACATCCGCAGTCATCAATGGAATCTTGGTCTAGGTGAAGGAAATCAAATTGCAGATAGTTTAGTAAGTTCAGTACAGCACATGCCTCCAACAGATAAATTCCAACAAGCGAGACAAAGTCATGAGAGCTTTCATCAGAATGCCAGAGGTCTCCAAAGACAATTTGATTTAACTTTAAATGAAGCAAGAAGTATTGTACAGGCATGTCCTCAGTGTGGAAGCCAGATGTTAGGTATAGGAATCGGTGTCAATCCTCGAGGTTTAAAAGCCTTAGAATTATGGCAAATGGATGTGACACATGTGCCAGAATTTGGAAGACTTAAATATGTGCATGTCACAATTGATACTTTTTCAAAAATGATATGGGCTACTGCTTTACCAGGAGAAAAAGCACTACATGTATGTAAACATCTTACAGCTTGTTTTGCTGTAATGGGTGTCCCAGAAAAGATTAAGACAGACAATGGCCCTGCCTATGTTAGCCAGAAAGTTAGAACTTTTCTAATGAAATGGGCAGTGAAACACGTCACAGGTATACCTCATTCCCCAACAGGCCAAGGAATCATCGAGAGAGCACATCAAATGATTAAAGGGTATTTGAGCAAACAGAAGCAGGAAGAGTTAGATTGTCAACAGCGTTTAGCAAAGGTGTTGTTTACCTTGAATTATTTATGTCTAACTGGAGATCATGAGGAGCCTCCTGTGATCATTCATCATTATCAGATCAGACTAGGAAGGAAAAACACTTTACCGGAATTCATGGTGAGATATCGTGATCCCACCACTGGATTGTGGAAGGGACCAGTACCTGTTATTTTTAATGGTAGAGGGTATATGTGTCTCTCCACAGATCAAGGTCCATTGTGGGTTCCAAGCCGAGCAGTAAAGCCGGAGTTGAAACAAACTCAACCAAATCAACTCCCTGCAGCAGAACCTTCGGAGGTCACAGAGTGAGGTGTAACCTTTGCATTGATTTAGCTGTGACATGTATGCATACTATAGTTATATAAGTAGATCTTTAAACACCACTACCTCTTGAGTAAGTTTATCAACACCCAGCACATCGTTTGTTATAAGTTGAGTATCTTTAAACCAAAGTTCTTGGAATTTGTTTAATCAATCCATTGCGATATTTAAATGGCAATGGAACACCTCAGGTTTATTGCAAAGTGCACTGTTTACGTTGATTGTTGTTGTTATTTATATGTTATGTATAAGTTGTTTTTTATCACATATCAAAAAAGGATTAGAACACACAGCTAATCAATCCTGGCTTGTCCAAAAAGAAAAAAAAAGGAGGAATTGTGGAGAGTCTCTGGCTGTGTGCTGTGAACAAGCCAGGGCTTGATGCGGCTGTGCTGCACGGAAGGATTTCCCTGAGACACCAGAGACAAAAGGACAGTAAACAGAAGCCGGTCTGCCCTCGACCCAGGCTGCAGGAGGGGCGTTGCCGCTGCGCATGAACAGTCTGTGAACAGTGCCCTGCAGCCAATCACCATAGTGGGGGGGGATGAGTGACTGTGAGTGTAACCAATTGTAGCCTGCGCTTGCCGCATGGCCTTTTGGTAGAGAGTATATAAGGCTTGGAAAAACGTGGTCTCGGGGACATTGATATTCAGTGTTGTTTAAGAGTTCATTAAAGAGTACGGATGGTAAATTCACATTGAATTAGACTCCTTACTCTCGCCCGGCCCGCCCGTTCGATCAAAGAGCTTATGCCGGCGTCTGGATTCGTCGAATTTGCTACCGCCACAAGGCTAGTTCTGATCAGTTTTGAAAACTGGAGTAGCATCACTAGGAAGGAGCATTCAAAATATCATTCTTAGTTCCCTTTTTCCTAACTCTTGGTGCTCAGGATCATAACACAAGGTAGGCCACCCACAAAGGAGAGCTGAGAATCAGTATGCTCACTATCTGCTGCATATTTGCTGCAGGGAGTGAGCAGCCTGGGAGCACCAGTAACCTCTCATGTACGTCTTCTGCTACAGAGAGCCACTGTATTTGGGTGGGCTGACCAAAATACAGTCGGAAATACAGGCACTGCTTGTTCCCAGTTTGCATTGCAGGCAGTGGGATGAGAGATGCTACAAGTCGTTAAGCACTTCTAGATGCAATAGAATGAATGTATCACTTCTCTAATTTCCATGAAGAGGCAGCCCTTGCTGCGATAGTAGAAAAACTGGCTGCAGAGCCAGACAGCAGCACAGGCTAACTGACCATGGTGGTACACATATGTGCATGGTGAGCACACCCTGCCAGACAGTACTGGAGCTCAGTCCTGCAGTTACAGCTGCTTCCCAGCACCAGTGTTATGTTTTGGACTATCAGTACTGGCAAAAGCTATAGCTTAAGGCTTTACCCCTACTTCATGCAGCTCAACTTCCCAGTGGATCTGTAAGCACCAACTGCTCCAGTATCACTGAGCTGGAATGGATCCAAAGGAGGTTTGCTCTCAGTCCTCTGAACAGGCTTTGGACCTGAGATCTTACCTGTGGTTGAGGAGTGAGGCAGTTTGTGCTCCTTGTGCTACGTACTGGTGTGGGGGCTGCAGGGGAGCAGGCTCACCTGAGGAGTTGCGTGGGACGCTGCTGTTCTTGTTGATGACAGGCATGCTGGGCAGTGCGGGCCTGTTGAACCGCTTCCTCAAAGCAGTACCAGTGCTCTCTTTGCCTGTATTGCGCATGCTGGGAGCTGTCCCATTGACAGGTGGTGGGCCAAAGCCTGCAGAGACCAAAAAGGATCTTGTTAAGAGGAAACATCTGAACAGGGTGGACTATCCCTCAACAGGGGGCTTGGAAAGGGCTAGAAGTCTTGCTGGAGCTGGGTAACATCTCTTTGTTATCCCAGACAATGATCACACAATGTGGTGATGCTTTCCGTAAGAAATGAGGAAAACTCAGTGCTGCTTTTCTTTTGCTTTCTTGTTTCAGAGGCTGGATAGGGAAGTTACATTCTAGAGGTTCCCACCTCAGCACTCCTCACTAGTACTTCACAAAATAATAGCAAGAAAAAGAGCAGAGAACCTTGTCTGATGCCCTTGGGCTGAGTGCTGACACTTAAGTTTGCTGCTGCTGTGCTCAAGGTAGTGCGTGCAGCTGTACAATCAGTGTCTGTCAGCTGCAATTAAGTCAGCAATGCTGCTTGCTCATGTGGGTGAAACGCAAGCTCTGGCTAAGGGCTCCAGCACAGCTCTATAGTGTGAGCTCCTCAGCAAGGAGTGGGGTGAGCAGGATAATCTGTCCTATCATGTGAGCAAGATATTTTGTGTTTTAATTAGATACAGTTTGATTTTGTTTCTTCCAGGGGCACCTTGGTTGAAAAGCCTTCTTTTGGACTCACCCATTCACCTTTCCTGGAGGCTACTCTCAATTAGAGAGTCTGAATCCCCAGTGTAGTTTGCAAGACAGAATTATCCAGTCTGAAAGACTTCATAGGAGAAGTGGGGAAAGTGATTTACTGTGACTGACTCAGTATGGGCCGGGAGCAAGACACATCATGCCTCTGTATTTTTCTTTGAAAAGTGGAAATAAGTCCTGTGTAAGCTTCCACTCAGATGCAAGTTTAACAGCCTTCCAGTCCAATTTCATAGACATTTGCAACACTATGTAGTAAGTAGCAAGCAAGCAAACAAAAAGGCTCACAACTATTGCAACCACTTACTTTTGTTGGCTGCATCCCTGGGGTCAGTGTTCAGTGCAGGGAGCTGCAAGGGCTTTTCTGTCTCTTCCTCCCTCTCCCTAAGCACAATCTTCCTCTCTCTCATTTTATTGTAAGCTGACTTGCACAAGACAACGCGGATCTAGTTGCAATGGAAATAAATCATAGCACATGAAAAAAGATGCACAAACCACACACAACACCTCATCAGGAACACAGTGGTAGCGTGTCATCTTCTTTACTGCAGCTCCATATACATCTCAATAGTTTCAGAAGAATTCCTCCTTCCCTCACCTTGGCAGACAATTACAGCTAGTGATATGTAACACTCCATTGCCATAACCTTCTACTGGCCCAAGATGCTGTTTCTCAATCTATGTCAAGAAGACCTGCTTGAACCAAGAGAGTCATAGCAGCGCTCCAAGACAGATTAAGAGCTCACCTTACTGTGAGCAGGTGGTTCAGTTCCTACAGGCTATGGCAGGGGAACAAAACCCATCTGCAATAACCAGCAATGAGAGGTAATTTGCTGTTTCTTAACAGTCATGGCCAGTAATTGCAGTTGCTTCTCACTTCCTTGCTTCTGAATGACTCAGCTGCTCTCTGAGAACCCAGAGTCCAAAAAAGGAGTCATGTGAAAACAAGTTGGAGGAACATTGGTCTTATTGAATAGAAAAACTGTGAATGAGATGGCTGTGAGATACAGCAAGAAAGGTAACTAAGGAAAAGCAAGGTCTTCTATTTTATTCTGCAGCCTTCCTTGCATTCAACATTATAATCTTTGCTTCTGTGCTTCCAAGCATGCACTGTGCACATGTTCACTGATGTGTAACTTGCCCTGCCATTCAGATCTGCTCTAAATCGGCCTCCGCACATAAAGAATGCTTTTTGCCTAACCTTAGCACCGCCTCTCAACCAGTGACTTCTGCACCAGGGAAAATACTCAAGTAATTGCTCTGTAGTTGTCAAATGTATTCCAAATAGAATCTGCTCCGCAAGAGGGGAAGATTATGATTTTCAGTGACATTTTGTGCTAAGCACTGAACAGTCATTGAAAAGGAAGCCTGCTCACCCCTGTCCTTAGCCATTACCTTTTCATTGCTGATCTTGAAGTCATCGACACTCAGAAGGCGAGGCCTCTCACGATGGTTTGTCTCCTTGGCCTGTCTGAGTGGAAGGCTTGGCAATGGGACCACAGGTTCACGCAAACGTCTGGCAGACTTCACATCACGAGCAACGCGATGCTTGATAGGAGGCAAAATGGGTTCCAAAGTCTGGACCTCTGATAAGACAAGGATATAGATCGTGTATGATAACAGTAAGGAAGATAGCACCTTTCCAAACAGATGGCGTACTACCATATTGCACTGGCAGCAGAAATGACATTGCTTTGTTGGCCACCAGACTCAAACCTACTGTGCGATAAAGGCCTCAGCCCTTGGATTCTGGTGAGCAGCTGTGTTTGATAGAGAAGAACAGAGAGATGGAGATTGCTCTTGCCAAAAGGGTTTGTCTCTGTTCCTATCCATTTTGATTTTAGTAAACATCCTCTTTTCCCCAGTTACTAAAGAACTACTGGGTTTTAATAGTGTCCTGGTTTTGTTAAAAAACAAGTTTCTCTTTTAGTGAATTTTTGCCTGTCAGCTAAAGCCTTCATATTAGCTGCATTTTCCTGGAGAACCCGACACATGTTTTGGTTAAACCTAGCAATGGAATGCAAACTTATTGATAAGCACGGATGGACATCTCGCGAGAGGGGCAACGAGAAACTGGTGACCGAGAGACTGACCAACGGTGTATAACATTCCATTCACGTGAATACTTCATATAAAAGTGGGAGATCACGAGGATCTCGGCCCTTTTGCCTTTTTCCCTTTTTTCCTCATGGCTGACATTAGGAGAGGACCTTGCTGGTCGTCCCTGCGAACTGAGGCCTAGTGAGAGACTGAATCCAGCTCCGGTTGGCTACAGAGTCTAATCCAGGACTTTGGGTGCTGGCTCTGCAGTTGCTGAGACTTACAAGATTGGTTTTGTATATTTTGTATTATTTTCTCTATTCTTATTAGTAGCATTAGTAAAACATCTTTAACTTTTCCAACTCTCTTCTCTCTGTCCTTCTTTCCCTCCCGATCGCCTGTCCTGAGTGGGAAGGGGGGAGAGGGAGGGGCAAAAGGGGGAAGTGGGGGGGGGGAGAGGAGGTTAACAATACATCTGCCAGGGTTTGATTGTCACCCCGCAATCCTAACCCTCGACAGATAATTGGCGCCCAACGTGGGGCAAGAGAAAGGGGTAAATTTGGAGATTTTTGGCTTTTCTACTGCTCTGACGTACCTTTCAATTTTCTTGGCACGGTGCCAACTCATAGAGTTGTGATACTCGCGCGTCTGTTTGATTCGGATATTATTTAGTCGTGATGATGATCCTGTGTGGTTTGGCACTGGTTTATTTCATTATACTGCAGCCGCTAATGTATTTTTACTCGTTTTTGCTTTACCTTGAAAAACCTCCAGGAGAGATTAAAGAGCAGAATGGCTCTATATTTGCTAATTGGTCAAGCGAATCTTTAGAAAGGCTGACTAACAATACTTTTGTGATTTCGCTGGGACAGTTTGCAAATGTGTTAGAGAACTTTGAATACCCTTGGAGCTTTGATAGAACTGTGATGGTGTTATCTGGTTTGCTGAATGTGTGTCAGTTTGTGTTACTGTTAAGAGAAATGAGGTTCAATAGGAGGTTTGCGTCTCTTCTTAGTCCTGAGATTTGCAGTGCGTCTTCAGAAGCTTTAGCAAAAAGCACTCCTAGCCGCTCGAGAAAAGGCAAAACAGCCAAAGCTGCTGCTGCAGCCACGGCCCCCCCAACCGCGGCTTCACAGGCTGAAGCTACAGCTCCTACGCAGAGCTCCTCTGCCAAGGTCTCTGCAGATAACGTTACTTCTCCAGCCTCAAAGGCTAACAAGGCAGCCCCCCCGTCTTCACACACTGGGCACTGTTGCTGCTGTAACCACAGCAATCACTGTGACAGTCATTCAGACTCTGAAAATGAATCAAATGATGGTGAACCCATATCAGCATCAGTTGCTGGTTGTAAGAAAGTCACTAGAAAGACTACCCGTGCAGCAGGTGATGGCACAGGGCCAACATCAACCCAAGAGGCATCATCATCAGGACAGGGTGGAGATGAAGTGACCACCACTCGGTCCTTTTCTCCAGGTGAGCTGAGAGATCTGCGAAAAGACTTTAGTCGTCGTGAAGGCGAGAATATTTTAACCTGGCTGCTGCGATGCTGGGACAATGGGGCAGAAACAATTGAATTAGAAGGTGGTGAAGCCAGGCAGCTGGGATCTCTGTCAAAAGATTCCACCATTGATAGGGCAATTTCAAGAGAATCTAATGCCGCTACTCTCTGGACCCGACTCCTGGCAGCTATGAAAGTCAGATTTCCCTACAAGGAAGATTGTATATCCAAGTTAGGGAAATGGAATACTATGGAGAGAGGTATCCAGTTCCTGAGAGAATTAGCTGTGCGAGAGATCATCTATCTAGGACCAAACAGCCAAGAGGGGACAGACCCAGATAGAATCAATTGTACAAAATCTATGTGGCGCAGATTTGTACAAAGTGCACCACCTGCATATGCTAAGTCATTGGCAGGAATGGTCTGGTCAGCTAGAGGTATACAAGAAATTAATGAAGTGATTGAGCAGCTCCGATACTTTGAGGACAGCCTTGCTGGTTCTCTACGGGCTTGTGTCTCCGCTGTGGAGAAACTGTGTGAAAAATCTGATGACCGGTTTGAAAAGCTGTTGCAAGAAATCAAAGAGCTCAGAGAAGACTCGTACCGTTCACGACCTGCACAAACCTATGTTTCAGCTGTTAGGAGAAGGCGTTTCCAATCTCGAGAGAGAGGGCAGAGACAGCCCACAAAAAGAGGTTCACTGTGGTTCTTCCTACATGAGCAGGGAGAAAACATGAATAAGTGGCATGGAAGGCCTACCTCAGAACTTCAAGAACGAGTACGTGAGATAAAAGGAAAAACTCCTAGGAAGGTGGCTGCTCCAGTTTACAAAAGGAGCAGAAGAGATTCTGATGCTCTTGAAGGAACCTCTAATTCACACCCAGAGACTGTGCAAAACAGGAATTAGAGGTGCCCTGCCTCCAACCAGGTGGAGGAAAGGGATAACAGAGTCTATTGGACTGTACAAATATTATGGCCTGGTACAACACAACCCCAGGAGTACAAAGCTTTAGTGGACACTGGTGCTCAGTGCACAATAATTCCTTCTAATTATAAAGGAACGCAATCCATCAATATTGTTGGAGTGACTGGGGGATCCCAGGAACTGACTGTTGTAGAGGCTGAAATGAGCCTAACTGGAAAAAACTGGCAAAAGCATCCCATTGTGACTGGTCCAGATGCTCCATGCATCCTTGGTATAGACTACCTCAGGAGAGGGTATTTTAAGGACCCAAAAGGGTATAGGTGGGCATTTGGTATAGCAGCTGTGGACACTGAGAAAATTGAACAGCTGTCTGATTTGCCTGGTCTTTCAGATGACCCTTCTGTTGTAGGACTGCTGAGGGTTGACGATCAGCAGGTGCCAACTGCTACCACGACGGTGCATCGCCGGCAATATCGCACCAGTCGAGACTCTTTGATTCCTATACAGAAGCTGATCCGTCAATTGGAAAGCCAGGGTGTGATCAGTAAGACTCGCTCACCTTTTAACAGCCCAATCTGGCCAGTGCGTAAGTCTAGTGACGAGTGGAGACTAACTGTAGACTATCGTGGCCTGAATGAAGTTACACCACCACTGAGTGCTGCTGTGCCTGACATGCTAGAACTGCAATTTGAACTGGAGTCAAAGGCAGCCAAGTGGTATGCTACAATTGACATTGCTAATGCATTTTTCTCTATTCCTGTAGCAGCAGAGTGCAGGCCGCAGTTTGCTTTCACCTGGAGGGGCATCCAGTACACATGGAATCGCTTGCCCCAGGGGTGGAAACACAGTCCTACCATCTGCCATGGACTGATCCAGACCACGCTGGAGCAAGGTGAAGCTCCAGAACACTTGCAATATATTGATGACATCATTGTATGGGGCGACACAGCAAAAGAAGTCTTCGAGAAAGGTGAGAGAATAATTCATATTCTTTTGGATGCTGGTTTTGCCATAAAACGAAGTAAGGTCAAGGGACCTGCACGAGAGATCCAGTTTTTAGGAATAAAATGGCAAGATGGCCGTCGTCAGATCCCAATGGATGTGATCAACAAAATTGCAGCAATGTCTCCACCTACTAATAAAAAGGAGACACAGACTTTCTTGGGCGTTGTAGGTTTTTGGAGAATGCATATTCCTGACTACAGCCACATTGTGAGCCCTCTCTATCGAGTGACTCGTAAAAAGAACCAATTTGAGTGGGGCCCTGAACAACGACAAGCCTTTGAACAAATTAAGCGTGAGATAACTCATGCGGTGGCCCTTGGACCAGTCCGAACTGGACTAGATGTTAAAAATGTGCTCTACACCGCAGCCGGAGATAATGGACTTACCTGGAGCCTCTGGCAGAAAGCACCAGGAGAAACCCGAGGTCGACCCTTAGGTTTTTGGAGTCGAGGATACAAAGGATCTGAGGCCAACTATGCTCCAACTGAAAAGGAGATACTGGCAGCATATGAAGGAGTTCGAGCTGCTTCAGAAGTGATCGGCACTGAAGCACAGCTCCTCCTGGCACCTCGACTGCCGGTGCTGAACTGGATGTTCAAAGGGACGGTTCCCTCTCCACATCATGCAACCGAAGTTACATGGAGTAAATGGATTGCACTGATCACGCAACGAGCTCGAATTGGAAGTCCCAACCGTCCAGGGATATTAGAAGTGATTACAGACTGGCCAGAAAGCAAAGATTTTGGGATGTCTCCAGATGAGGAGGAAGTAAAACGTGCTGAAGAAGCACCACCATATAATACGCTTTCAGAGACTGATAAGCAGTATGCACTGTTCACAGATGGATCCTGTCGTCTTGTAGGAAAACATCGAAGGTGGAAAGCTGCTGTGTGGAGTCCCACACGACAAGTTACAGAAGCCACTGAAGGACAAGGTGAATCCAGTCAGTTTGCAGAAGTGAAAGCCATCCAGCTGGCTTTGGACATTGCTGAACGAGAGAAGTGGCCAATACTTTATCTCTATACTGACTCATGGATGGTAGCAAATGCCTTGTGGGGGTGGCTACAGCAATGGAAGAAAAGCAACTGGCAGCGCAGAGGTAAACCCATTTGGGCTGCCACACTGTGGCAAGACATTGCTGCTCGGCTAGAGAGCCTGCCTGTGAAAGTTCGTCATGTAGATGCTCATGTGCCTAAAAGTCGAGCCACTGAGGAACATCTAAACGACCAACAAGCGGATCAAGCTGCTAAGATCAAAGTAGCTGAGGTGGACTTGGACTGGCAACATAAAGGTGAACTTTTCCTAGCTCGGTGGGCCCATGATGCTTCAGGGCATCAAGGTAGAGATGCAACATACAAATGGGCTCGTGATCGAGGGGTGGATTTAACTATGGACACTATTTCACAGGTTATTCATGAATGTGAAACTTGCGCCGAAATCAAACAAGCAAAACGGTTAAAACCTGTATGGTATGGGGGGCGATGGTTAAAGTATAAGTATGGAGAAGCTTGGCAGATTGATTATATTACACTTCCACAAACACGTCAAGGTAAGCGCTATGTACTTACAATGGTGGAAGCAACCACTGGATGGTTGGAAACATATGCCGTACCTCATGCTACAGCCCGAAATACTATCTTGGGCCTTGAGAAGCAAGTCCTCTGGCGGCACGGTACGCCAGAAAGAATTGAATCAGACAATGGTACTCATTTCAAAAACAGTATTATAGACAATTGGGCCAAAGAACATGGTATTGAGTGGGTATATCATATTCCATATCATGCACCAGCCTCTGGGAAAATTGAAAGGTACAATGGTTTGTTAAAAACTACACTAAAGGCACTTGGTGGTGGAACCTTTAAAAACTGGGATTCACATTTAGCAAAAGCTACTTGGTTGGTCAACACTAGGGGATCAACCAATCGAGCCGGGCCTGCACAATCAGAAATTCTACGGACTGTAGAAGGAGATAAAGTCCCTGTAGTACACATGAAAAATATCTTAGGAAAGGCAGTCTGGGTTACTCCTGCCTCAGGCAAAGGCAAACCTATTCGTGGGATTGTTTTTGCCCAGGGACCTGGCAGCACCTGGTGGGTGATGCTTAAGGATGGAGAAGTTCGGTGTGTACCTCAAGGGGATTTGATTTCAGGTGAAAATATGCAATGCTGAACTGTATGATGTGAATTGCCGCACTAACAATGTTTAATAAGTGTCTTTCAGATCAAGACAATGGTGATGAAACTAGAGCTAGCTTCTTCGAGTGGTGCCCGACACCTTCTTCGAAGTTGGTGTCCTTAACCCACAAACAGTGGTCATGAGATGCACTTGTATCATTTTTCCTGCCCTGGGAGACTGTTGTGACAAAATGAACTTAATGAACTTTTCAAAGGATGGTCCACTGATTAATTACTCCTGTGTATATATGTACATATGTATATATATATAGTAGTAGTGATTAATTAGATTGTATTGATAGATTGTATTGATAAGGTTTAAGTATTCAGTGAATGTCATATTATAAGGGGTGGAATGTCCTGGTTTTGTTAAAAAACAAGTTTCTCTTTTAGTGAATTTTTGCCTGTCAGCTAAAGCCTTCATATTAGCTGCATTTTCCTGGAGAACCCGACACATGTTTTGGTTAAACCTAGCAATGGAATGCAAACTTATTGATAAGCACGGATGGACATCTCGCGAGAGGGGCAACGAGAAACTGGTGACCGAGAGACTGACCAACGGTGTATAACATTCCATTCACGTGAATACTTCATATAAAAGTGGGAGATCACGAGGATCTCGGCCCTTTTGCCTTTTTCCCTTTTTTCCTCATGGCTGACATTAGGAGAGGACCTTGCTGGTCGTCCCTGCGAACTGAGGCCTAGTGAGAGACTGAATCCAGCTCCGGTTGGCTACAGAGTCTAATCCAGGACTTTGGGTGCTGGCTCTGCAGTTGCTGAGACTTACAAGATTGGTTTTGTATATTTTGTATTATTTTCTCTATTCTTATTAGTAGCATTAGTAAAACATCTTTAACTTTTCCAACTCTCTTCTCTCTGTCCTTCTTTCCCTCCCGATCGCCTGTCCTGAGTGGGAAGGGGGGAGAGGGAGGGGCAAAAGGGGGAAGTGGGGGGGGGGGAGAGGAGGTTAACAATACATCTGCCAGGGTTTGATTGTCACCCCGCAATCCTAACCCTCGACAAATAGCTATATTTAATAGTCTTTGTAGAGGTAAGAATTAACATTTCCTCCTCTTTGCTGGAATATTTTAGAGGGCATTAAAAGAAAAGCTTAGGATTGCTAGAGTGTTACCAAAAGCAGAATTGTGCTCTTGAAGCCAGAATTCATTTTCCCCAAGGGGTTTCATTCTAAATTGCAGTAGGTCAGCCCACTTTCTGGGCAGACTCACCAAAGGCTGATTTTCTTAATGGGAATAGCACAGTACAGCTCATTCTGAAATACTCTCCAAAAAGAGCTATTAAAACTCGGAGAACTAATCATTCCTTACATGGCTTCACAGATGATAAAATCATGTGATAGCCAAGCAGTAAAAAAGGAATAACTTTCTTAAATCAGGAATTTTTTCCCTGCAGAATGGTCAGGTCAATAACAAAAGAGAGAGAAAGATGGTTTAATGATATATCTCATTTCTAGTCTATAATGTATCCATCAAAAATGTCACATTACTTGCTCAGCAATAGTTCTCCCTAGTTGCACCCAGCATCCTAGCTGCATATCAGCAATAAAGGAATCATTCCTATTGGGAATGCCCATTATTTGTCAGGACTAATACTGAGCTGAGGGACCAGTGGATCTTATTGCTTCTTCTGCATCAGCACAATTGTTTCTCAAATTCCCATCTCTCCTATTGCTACAAACCCACAGACGGCAAAGGGGCAGCAACGGTGTCATTGAGGTTTTCAGGTTAGAAGTACTGGCTGACACAGATGCACCAGACACCAGATTTTGTCTTGCAGAACTCTAATTGCTAGTGACAACGCAAGGCAGGGAGCAGAGGAAAGTCAGTAAGCATCTCCTACCCAGCCTCAGTGTGCAATACTGACATATGCACATAGAGTGGGGGAAGAGATTTGTAATCGTAAACCCAGGATATGTGACTTGGGGTAAATGAGTTGCAACAAGGAAACCTCATTACTCAGCATTGAATTTAGGCTTGTACTTAAAAGGACAGAGAGCTCAGGTCCTGCGTAGGCTGGATCCTTAAGTCTCTTTGTAAAAGGAAAATTCACAAGGACTTGCTATCATACAAGGTTTCACTATTTCTTCCAATGCAAAAATAGGCTCTGCTGATTAATCTACTTCAGATCTGAAAGGGTTCAGTTCAGAAGCTGCTCAAGATAAGGTTTTCTCCTTCAAGTGTTGGAGGAATGAGTGGGCACATTTCTCATTTCATGCAAAATGCCTCATTTTTCTCTAATCTTTGTGACATTAGAGAGCATGCTGGGGGTTAAAAGGTATAAGCATGAGTTAGGGGAACATTTTCTTTTCCTCCTGTGCATTTGCAGGGCCCCAAGGTACTCTTCTAGCTCCTGCCATTCATAACTCCATGCTGGAGTCATTTTCACTGGATCAACAGAGCACATTTCCCAGTGGCTGGTCTCTGAGGAGCCATCTGAGTGCATCAAAGAATGAAAAAGGTTACAGGACAGTTTTCAGCTGAATTTTCACATTGCCATCCATGAGTCACCTATGTTCTTTTTAGGGCAACCATGCCCTGTACCCACCTTGAGATTTAAATGTCTTCTCTTCACTTCTGCTGCCTGATCTTGACCTTAAGAAAATTGAGGACAAAATAATATATGAGGATACAGAAGGAGAGGCAAACTTCCTTAGCAAGATCCATCTGATGAAGGAGAAAATGCAACCCATAAAACCAACAATACACAAAGGTGATTAATTGTCACTAAATTTTCAGCTGCTGGAGTCACACAGAACTGGTCAAGCTCCAGCTGAAACACAGGATTTCAATTTGGGCCTTAACTATCCAATTCTGCTGTCTCTGCTTTCGGAGTTGAGTGGCTCTCACTGTTCATGCATCCTTTCTGAATCAGCAAGAGATGTTAAGCCAGCCATAAGTCTGTATTGAGTGCAGCTACCTTTATAGTGCTGTAGAAGCCTAACATTGCTTGGCCATGCCTTAAACTGATGGCAGTACCTTGTTACACGTGGAAATACAACTGCTGTCTCCTGAGAATAATCTTACACCTCCCTGTTCTTTTTAGAAGAAGGGTTTTTGCAACTCAGCTGGTAGGTAAGTATACTCAGATTGCACTGTAAAAGCTATGCTGAAGCTTTTGAATTGGAACTATATTTCTATGACTCCTTATTTATTGTTATAACTAGGATAAAGCTGACAGCTAGATTTCCTCACGCATATCGAAGCAAACATCTTTCCATCAGTTACAGCCCCATAACTGTTCTCTAGTACTTTCCACCCTTTGATCTTAAAACCATATGCAAATATTAGGCATCTATAGAATTAGACATCTATAAACAGAGATTTATCTGGGCTTCCATTTTACAGTGAAGGCCCAGACACAGAGAAGTTATAATTGATGTTTACAGAAGCAGCATCTGAATTTACAGACAGCTCTACAATAGTCAATATTTGCCCTAACATAACTTTGCAGGTACAGGTATTGGCAAAGATCACACACAAAACCAGATGCTGTATTCAGATCCATGCAATACAGTTCCCAAAGGGTGCCACAAAGATTACAGAGTGAATCAGTATCAGAGTTCAGCAGAGGACTTGCTTTTAAGTTCCTCTTAAGTCCTGCCTCCTCCTGTGCCCCACTACCCAAGATCTTAGAGGTGGCTTTGAGTTGATCTTAGAGTTGGTGAGAGTTGGTTGAGTTGCTTAGAGCCAATCTTAGATGTTGGCTTTGACACAGTGCTGGTCACCAGAGATACAGAAAGTGGTGAAAGTACAGAAGTTTGCATAAATATATTGAAGAACTGACCGTGGAAAACAATCTCACAAGATGAGAAGTGTGAGATGAAAAACATATTGGAGAAGCGCACACTTTGGCTTACCTCATCTCTGGGGCCTCTTCGAAATCCGCATTCTGAGAGCCTGCAGCACTGTCAGGAGTCCCATCAGAAGATGTTGCTGACTCGGGGATCGGGGAAAGCAAAGCCATTCCCCGTGGCTTGTTCCCATTGTCACCACTGCAATACGAATGCAGCAGGGAAGCCTGGAAATAGTAGAACAGTGCTCAGCTGGAGCATCCAGCGTTCCCCGTTGATGCCAGAAGTAGTTTAGCCATGCTCTTAGCTAGGACATACCAGGAAAAAAAAAGTCAAACTGGTGGAGCAACTTGACCTAGGATGGGCGATGTAAAGGGAAGTGATGAGGGAGAGACAATGTCCCCATGCTGTTGCCAGCTCTCTCCTCTCACTCACCTCTCTAGCAGTGGCTGCTTTCCCACCTGGTATCCATCTGCTCGACGTAAGGATGTTCTGCATGCCATTGCTTCTATAAGCCTTTCTGATGGTAAGGGAATGGGCTTAGATCACTAGCCTCTCGTCCCTAAAGCACCTACCAGGCATTGTTGAACTCCAGCCAAGTCCCCACGTAGTCATTCTGCAGGCTGACAAAACCTGCTTTCCTCAAGCCCATCTTTTTTTTTCTGCTTTCTGCCTTTCCCCTACTAGCCCTTTGGCCCAGATTCTACTGTGCTCTCTGGATACTTGGTGCTCTCCAGCTCCCACACAGTTAATTTCAGGCTCACCATCATTTTCTGAAGTTCAGCAGAGCTCCCACCCTGCAGCTCTGTGTCTCTGCCTGCTGAAATTACTTCAGGCTCTCCCTGCCATGGCTAGGAAGGGGATGGAGGGAGTGGAGGCAGACATGCACCCTTCCTTAGTATCCCATCATTCTTGTCACAGATAAAGAGCCAAATCAAGACCTGTTCAAATTCCAGTGAAACCAACAGAGCGAATGTCAGGGATACAGTCGGCCCTGTATCTGCAAGGCTGAAATCAAATACATTAGCCTTTTATTGGTTATCCAGTTTACAAAAATTGTTTTTCATCTGCCTTCTCCTTACCACCACAGCAAACCCAAAACAACTGCAGCTTCTATCCATCCTGAAAAAGTGGATGGAGTCTGGACTCCATTACCCATGGCCAGAGTTGGCAGTTCCCTTCACCTATCCCTGGGCAGAACCATGGGAGATAATGAAGCTGCACGGAAGCCACTGAACTCTAAAAACATTATTAGAGATAACCCTGTAGAAGGACGTGGCTGTATAACTCAAAAACTGAGAGAACCTAGAGCAAAAACCAGCAAACATCTGTTTCTGTCTAAACCAGACAGAGCTGATATAAAAAGCCACAAAGACACTGGTGTGTCTGCAACAGTAACTATTATACCATGTATACAGAAACGTGGATTTTACTAACTGTAGAAGAACATGCTTGACCACGTGAGACACATTTAGTTGCTCTGATTCATTGCTGGTGTGTTCTCAGTCAGAAAACACAGCAGGAGCCACTAGAGAGCACAGAAACTATTCTCCTATTGATACAGACTGAGGACATCAAGTCTGCAGCATGCATGTTGCAGAAACAGCCTGAAGCACAATGTCCAGCTGAGCACTTTCTTGGCTCAGCTGTTTCCCTGGGCTCACCCTGCAGAAAAAGAAGATCTCAGAGCTCTGCCTACTGGAAATAAACTGAAGACCCACTACACATGATTTGGCTTGGTTTCCTTACTTTACATCCTTCACTCTCTGACATCAGCTCCGTGTTATCCTCATCACTGGCATCATAGTCTGTGTCATTTTCCTCATGCTCCTGCTCTCCATCGCTTAACATGCAGGTCTCTGAGGAAATAGGTCTGTTCTGGTTGGGAGACATAGTCTTGGAGGTTTCCAGGAGCTTTGGGGAAGGTGATCCGGAAACTACTGGCTTCAGGGTAACCCCCTCAGGGTCATCACAGTCAGTCAGGCCTGCAAAGCAGAGACACAAAGCATAATAGAAGCAGCACTGCAAACATAAAGCACCTGAAGCTAGATATTTCATTGGACAGATTTATTGGAAACTTCTAAATAGCTGCACAGGGAAACATGCTCATGCTGGCAGCCACTTGAAGCAGGCCAGTGGACAACACTTAGGCACTCCCACAGAGCCACCAGAGGAGCATCCTGGTCCTCTGAGCTCCTGTCGAATAACAGAGAGCCCATGGACCTGTGCATATCCAGAATTATTCACCTGCACATTCACTCTCCTGCTCCTCTCCCTGCCTCACAGTTGTACACCCCTACAGCAACAGGGAAGGTTATTGCAGGGGGCACAACTGTTCCCTGGGAATGTGCACTAGCTTTCTAGGCTGGGAAAAGACCCTTCTTCCCACAGGAGAGCAGGCAGGTTCCCGCCTTACCACTGTATGAGGCTGACAGACCGTCAGACATCCTCCTCATCTTCAGCTTGTCTTTGATCTGGATGGTACCCGGGTCAGCGCTGCTTGCCTCCCTCTCTTGGGGGTCCTGGGTCGAGGCTTGGTGAGAAAGGTGGGGGTGGTCACCTCCTTGCCCAATGCTGAAGTCATGCACATCAGCCTCACTGGCCCAGTCATCCGGGAGAGGATGCCTGATTTATGGCAGTTGGGCCACAATCCCTGTCCTGGCTGGCAGTGGTAGTGATTTGGCTACTGTTGATGAAGGAGAAAGCGTAATGAACTAATGATAGCGAGATGTGATGCCATATGCACCACTGAAGGAGGACAGGATCATCTGCAGCTCTCTGTCAGCCACCTACTCTGATGCAGAGCCAGCACATGAGGACTGACCTCCACGGACCCTTTCTCCCTGATTTTTTATTTTTTTTCATTTGGCTGAGGCGACCATTGCACATTCAACCCCCTTCCATCCTCACCTCCTTCTTCAGTAGTCCAACTGCTGCCACAAAACCGCAAGTTTGAATCAATGCTTCTGCCTCGCAGAGCCTTGTATCTGGGTTTGAATTTGGGAACGCTCCTGTAGTAGACAGCAATTGAGGTGTGGTATTTAGCTTTAAAATAAGAACAGTACAAAAGACTCAAATTCACAACATTTGATATGGAGACAAAAAAAAACCACCAGACACTTTTTTTCACAGAAGATTAACACACTAGTCCTGGCCTCTGGAATGGTCACTGTGATGTGTGCTCTCAACCTACACCCAGCCACACCAGCAGCAATATGGTACAGGCTCCAAAGGAGACAAAGGCCTGAGCTTTAGCCAGGCCAAGAACTTATTTTAGGAAACCCACAAGAAAATAGAATGGCAGAGTGAACAATGATAAGTTGTGGGTGCAAGGAGTCTCATGCAGACCTTTCCCACTGTATGCAATTTGACTTCAAGCCAACCACTTTATTCCATAAATATGACAGCCTGGGTGAGCCTACAGTGAGCTGTCTCTGCTAGACAAGCGTGGCTGTAGGGCAATGATCTTTTACTATTCACTGATCACTGGATAAGCACAAATTTAAGTTTTATACTAATCATTTAGCTCAAGTAAATGCATTTGAAATAGAATTAATCACTAGATTATAAGGTTGTGTAATTTTTAAGATACTGTCTGTCTCACTTTACTTAGTAAGCTAAATTTGCTGAAATCTTAAACTGTATGTTGTAAAGTTCTGCTCATATTCACTGAACTTGTATCTACTTAATGAAAACAAAAGCAGATACAGACAATCATGGACACGTAAGACAAGGCCGGTTTTGTACTTTGCTGAGCGAAAGAGGATTCATTTCAACCAAATAATGCCTTCAAGGCCAGCACAAAGTGGCTATGGACTATAAACATGTCTGCAATTAAACAAAACAAAGGCCTGTCTGAAGACGATGAAAGAATCCAATGAGAAGCAAGAAGACCTCAGATTCAAATAATGCTATTGGACTGAATAATTGCATGAGGGGACATAAGCAGGTTGAGATGCAGAATGGTGAAACTTTTAAATCCTAGGCAAGCAATATAAAGAATTGCATGTGCCCATATAATCCTTTCGCCATAAACACCTATAATCCCTGGCCTGTTTTCCTTTACCCTTTGTGTCTCTTAGACATAAACTGTTGACCTAGTCTGGGGCTAAGTTTGGATCTAGCCACACCTAGACTCCTCTGCAAGAAGGAGTTTAGAAAGCAAGGGGATCCTTTCTGAACCTCATGACTCAACGGGAGGGCCTCCCTCTACCCTTTCACATTTCCTGCCCCCATATGAATCACTCTAAACAACTCTCACCCAATTCTCCTTGATATCTCCTTCACGCAGTAGGTAGCAGAGTACCTTTTGTCGCCTCTTAAGCTGCACTCTAAGTGAGGTAAACACTGCACCGTGGCAAACTGTGGCAGTCACCCACGACAGTAACCTCAAATGATTCCGTTGGTTGGTGCACTTGCATTCCAGCATTGTGACAGCTCAACATTCTACATATTTGCATATGATTTGCTAGTTGTCCATCCATGACTGCAGGATTTCTTTCCTCTCCTTTCAAAGTGTAGACAACCCACAATGGTCTCTAGAGTTTGGCAATGTCTAATAAGTAGATACTTTCTGAAGTTATAATAGTTTGAAAGTCCTTCGTTCCTGTAATTCCCACTCCATTTTGGATTGAGTTTTGATTTGGTTTAGTTTTAGATTTCTCTTCACAACAAAGAAAATACTAGGACACAAACAATTAATCACTAGGTATCATAACTAAAAGAAGGTTTGCACTCTGCATTAGATGTCCCCATTGGCGTATTTGATTATTGTATCTGCAGGACACAAACTGTCCATCCAAATCTTCTCCTTTGTTCTGCTTCACCATTACAGGGCTTTACTCCCTGCTTTCTTTACTGCAGAGACACCCAAAAGCAACAAAAACATAGCCTGCCCCCCAAAATTTCTGATATTGGCTGTTCCTGAAAATTCAAGATTATACACAGCATGTTTCCCTGCCTCATGTCCTGTTCAATGTCTTCCCCATTCCCCAGCCTCTAAGGCTGGCCTCTCACTTGTACAGCATGAAGAATAGCTGCTGCAGTTGCCAGCATCTCCAGGGTCTCATGATCAGCACTTTGAATGCAGCTTTTGTAACACGCTCTTCCTCCCTGAGCTGAGCAGCATTCCTGGGCACTGGCACTGCCGCTGCAGACAAACATCCTCCAGGCAAAAGCTGCAGAAACAGGATTGCAACAAGCCCAACTGAAGGAGTCTCCAGTCTGCTGCAGCCCTTTACCTGCTGTGAAATCATCTTGTGTGGCCATGGTGGGGGGGAGCAATGGATTCTTTGCAGATGAAACTCTACTTGATGTGCTGCTGGTCGGTGGGCCTGATACAGCTGCTGATGGGTTCCCCTGCAGCATCAGGAACCTGGATGGAAAAATAACACTGCTAGTGCAAGTGACAGCCACCGATTCCTGGCATTGCCTTGCCTACAGGGTTCCTGCGTACAAAACAACATTAAGATATATTCAAGCTACATTTTCCACGTTCTGTCAAAATCATAGCCATAAAGTACAAACGCTGGACAAAGACTACTGTAACGTAACTCTACCCCAGCAGCTGCTCTCCCCATGGCTGTATGGGCACGGCAGCAGAGGCAAGTCTCTCACCAGGCCCAGTGCTGTTGGGCCCAGCACAGTGTCTCAGGGTTGTTCCCACTGACCTCAGTGCTGCTGCCACTGCAGCAGGAGCATCGTTTCACACATTTGGTACAAAGAGCTGTAATGTCATGCTGGACTTACCCCAAGAACAACTGGAAAAATGGGGGATAGAATAGTTTGCTCTTTTTTAATACAAATGTACTTGGATTTTAGGGGGTTTACAAGGCTGATGATAGTGGAGACTGGTGTGTAACTCATATCTGTAGCACTTTCCACCAGTCTGCAAGACTCCTTTTCTGCAGAAAGGGGTAGGTAAGATTTTCTGACACATCCATGAGTAATTCTGAGCCACAACTCAAACCACAAGCCAAATACTTCCAAATCTGCCACTCCTTGGGAAAGGAAGAAGAAAAGCAGCTGAAACAACTGCTGTTGTAGCTGAATTGCCTACATTTATAGCGTTGCTGAGGTATCTATCATGCTTGCAGCACCTCAGCAAGCCTGAGGCTACAGCACAACCCATAGTCAGGGCTGCTAGCTATCCAGAAACTACCTGCCATTCTCACATCAGCAAGCACACATCCCAAGGGGCTCGAGGAGTTGTAGGCAGTGTTATAGTGCACAGGGTATATGAGAGTAAAGGAAGTTTATGCTTAGCCCTTCAGGTTAGTGCTACAGCAAAATGTGACATTTTTCAGCCTCAGTCTCTGCAGTCCGTTTCCTTAACAGTTTGGTTGCTTTCACTTCGAAACTCTAGAGATTTCTTTTCACCTTCTGATAGGTACTTCAGTCACCATACAGGGCTTTTGCTTCCTTAAATGGATTAACCCGTTTCTTATGGCCTAAATGAGAGGTAAGAGGGGATTTTGCTGAGTGTACCTTAGGATAAGAGGTCAGGATGATAAACCAGCAGTAAAATTCCTACAAACGTCAGTGAGTATAGAAGGATGCCAATGTGAGCTGCTTTTGAAAATCCACTCATAGGTGCCTCTAAAGGTCTGCAAACAGAACAACTATCACATGCTAGCTAAGTGCAGCCAGAAGGATCAATCACAGAACAGTTCAGTTAAATTATTACAGAAGGAAAAATGCCTCTGCACTAGATGGAAGAAGCAAAGGCAGGTTCCTATTAATGTATTCTGTAAGCTTCAAACAAATAACGAAGAATGCCTGTACAGAGACTTTAGGTACCCTCCTATCAGTCAAACTTATAGTCAGATAAAATGCTATCCTCAAGCAAATTTCAACAGAAATTGTTCATATTGCAGCAAGGCCTTGTACTCCTCCACCTCCTACTCAAGAGATTTAACTCTGCTCAAAAGCTGTCAAAGTGTTCATCTGGAATAAAGCAAGTGATTTCAGAAAGGCTGGAGTCAACTGACACAGTCAGGCCAGTTCTGGCTTTCACCCTTATTTTGTTAGTGTTGATAAATTCACAGAGACAGCTTAAGGTCAAGGAATGAAGGTGCTTAGAGGGTTTTTAGAGGCTAATTCCCATTATTTTAAATGGAAGGCAGGGACGAAATACCTTTAAAAATAGAGATGTAGGTCTATTTGGACTGCGTACTTTAAAACAAGCAATGGAGTTATAATTGTGAGTTGGACTAGGGCATAAAGCAGGGATTAAGGTATATTTTCTTTCATCTCACTGCATAGGATAAATACCTAAGAAACATGCCAGTGGCAATTTTGGCTGATTAAGATCACCTCATAAAAGAAGCTGAGGATGCCACATTTCTGAAGGTATTTCAAATGCCCAAGATAAAGTTGTAAGTACCAGGATGAGTGTATTCTGTAGCTAGGGGAGAAGGCTGCCTCTGCCACTCATTTACCCTGCACCACAAAGCCAGGCTCTCCATGCCTCAGGTCTGTTCCTCTGCCAGGCTGTCCTACCTAAATGCTAACACACTGTAAGTGCAACTAAGAAAGGCATTACTTACAACACCTCTGTGGCCTCCACAGGGTTAATTGCCTAAATTCAGGGCATAGTTCCTAATTCAGACCAGGTACATGATATGGAAAACCCAAAATGTACAGCTATGCAGGGCAACCCCTTTCTCCCTTGCACTGAAACCACTGTAACCGGAATTATCATTAGGCAGAGCAATTTGTCTGCAGCCTGGGGGAAGTGTTGGGTGTGCAGGACTCATCTTCTGCCACTACTGATAGGAGATCGGAAAACAAGCTGGTGCCATTCTCTGTACAGAGGAGAACGGTGGCAGAGGTTCCCTACAAAGCGAAAAAGTGTTTGAAAATGGCTTTCTGGAGAGGAAAAAATGGAATACAACTGCATTTGAACAGCTCCAGGCCCTGTGATGTTACAGTCAACAGTAAATGTGCTCCCTGTCATCCTTCTGCTGGGTTAATCGAAAGGAAATGCATCCTCTGGGATTTTCAGCTTCTTTGGATCATTAGTAACCAGTAAATTCAAACAGAGATTATTTAATGCTACCATTACTTTCTTTCCCACCTAACAAGCTGTTTCTCTGGTAGTTTCCTAGAGCAGTAAACATACAGTAGCATTACGTGAGACATGCTGATACCAACAACCCTGCAGAGTCCATCAGGATTGGAGCCACTGTGGCAGTTGAATCAAATATCTCACCAGCCAGAGAGTTGTTGTTAGGATAAAATTAACTTGGAGTGATGACAGTTGTTTGGGGTTTCAGTGGATTTCAGCTTACAGGGCCCTAATGCATCTTTAACATGAAGTTTTTACATGGAGTAAACAGCCATCGCCCGGTGGCACTGGGCAGCTTCCCCAGACCTGTGGGAGAATTGCGAGTCAGATCCCTGGGCTACTAATTGTATCTCTCACCCTTTTTCTATGTTCTTCGTGTCAAAGCTGCTTAGGTTAGAGGCACAGCTCTCAGGAAGTGCTCCTGTATCTTTCCTCTGCGTGATGGTGCAAGTAGGATTACACATTCAAAATCTCCTTTCACTTACCGTTGAACTTACTGTTTTGAGGAATTTCTGAACCAGCAAACTGCTTTCTCAAATATTTACTAACAATTGTTACTAATTTTGCTTAATTTGTTAGCAATATTAACCAATTGGCACACACCAAAGATGTAATGTTAAAAGCATCACCCACATGATGCTTTTTTTATAAGTTCTGCCCTCAGCTTTCATTCAGAAGATCTTAAAAGTTTAATGCCCCTATTGAAAATTCCTTTAATGGCTGCCTCTCAGCAGAGCGGGCCTGCTCAACCATGAAACAAGAGTTACCACAAGCAGCAGCTTACCCAGGGCAGCAAATCAAGAGTTAGGAATAAGCTGATCTGAATGCCAAACCTCATTAGCTCCTTCAAAAAGCACTTGAGCAATCCCTCATGCCAGCTCTAATGAGCTGTTGTGCTGGACACCACGGTTATTTGAGTACTGTACACAAGTTTGCTCCCACTGAGCACTGCGACGGTCTCTGTTGGAGATGTGGCCTAGGGCGGTCATTCCCCAAAGGTGGGTGATCGATTGCTCTGTGGGCTCCTGTGACTGCATGACACAATGAGACGAGAAAGAGCCAAGTACACTGACACACCTTTGCTTTGAGTGTAACCCAACCTCGACCAAAAGCGTCGAAACATTTCCCCTCCTCACCTAGACATTTTGAAGAAAACCTTCAAAAAGTGAGATCCGGAGCCCATGCAGGGTTTTGCAGAGCATCTCATGCAGAGAGGTCCTCACTGCAGGGGCTAGTGCTAGAAAAAGCATGCAACAATCAGCTGCTGCGTCTCTTCTGAGAGCGGGTCTTCATGGCACATAGGATTTCTGCCGTGGATGAAGGCCCTAGATGCCCAACACTCAAGGATTGGGTACAGAAGCAGTCACAATCAGCACCTTGAACTAGATGCATCCTCATATTAAGTCCAACCAGTGGCCCATGTCTTGAAATGTTAGATCAGCTGTTTCTCAGGTCACGTCTGTTTCTTCTAAAAGCATTTTCCTTAGAAATATTTGGCTCGTCTTCATCAGTGCCTTCCTCTCAGTAGCCTCGGGGAAAGGGATCTCCTGCCTCGTACTCCTGTGTGAAGCCATCTCTCAGGGCTACTAAAATACATTCCCTGGACAGTAGTTTTCTCCTGGTAGGGCCCTGAATAGTGTTCCACACATCTTTCATACAAGCACGGAACAATGCCAAGCATGCTAACTACAGCAGGTTTCCACAAACAGCTGCATAAATCCAAGATAACTGCAAGTGAGCATTCTAAGGGCCCTGCTGGTTTGACTGAAAATGGGTAAATTTTCTTCATGCATTTAGAAACCGTTCTTTTTTTATAACTAGCATGTTCATTATTTGGACTTAGTTTGAGAGCAAGAGATAACACCCCAGGACAGAGTTAATGTTTTTAATTGCTCTGGGCTGAGAGCCAAGGACACTCTGAGCTCTGCCCACAGGTGTGAGGCAGTGAGGAAGGGGGCAGAGATGGGGCAGAGCTTGACTGACATCCACACCGATCAATAAGAGTATTCCATCGCACTAGCATCTTGCCACATATTTAAGAAAAGTCAGGATCTTCCGGGTTGCGGGCTCTTCTGCTCTTTCTCTCTGGTGCTTTCTCTTGCACACGTTGGGTTTTTTCGTACTCTCTTTTTTTTTTTTTTCGGAGCCGGGGGAGTTTTTGGTGCAGGATGTTTAGTTCAGCTTTTTGCCATTTTGCAGAGACCTCTGAGCTTTTCTGCCTTTGTTCCTCTTTCTTCTCTCTCTGTGAACAGGTGCTGTTTCCTAGGAGTGGCTGCTTGGTGTCTTCCTGAGGAATTGCCTTGAGTATCTTTTATTTCTATTATATGTATATATATATATATACACACATTTACTAGTAGTGTGTTACTATTTTGTTATTTTATTAAACTGTGTTTATCTCAACCCAAGTTTCTCTCTTCCCTTTTGATTCTCTCCTCTGTTGGGGGGGAGAGGGAGGGGGTGAGTGAGTGGCTATCACGGTTGAACCATGACAGGGCTCTGTCCTGTTCCTGTGTAATCATCAGGCAGGGAAATTCTCAATGATCTGAAGCAATTTCGTTCAGTTGCAGCATGGGATCTGAGGTCTGTATTGAAATTTTTCATTATGAGTAACAAGCATTGGGAGCATGAGGTGCAGGGCTGACATACTAAAACAAGACCATATCCTGTAACAAGACCAGCTTAATTGTCCGTTTTATTGCTTTTACATCTATTCCACTGAAATCCCAGTACTGTTCTTAGTGCCGTATGAACCTTGAAATACAACAGTTCCCACTGTTACAGTATTCAAGCACCTCTGTCTTGTTCAGGTCCTAAGTCCACCATTCAGGTATCACTGAAATAGTTAAAATCTCCATTCTTCTGACCTACAAGGCATCACCTAACTCCACAGGCATTTAAATCCCTGGAGTGCCCAAGTGTCCACGGGTTGATGCCTGCTAAACACAGGGGCTTTCTTGCATCTGATCTGCTGCTCAGAGCCCCACACCACAGTGACCAGGGGACCCAAAGCAGGACCTTCAGTCAAGGTGGACAAATGTTTATTTTCCAATACCTGCCAGCTGGCAGCATCTACCTTGCATGAGCCCGAGGCCACTAAGAGGCCAAGGAGTAATAGCCTGTCTCTGCAACAAACCGCAGAACTTACAGGGAAGAGGATAAAAAGGAGCTGCCAGAGCTGGACATGCAACGCTGTAGAGTTGGCTGACGAAACTTGCAATGGTTGGGTTTACTAACCTGGGAGAAAACACCATGTTTCCCAACTGCCATCACTTCCAATGTCCGAAAGTGAGCGAAGCCAAGGAACGGCATGACAAGTGGAAGAATGCAGAGGCAGGGCTTGCTCTGCTGACGATTCATTCACTGGCCTGCAGAGAAAAAGAAGGCTCAGAAACATAAATCTTAGGGCCAGAAAACTGTTAGGAGCTTATAAATGTGACCTCTGCAGGACACAGATTTTTAAAATGTCAGCTTTAGTTTCTTACATATCCTCCAACAGAAAATAGCAAATGATGCCTGGAAGCTTTGCAAAGCTCTCAAAGGCCCTGGGATGATGGATATTACGCTAATATGAGCAGTTACTGTTGTCATTATAGCAGTGGTCTCTGCAGCAGAGCCCCAGCTAGCTAATTGTTAGGTGTATTACCAAGAAGAAATAGAATGAAAAAAAAAAGTGAAGCAAAGGCATTGTCTCTGGAGAAAGAAAGAGAGAAGCAGAGGGAGAAAGTAACCAGCAAACACTTTGATAATGAGCAGGGTCCCTATATCTCAATCCTTCAGAGAGTTTGGTTTGTCGTCCCTCTGCTGCTGTGGCAGGCTGACATCTCTGCACCCCAGAAGCAATTTGAGATGTGTCATACTCTGGATCTTCCCTCCTCATCCTCCTCCTACATCTTTCCCAGATCAAATTTTCAGAGGTTTATACTTTAAGTAATAAAGAGCTTTGAAAACAGAAGCTAACCTGGAGGCAAGTTTGTTGATCAGAGTGATATTGCTTTGGGACTAGGCATTTACGTATCAGAGAGCCTGTAAGCTCACTAAGGTTCACTTCTCTCTTTGCTTGGAGTAAAAAGATTCCACTTTTCCCCCACATCCTTTGAAGCAAATCACCAAGGTTAAACTTCGTGAAACACAACAGTTTAAACCATTGGCAAGAGCAGACTCGATTACCATCCTGCACAGATGAACCAGCACCCCAGAAGCCATAAACAGTGACCTAATCTTTAGCAGGGGCTGAGTCAGAAAGTTGATTTGATTTTAACTTTCCTCAATTCTACCTGGAAAATAAAAGTATGAGCCAGGAAGGACAAACAGTGCAGTTTTTGCTTTTTGGCCCCAGTCAGAGCAAGGGGAGTTGGAGCAGGAGCTGAGCGGAGACCTGCCCATTTGCCCACACATACCAGCAAAGGGAGCCCTGGAGCAGCACCTGAGCCCAGGTGGAAGCTCCTGCTCTGCTCCCCATTGCGTGGCAGAGGCCAGGCTGTTGCTCTTCTTATGAAGAGGAGCTTCCCTGTCAACAAACCACCGCATCTGCACTGCAGCTCCCACCTGTCCTCTCCCCTCCTTCCATCTGCCACCCCAAGCATCGCTCTCCTTCCACACTTCCCAGGACTGTGTCTCTTTTAACTGACACCCAAACTCTCTGTCACACAGCAACAGTTTCAAGAATTTTTGAAATAATTTGTTGAAAAGAGAAGGAATAAAGAAAAAATCATCAACTCTTTTTCCCAGAGTTTATTGCTTTCTGGGAAAGATGCTTGCACCAAGCAACCTCTACCAGAGCAGAGTAAAAGCAACCCCTCTGCCTGGCTCCTGCCAGCCCCCCTGGAGCACCACCTTGCTGAGAAACCAATAGCACAGGAGACAGGGCTGTCCACCAACCTCCTTCACAAACACACATGTCCTTCACTTTGGAAATCTTGCTCCACGTTCTTAAGCTTGCAATGCCCTCAGGAGCTGTAAAGCCCTGCTGCGGATTGCCACCCACAAGGGAACGAGGATTTCTTCTGCTCCAGACCCTGTGTTTCCAAAACTGGAAGCAGGGATGGCCATTTGTCAAGCTGGACCCCTTCTCCAGGAGGACAGCAGGCTCCCCCTTCCAGGTGTACAAGCTCAGCAAGCAAACAGTGTCACATACCAGGAATAAACAAGGCTGCATAGCAACCCCTTCTCTGAAGAAATCTTGAGCGTGAGATGCAAGGAATATGTTTTGCCTGCAGGGCTGGCAGGCAGGTCCCTGAGTGCTGCAGCCAAAAGCACCCACGGGACCTCAGCAGCACCCAGAGCTTCAGGCAGGGACACGCTCTGAACCACATTGTGCTCCTGGTCCCTCCCTGCCTACCTACAACCACTGTGTGAGAATCATCCCTAAAGCTTTGCACAGCGTGCGAGCAAACAGCAAAGTCTGCAGCTGCTGGAAACTGATAAAAGGGAGGGGGATGTTTCCAGCCCCCTTGCTGCAGGATTTGATGACATCTCTGCATGGCAAATGGCTCAGCTGGGCAGTGTGAGTTTGAAGCCCCTCTCAGATCGTGTTAAGTCCATACCAGCCCTACAGAAAGCATTGTATTCAGGCAAGATTAGGAAAAGCGGAGAAATTATTCCTTCAGCCTGGCCCTCTCCAATGTGTCATGGCCACATTCACTGCAGTCTCCACTAAAAGCTGCCAAACAGCAATTCTCCACCACCCCCATTACAAATATTTTATGCCTATCCCCTCTGCTGTGGATAATTGTGCAATAGGCAATGCAGAACAGAAATTTAGCTTTGCTGTAGTTATGCTCACTCAGAAGATACTTTCAAATGTAAAAATCATAATATTTTCATAATGTCCATGTTGAGTTTGGATATCGTCCACAACAAGGTTGCTTCTGGCTGTATTTAAAAACCCCATGTATACAAAAAGAGAAGGAAATTTTGTGCAGAAGTACAAGGGCACACCTGAGGTTCTCTGTTAACCATGAGGAGCAGCAGCTCAACCTGTCTTTACAATTATTTGTATGGAAAGTGTCCCCATGAGTGTTATGAGAAAAGGAATTCAGACAGTAAGCAGCGAGTCTCAAGCCAGTGTACCCAACCTGTAAGCCAACAGATAAGTAGGGAAGGATAATTAGCTGTAAAAATGCACAATAATTCAGCTACTACAGGAGAAAAAAACCCACAGAAAACCATCTGCAGGAGTTAACAATCCTTCTCCAACTAGCACAGGCAGCACACACACCCTGTTGCGATTTGAGGAGGTGACTGTCACATCACTTGGTAAAAGCAGCAGCAAAGCCAAAGGGAACTATCTTCTAGTCACTGCCAAGCCACCCTGTTGTTACCAGCACTGTAGGAGTAAAGGATTCCGCCTTACAATGAGTCACCTTAAACCACACCATTCTCTCAGCTTCTCCAAGGCTGAGTAATCACATATATGAGAAAATAACAACCCTATATATATTGTAGAATGGCAGAAAATGAACTGACTGCAGCAAATGGGTCTCCAAATCTGCCATCTCCTGCATGAAACAGGAGAATTCTCCTGAAAGACTTCTTGCTTTTGCTACAAACAAGAGGCAGAGGACTGCCCTCAGACTCCTGCACTGCTTTAGACCTTAGCAGACACAAGAAAAATTCTGCCTCAGCCGTGTTGCAGGCTTCAGGTAAGACTTAATCTGCTCCAGCCTCTGTCTGCAAAGCAAGCATAGCAGAAATGCTGCTTGTTCACCTTTCTCCGTGTTTTCTTTTAAGGCAATAAACCCTTTAAGGGAGGGAATTGTCTCTTCCTAAACATGTGTGCATCATCTAACAGAGCTGGCGCAGCAGTCAGCTAGAGGCGTTACCATAAAATAGTGGTGTGTAGTGGTAGTAAATTCGACGAATCCAGACGCCGGCATAAGCTCTTTGATCGAACGGGCGGGCCGGGCGAGAGTAAGGAGTCTAATTCAATGTGAATTTACCATCCATACTCTTCAATGAACTCTTAAACAACACTGAATATCAATGTCCCCGAGACCACGTTTTTCCAAGCCTTATATACTCTATACCAAAAGGCCATGCGGCAAGTGCAGGCTACAATTGGTTACACTCACAGTCAGTCATCCCCCCCCACTATGGTGATTGGCTGCAGGGCACTGTTCACAGACTGTTCATGGGCAGCGGCAACGCCCCTCCTGCAGCCTGGGTCGAGGGCAGAGCAGCTTCTGTTTACTTTCCTTTTGTCTCTGGTGTCTCAGGGAAATCCTTCCGTGTAGCACAGCCGCATCAAGCCCTGGCTTGTTCACAGCACACAGCCAGAGACTCTCCACAATTCCTCCTTTTTTTTTTTCTTTTTGGACAAGCCAGGATTGATTAGCTGTGTGTTCTAATCCTTCTTTGATATGTGATAAAAAACAACTTATACATAACATATAAATAACAATAACAATCAACATAAACAGTGCACTTTGCAATAAACCTGAGGTATTCCATTGCCATTTAAATATCGCAATGGATTGATTAAACAAATTCCAAGAACTTTGGTTTAAAGATACTCAACTTATAACAAACGATGTGCTGGGTGTTGATAAACTTACTCAAGAGGTAGTGGTGTTTAAAGATCTACTTATATAACTATAGTACGCATACATGTCACAGCTAAATCAATGCAAAGGTTACACCTCACTCTGTGACCTCCGAGGGTTCTGCTGCAGGGAGTTGACTTGGTTGAGTTTGTTTCAACTCCGGCTTTACTGCTCGGCTTGGAACCCACAATGGACCTTGATCTGTGGAGAGACACATATACCCTCTACCATTAAAAATAACAGGTACTGGTCCTTTCCACAATCCAGTGGTGGGATCACGATATCTCACCATGAATTCCGGTAAAGTGTTTTTCCTTCCTAGTCTGATCTGATAATGATGAATGATCACAGGAGGCTCCTCATGGTCTCCAGTTAAACATAAATAATTCAAGGTAAACAACACCTTTGCTAAACGCTGTTGACAATCTAACTCTTCCTGCTTCTGTTTGCTCAAATACCCTTTAATCATTTGATGTGCTCTCTCGATGATTCCTTGGCCTGTTGGGGAATGAGGTATACCTGTAACGTGTTTCACTCCCCATTTCATTAGAAGAGTTCTAACTTTCTGGCTAACATAGGCAGGGCCATTGTCTGTCTTAATCTTTTCTGGGACACCCATTACAGCAAAACAAGCTGTGCGATGTTTACATACATGTAGTGCTTTTTCTCCTGGTAAAGCAGTAGCCCATATCATTTTTGAAAAAGTATCAATTGTGACATGCACATATTTAAGTTTTCCAAATTCTGGCACATGTGTCACATCCATTTGCCATACTTCTAAGGCTTTTAAACCTCGAGGATTGACACCGATTCCTATACCTAACATCTGGCTTCCACACTGAGGACATGCCTGTACAATACTTCTTGCTTCATTTAAAGTTAAATCAAATTGTCTTTGGAGACCTCTGGCATTCTGATGAAAGCTCTCATGACTTTGTCTCGCTTGTTGGAATTTATCTGTTGGAGGCATGTGCTGTACTGAACTTACTAAACTATCTGCAATTTGATTTCCTTCACCTAGACCAAGATTCCATTGATGACTGCGGATGTGAATCACACAACAGGGTTCTTTTCTTTGATTTAAAATAGCTCTCAATTGTACAAACAATTTTCCTAATCGAGGATTATTCAATTGTCTTAACAGAGCATTTTCCATTCTGGGTATTACACCTGCTACATACAAAGAATCTGTGACAACATTTAAAGCAGATTTCAGCCAATTATTTAAGGCCCATATTACTGCTGTGAGCTCTAAAGTCTGCAATGAATCCTCTTTTGAACCTTCAGTTAAATGGTGTTTCCATTGACTATTCTCTTGCCAGACACATGCTGCCTGGTGTCTTCGTTTTCCTGCATCTGTATATACTGTAAGGCCTTCAACAGGTTTTGCTTTTACTTTGCTTCTCTCTAACCACTGATTTGTTCTAAGGAATTGCCATAGTTTACCTTTTGGTTGTCGTGAATGTACCTTGCCTATAAATCCTAATAATGCATTCTGTATAGGCATCGAATGTCTCAGCCACCATTCTAAATTGGCTCCATTTATCGGAATACTGATGTCATCTGGTTCCTGACCGCTAATTTCTAATATTCGAGATCTTCCTTTTCGAATCAATTCTCCAATTGCTTCTGGTCTCGTTTGAATACTGAATTTTGGTTGGACACTGAGAAAAATCCACTCTAATAATCGCAAATCATTTTCTGTTTTCAATCTGACAGTGGCACAAAAGGAAGAATCTGTAGCAACATCTATGGGGAATTCCCCGTTTTTGTTTTGCCACTGGCAGATGATTGCACACGGATGTTCTAGATTGCTAATAAGGAGGGAAATTGGTCGATCAGAAAGTCTTCGGCTAGACCAATTTGTCTGTACTTTTTGTGTAATATCAGAAAGACATTTGAGATGCACGGACTCTAAGCTTATTTTCTTAGCTGGATCACCTCCTTTTAGAAGTGAAGTAAGAGGTGCTATATCATTGTTAGTAATGCCTACGCAATTTCTAATCCATTGTATGTCCCCTAACAATTTTTGGACATCATTTAATGTTTGTAAATCAGTATGTAATTCAATTTTTTGTGGACGAATCTGTGCATCACAAATGGACCAACCAAGGTATTTCCAAGGTGCAGACTTTTGAACTTTCTCTGGAGCTATAACCAACCCCTTTTCTTTGAGTTTGATCGTAATTTGGACTATGGAACTTTCTGTGAACTCAGCTTGTTGACAGAACAGAATATCATCCATATAATGATAAATAATTGTTTGTTTCCATGATGCACGAATAGGTTGAAGTGCCCATGCAACATACATTTGGCACAGTGTAGGAGAATTTTTCATACCTTGCGGTAGCACTACCCACTCATACCTTTTAGCTGGTTCCGCTTTGTTTACTGAAGGCAGTGTAAATGCAAAACGCTGTGTATCTTGCTCATGTAAAGGAATGGTAAAGAAACAATCCTTTAAATCTATAATTAGAATATGCCAATTTTCTGGTAACATTACAGGTGATGGTAATCCAGGTTGTAAAGCACCCATGGCTTGCATTTGATCATTTACCTTTCGCAAGTCATGTAATAATCGCCACTTTCCACTCTTTTTTGGTATTACAAAAATTGGGGTATTCCATGGACTAGTAGAAGGCTTGATATGGCCTGCAACTAATTGCTCTTCTACTAATTCACGTGCCTTTTGCAGTCGCTCTTCTGTTAATGGCCACTGGTCAACCCAAACTGGGCTATCTGTTAACCAGGTCAATGGAGGGTTGGGCAACTGCTTTCCAGTGACCATTAAGGAAAAGGTGAAGTAGTTAACACGGCACCAAGTTGCCCCAAGACGTCACGGCCAATAAGCGCCTCAAGGCTGCTTGGCAATTCCATTATATACACCCTAAGGGTAACACACTGACCTTCAGGGAAACTGATGGAAATGGGATCAACACTTATATTTGGAGTAGTTCGACCCCCTACTCCAGCAACAGTGGAAGAGATTGATTTTTGAAGTTTCCAATTTCGTGGCCATTTGAATTGACTAATGATGGAGACATCAGCTCCAGTATCAAGCATTGCATTTACCTCTACAACAACAGTAGAATCAGACTGAAATAGTTGCACACGTAACATGGGACGCTGAGTCATTGATGAGGTGAAGCAAACTGCAGGACCGGTCAATCCAAATCCTTTATCATGCCTTTGTGTTGAGGATGCTGGAGGAACTCCTGGAAGCATTGGTAGGCAGTTTTCCAGTGCTACTACCTGAGCTATTCTACTCCCAGAAGGAATAAAAATTGGTGGATGCAGAGTGTAGGCCAGAATTTGAACAGTTCCTGTGAAATCTGCATCAATTATACCTGGTATTACTAGAAGACCTTTGATACTAGCAGAAGAACGGCCAATCAATAGGCCTCCAATGTGACTATCTTGTCTAAATAAAGGTCCTTTAGCATTAGTTGGTATTCTATGAATTGCAGTATTGGTCAATGTTATATCTACTGCTGTCTCCACATCAACTCCGAGGCTTCCTGCGGTGCTTGGCTTGTTGAGGTGAAAGAAGCCTGGTTCACAGTTGGGTCGCTGATTGTGATACAGGTTCGGAGATGTTCTTTGTGTCTGGTAGCTGCTGAACGTACACCATAGTTTGTGATTATTTGTTTTGCTTGCTGCAAAATTTTCCAATCATGTGGTTCCCATACCGCTGTCTGAGTGTTCATATTTTGAATTACCGGTAGGGCTAATTTTGCTGGAGACCAATCACCTTCTAGGATGGCATCTTTGATGACCCCTGACCATCTGCCACGTCGGGGCTGCGGCTGGTCAGTAGAATCTATAGGCACCTTTGATTGCATTGTTTGTGAAGGGCAAGCTGGTTTTTGAAACTCAATTTGTTCCTTATTTTTCTCTACATTTGACACTCTTAAGTTAAGTTGTTCAAGCTTGTTGGTAATGACTTGCAGTAACTGCTCTACTGCTTGGGGTGAGCCCAATGATGTAGGAGGAGGCTCACAAAAAACTTCCGCGGGTGCTTGCGGAGGCAAAGTCTGAGGCGGCCCCGGCCCCGGCGGCGGCGCCGGCCCGGCCTCCACGCTTTTCTCGGAGGGAGGGGGGGCGTCCGGCTCGGGGCAGGGCAGAGGCGGAGCGGTAGGAGGAGGGCGGCACTCAGGGCCTCCCACATCCGGACAGTCGACTAGTTGCACTTCCGCCTTCTTGGCACATTGCCCCAGAGACTCGGAGGGGGAAACTTCCGGTTCTTTGTTTACGAGCCGCGCAGTTTCTAATCCGCGTTGCAGATCGGATTGTGAAAGTATTGGCTGAGCCGGGACCCCGCGACCACCCCGAACGGCAGGCAGACCCCACAGAGTAGCCCACAGGACCCTCTTTTCTTTTGGACAAGTTTTATCAGTCCAGGTTTGTTCTTGGACAAGCGCCTCCGCGGCTCTTAGGGCGGCACGTTGTTCCGATTTCATAACTTCTAATGATTCTAATACGGTTTTCCACAATTCTCTCACAGATTTAATTTCTTTCTCTTCTTCCCCTCTGATAGTTTTGTCCCACATAGTGTCCCCCACTGATCTCCATTCCGTTGGGGAAAACAAAAGTGGAACTTCTCCAAAGTGTCCCCACTTCTGAGCTAAAAAAATCAATGTGATTAGCTTTTCCTGTGACGATTCAATACCTCTCTTAGAGAGAATAGTCGTCAGCAGTGCCGCGGCTGTTTCAATATCCATTATCTTATCAGCGCGGTCTTAAGAGCCCAATTCACCTGCGACTTTGGTGCAGTACCAGAAGCAAGGTTCTCCTGATTTGCTCAGGAGAAATGAAAAAGGCTCAGCATTTGCCAGGAGGGTCTCCCCAACGAGAACTCCTCCTCCTCCTTCTCCACCAATGGAGAAACGGCTTTTTAGCCCCCCAACACACCACAGACGCTCTCTGCAGGCTTGTAGCAACCCGCAACCAAGCTCACCCACCACGCAAAGGAAACCGAGTCCCCCCGCAAGTCCCAGGGTGCCCAGCCCACCCTCACAGAAGAAGCTGCCTTCTCCACCACCCCAGCGAAAACCGCTCAGCCCTCCCACGGGACACAAGCAAAGCTCGCCAACACCATACCGGATGCTGGGCTCCCCAGCCTACCGCCGAGATGCAAGTCCCCCACCGTTCTCCACCGCTCCTTCCCCACCAACCTCCCCATCCCGCTCCTACAAGGGGCCAAGACCTGGGCTGGATGCTGGAGATGAGCACCAGCTCTTCTCCTCCAAGAGAGGCAGCAATGTTCATTCGATATTTTGCCCAGCCACCTCTTCCTTATTTGAAGCCAGACCTCCACAGGAACCCACCAAACCTTCTGTGGAAGCGACCAGCCAGCCTGAAGCTTCACCGCTTTCCCAAAAGACCAGTCTGCTTTTCCGGCAGCCTGGAGACCGGACCAGAAAGCTATCCCTGAGCGCTGCCAATCCTCAGCCGTTTGTGAGGAGAAGTTTCTCTGACCGCCGACCAGGGGTCCTGTTTCGTCTTCCAGCTGCCGTGACATCTGGCAGTTAACCCGCGCTTAACCACGCAAGGTAAGAAACTTCCCACTCTAGGCCAAGGAAGCGGAAGGGTAGCACTGCATTGGCTTTCTGAGCTCCTGATGAGAATTTAATGTCGTTGAGAGATTTCCCAGAAAAGTGCTCTCTTCATGTGCAGAACAGACAGCTGGGCAAAGATACCATGGCAGTTGCACTAGGTGATTGTTGTAGATCACTTCCAACTGAAATATTCTGTTCTATTTTCTCACCCCAGATTTCAGTCTGCCAGTATGAATACAGGGAGGAGTTAAGCTTCCATGGGTTGCTCAAGCCTTACACTTACATATCTGCTGTGACAGGTACCCCAGGGAAAATTCAGTGTTGGTTTCATGGCACAGAACTTCTCTTATTTGCATGGGGGCTAAAGATAGCCACATTCAATTCTTAAAAGCTCTGAAGTAACCATCAGGTTACACACATCTTTAAATAACCATTAGGAGGTAGGCTTGGACCAAGAGGAAGGGTATCATTCCTAACTTCAGCTTCTAAGCCAGTAAACTGTTCACCTGATATCTCTATTAAAATGTTTCAAATCAGCTGGCAAGAATGACAGATAATGTGAGCTTCTGAGCTTCTCATGTAGGCTTTCAGAACTAGGTGCCAATTTCAAGTCTAATGAGTCCACAGCCCAAGCCCAGTTTTCAAAGTGGAGAAACCTCCCATGGCTACTGAAGATTAATTGCTCTGAAAAAGTCAGTTTAAAGAAATTGAAGCATCAACACACCAGTTCCATGTTTGCAAGCATTGGTGGCCATTTTTAAAAAAATCTGGGCTTACCTTTAAATTCTCTCTACCACTTAAAAAAAAAAAAAAACACAAACAAAAACAAACAAACAAAAAAACCCACACAAAACAAAACAAAACAAAAACACAAACAAAACAACAACTCAGAACCAGCTAGGAAACAGAAATGGTATTTGGGAATACTCAAAGATCAGTGTAACAGCCCGGAAGTAAAAAGGGTTGTTATTCTAGTTTCTTAGCATCTTAGGATGTTTAAGTCCATTAAGCTCTAAGCTACGCAAGAGGATTAAGACCCTTCTCAGGCAGCCTTTCCTCATGTGAGGAGTATTTTTACTCTTGCCAGAGAACAGCTGAAATCATGTGAATCATCCCCATGAGCAGAGATTGCAAGACCAACACTAGCAGGAGACAAAACTGCACTTGTAAGTGCACAAGCACTCCGCACATTGTGAATACTGGGACAGTCCTGGATACTGAATGAGTAAAGGGACAGTCATAGGCACTGAAGTAAGGTGTCCAGGAATTCCCTCCCTAGAGACAGAAAAAGGATCAAGTTTCCCACAGGGACAGTAGAGGAAAGTGCTGAACAAAACATGTGAAGAACACGGAGAAATGCAGACCGGTTTGCGTTCGCAGTTCTAATATTGCAATATATTCTGACATTTGAAAGTTTCCTAAAAGTCCTATATGTTGTTGCTGTGTTTTCTGTTGTTGTTGTGTACTATGTGAAGTCAGCTTTGCCTACTCCAGTGCCTGCTAGCAGATATAAATGTTTTCAGAAGAGGCTTTATATCAAACCTTGCAAGACAAAAGCCCTGGCAGTTTTATGGATCAATGTGAAAAACAGTCTTTTATAAATTGTTAGCTAATTTATACTTAAATGGGGTGTATTATCTTTCTATTGTAGTCTGTCAGAGCATAGAGAGTAATATAAAAAAAAACCAAAACAAACCACTGTAAATAAAATCTTCCCTTTCATGAAAAAAATTATATATGCTAGTGTTATGATATACAGCATTTTGGAAGAACGACATATATCCTGAGCCAAATTCAACTTACCATTTATACAAATGGACATCAAAAGTAGTCCTGCTGAGTTAGTCCAAATTTATATCAATATAAGCAAAAGGGAAAATTGGCCCATTAATTGCCACATACAGTGATTTAAAATGCAATACACTACCGTGTGTTTTCTTACATTTAAAATAAGCTGCCTGGAGGAAGCTTTTACAGACCTTACATCAAATGGCCTTATTTGAATATCACAGCAAATACACTGATGGGCAGAGAACTGTTTTAGGAACCAGCATAAGGCAGAAGCTCCAAGAGCTCCTCCCATCACTGCTGCTCATCTCCAGTCACTGGGGACCAGCACGGTTGCCACAGCTGTGAGCGCCACATCCCCATGCACAGATGCCGACCCCTGCTCTTGCAGCAGATGCCATAAGAGACAAACCACCATACCCTGGTCCGTCTTTCTCCTTCAAGTTCATTAAGCATACAAGGCTTCCTCTGCCTTGCCATTCATTCAGCTGACGGAGGGAAATTTCGAAACGTGTCCCCAAACCAGATGTTGTGCTCCTAAACCTCCTCGTTCTGGCCATGTTTGCATCTGGTCTCAAGTTCACAAGCTATTCCCAACCAGCTGTCAGTCTCCTTTCCTTCATTCCTTCCCTTGCTCTACCTCTCCTCTACAAATATAACAATGCCTATTTTTTTGTCTGTGTGGGGGTTTTGTGTGTTATTAGCAGCTCCAAGCACTAGTCACAGGAGGGAGGAGAGGCAGAGGCAAACCTGCAATAGCATCACTCTTTTACAGGTAAAACATTTTGAAAATCAGTGAGTTAGCCAGTTTCTACTATGCTCCCAAACTCAAGGATAGAGTCCTCCAATTTTTCCATGCCCAATTAAAACATCAATTTGCTGAGAAACAGATTGTTTAAGAGAGGAGCTTGTACAAGCAACATGTTTCTCATTAGGCAGCTGAGCATCCTCTCCCACCCACTCAATTTTAGAAGAAACACCAAAAAAGGGGGGTGACTTCCATCTCACTTGCTAACTGGTGTTGCCAGGCATTAAATGTCAGTGCTATACGCAGACTTGCATGTCTCCTGTACACTCGCTGATCCCCTAGAAGGCAAAAAGCATTTCTTTCCCAAGATTGTCTCCTGCCCATCCTGTTCTCTAAGGAGTATCAGGACTTAAGACATCATTAGCCCTAAGGCGGGAGCTAGAGCTTTTGTGTCCAGTCTTAGGGTACTTGATGAGAGTTTCAGGTTTCAGTGCTCAAGTCAGTACAACTGGTTCCCACATGGACAGCCAGTACATGGACAGAATGAGCTGACTTTGCTGGTTTCTAAGCTTGGTCGTTTGACAGCGATCAGCAGCTATTGGCATCTTATCAAGGCATAACATGTACAATCGCTCTGCTCACAGAAATCTTGCTGATCTGTAATAGGATTTCTGTGTGTGCAGTTAAACAAAATAATATTTTATTAAGATTCCTAATCTCCCAAGAGGTAGAACAAAGATAAAAGATTACATGCCTTTAAGATATTGTTCGAGGAGGGCTTGAGGATGGATTGTGTTGACTGAATCAGACCGAAAGCAAGTAGCCCAAGTGAGACTTTCTGCAACTGGGTGATATTTGGGTCTGGATTATTTTCATGACTGGTCACATATCAGAAATCTCTTCCTCAGTTCAAATAATTAAACTCCTAGCAGTCAGAATAGGAACACGACAGCTTGTCTGTAGTTGAAAGCTAATACAGTTTAACAGTTTATATACTTAAAACACAATAATGATTCCCAGATAACTCATGTTGAGCTTAAACCACTTTAATTAGTTACAGCAACACAGGGCACATTTCAGCATGAAGGCCCAAGGCGTGAGACATACATGACTAGCTCCACTGCTATAATAGATCTTGATTCATAAAGTCCCTGTGACCCTAAAGATTGCCAGTGTGACTTCAGGAACATCATTTACACTTTCCGTGTCTCAGTTCTCCTGACTGCAGCATCCCACAGTCATGTTGGCATACTCAGAAATCACTGTAACCTCACTCAACAGATGTGTAACAGAGGTAAGACCTTTCCTCCAGCAGGGTCTGGAACAAGACTTTTTGTGCAAGTCTGTGTCCACCTGCAAGTAAACCCAGATTCATACTGATCCCCGGTTCGACATATGAAACGTTTGCTTCCCAGTAGACTTTTGGGAGGGAACAGTACAGTGCATATACACAGGAGACAGGGAATTACATAGTATTGTGCAGCATCTGTGCTTTGAGGGTTAATGTGGTCTAATCAGTGCTGTTTTAAAAAGTCACAATTCATTAGCCTCTTAACTTAAGCATCTTTCCTTCTGCAGCTTGGAGGAGAGCCCTAGGAAAGCAGGCGACTCTTGGAACAGCCCTTGCGTACCCGAAATCAAAGAGTCCAACAGATCCGCGTCCCACCCCGAGCTCTACATCGTGGGCCAGGGGCTGCAGAGGGACTGACAGCAGAAGCACCTGCAAAGAATCAAAGCCAGAGGCCCCAGGGGGCCTTAACCAAACCTCCAAAGCCTGGCTCCATTGTTTTTTTTAGGAAACAATATGACGGCATCACATGGAAAAACCCAGACTGGTCCCAACAATCTAGTGAAATATCAGTAGAGGGGTAGGCAGCTGCTTCTTCTTTGGATTGCATTTCGTGGCGCAACTCGAAGATTTACACTGAGCAAAAGAAATACTTCGCAGTTGGTCAAGTCTGAGGCAATTTGATTTGATAAAGACAGGACCCAGAGAGAAGTCCTTTGTTTCGCTGTTTGGCTAAAGGAGTTCAAAAACTTTCAGAAATTATCAATATTTGACAATTTATTTATTCAGGAGGCACCAAAGTTTCAGTTATGTAAAAAGTGTCTGTTGTGACATTTCCAGGGGGGAGGTAAAATCCTGAACCAATTGATTTTTCTTGCAAAAACATCAATGGCTTCAGCAAAACCACATCTTTACACTGGGTATTTGTCAACATGCAGAAAGAGAATAAGACCAATACAAGTTAAAACAAAATAACCTCTTTTAAAGGAGTAAAATTAGGGACCTTATTCCCTCAAAAAAGGCTTTGATCTTCTAAATCACCCTTGATCATCATATAATCTCATCACCTCTAGTTTCCAGGGTACAAGGCTTAATCCTGATTAGAGTAGTTTTGTAATAGCCCAATCAAACATTATGAATCCTGAGGCACCTAAGGACATGTATTTTTTTTCTTTTTTTTAAAGAGAAGAGAATGCTAGCATAGAGAACCCTGCTCTCCCTGAAACAGATTTATATTCTTTCTGATTTATGCCGTTTGAGGGGATTTATTGTCATTTCACTGAAGAGTCTAGACAGATGTTTGTTAATAAAAACACAAGTTCTTTACAGTCGATTAATCCCAGGCTTTTACAGTGGAATACAGTTTCAGAATTTACTGGATCTTGCTCACCTCATTTATCATCACAATTAAGATGCAAATTTGAATTAATGTAATTTTAATTACTTTAATTTGACGTGGTTTTATATGCAACTTCAGCACAGAATGAGATCCAGGAAAAAAAAAAAAAGCCATTTGTGGTCCTATTTTGATAGGAATAGTTTAAATTTTTCTTATGGTTTTCATGATAGTGGCATCTGGGCACTCCGCCTTCACACAGGATTTTTAACCTTTCCTGCCACCTTCATGGCGGGAGAACTGAGACTCATGTTGTGCTGTACAAAGGACCGCTTTGGATACTGAACTCCTGAGGTTTTAGTCTGGTGCCTTAATCACAACGATCCTTCTTCAATTATTTCAGTGCCATCTTCTGACACCTTAATTGTCATATTTAAGGTGAGGTATTGAACAGAAAGAAGCAACTCCCGGTAAGCAGATGCTGTGGATCGTCAGGCCTTTGTGAGCTTGAGGTGGTACAGCAGCCTTACCCAGAGTGTACAGCCAGGAGATGTCAACACATCCACCTTGCAGTCACACAGGCAGATGCACCGTCCCCTGTTGAACTGGGAAATCACTGCGGGTACTGCAAAGATCAACAGCAGGGCAAACTGCAGGCTGGCCTTCCCCCTCATCAGAAGTGTAGCTCCCTCCCAGATACACAGAGATACAAATACATTCGCGTGCACTTTGAGTTTGTCTGTTCTGCTGGCAGGAACTACCCAGAATGGAACCAAATCAGGAACATGACAGCAGAAAGTCAGCGCTTTGCATGCCTAAATGTGGCTTTGAAGATGAAAATGTGACAGAGTGGGAGGACAACTTCTGCTCAGCTGCTACAATCATTTTATCTCTTTATGGTTTCATGCTGAAATGTCCCGGCACCCATGATGGGTGATGAGAGAAAGTATTCATTTATATACCCCAGGCACCAAAATCTGTGGTACAAGAGCTACAGCGGCACATGGAGCAACACTTCAATTCAGCAATCAGGCTGGAAACCTCCTCACACATGTGCCAGCTAGACGTGGAGTCAGCCAAAGCATCTTCCCCCAAAAACCAGGCTCCCCTGAAAACCTGGCACACAAACTGTCATCCGACCACAGCATCTCTCCCAGCTTTGACTAAGCCCATGGTCGTCAGGAGGCTCATTGCAAACACAACCCCACTTGAACACTGCAGCTGCTGAAGGGTTCGGATGCTGCTCTAAGGACGCTGCAGAAAACAGAGAATTATATTCAAGAAACAGAGCTTCTCCAGGAGCGATCTACAACTTTATAATATGAATTTGTGACTACATACAGCTAACAGATTCTCTTCAGTACAGTTAATGTACAGGACTATTGCAAATAAAGTGTTTACCTTCAATTTGTATCGCAAGCATGAGATTAAGAGTAACTATAGTATGGAGGAAATTATAGTTTGGGTGGTCACTTTAAAAAAAAATGTTTATACAGTTTTTTTGGACAACACTTTCATTTTTCATTAATGTAATTTTTCTAGAATACAATTGTTTTATAAGACCATACTCAAATTTAAGATTTATTTTTTACTGATGTAAATAAATCGGAGTTTTTATATGCAAGGTATGAATTGAGCTCTCTTACATTCTGTATGCAAACGGCTTAAATCTTACCCCAATGTTATACTACTGATTTCTTCCTTAGTACGCTAATTAGTGCCCTGTGCTATAAAAAGTCTATTTGCTTCCTCCTCACCACAGTGCAAGCCTGTTTTATGTTTTACTTGTACATCAATTAAGGTTGCATTTCCACTACACAAACGTGCCTTCTTTAGGCTACAAGATCAAGCCTGTACACTGACAGAGCAGAGCAGAGATCAGCTGTGCTTCCACCCTTCCCGTGCCCTGATTTAAGCTTGAGCTACCTGGCAATTTTGTACTCTGTTTAGTAGAGTTCCTGCATGCAACCACGGCTAGTTTGAGCAGCAGGTAGTGGTTTTCCCCTAAGGATTAAAACCAGAGTGCACCTGCTGCAGTGGAGTCTCATTGCAGAGGGGCTGAGCACAGAGTGAAGCAGTATCAGTTTTCCAGCCAGGGCTTCACTGCTGCAAGAACAGTGGCCAACAGCTCTGTGTGGCACTTTATCTGCAGACCTTTAAAAAGCTGGCAGGTGCCCTTGCTTCCAGTGACGCTGCTCACATCTCAGACCTTGCAGGGACTTGTCATTCCATACCCTCAGTATCTGAAGACCACAAGAACATGAAAGCACTACTTATACTCCAGTTACTTCTTTGACAAGAACTACTCCAGATATTAGCAATCTGGTTGACAGCACTACGCAGGTTATCAATAAAACCAGCGTGTCACAGTGTTTGCGTTGCCACACCTCTGAACACCCAAAGCATTTCATAATCATTTATGAAGTTTCGTCATTAAGAGGAATATTCTGAGAAGTTGTTCCCTTTGCTCTATGTAGGAGGGAAAGAAATCTCAGCACAGAGATAGAGTAACCTGTTCTTACTGTCATGTCTCATCAGTAAGGAGCTGCCAACATCTCCTGAAGAGAAATCCTTCTAGATTAGCAGATCATTAATCCATCCACAGCAGATACACTCGGTGCCATCATGACTGCAGTGTGTATAGATGCTTGTTGCAGTTATGAACTTCAAACTCAGATTTTGATCTTCCTGGGCAAGATACTGCAGGTTTCATAATGCTTGCAGTATTGATTAGGGACTCATTTCCATGTTGTCCTCAGACAAATATAAACTCACTACTGTATATTGGATCAACTGAAAGTTTGGAGCAAAGATCCCAACTTTCCATTTCTTGCCCATTTTGGATGAATAATGAAAATGTAAATGTCAAAAAAAAGATGTGCAGATACAGACAGTAGGCACTCAGCTGGACAAGGTGGTCAAGACCCAGGACCACGTTATCCCTCTGATCTCATTTTGGTTCATCTCACATCTGCCTGCCCTGCATATACCCTGTTCCACCACTGCAAGCACAAAATTATCTGCAGCCTTCACCATCCCTAATTGCTCTCCACTTTACTGACATACTGAATTTCAAAATCTGGCCGCTTACCTGTCCTCATCCTTTCTTTAGTAATATTCCACTCTGTGACTGCATTAAGTAATCCTGTGAGGATTTCTGGAGTTAGACTGTATAGAGTACAGCCTTTATCAAGGTTCTTTTAAAGGAGAAAGGGGTTATAAGCCTGTCTTACTCTGTATGAATCCCTCTTGCTTTAATAAAGTTTTCCTTGAGGCATAGATGAATTGATTATATAGCAATTAAGAAGAAACTGAAAGCTTTCAGTGTTAAAGGCTGCTCTTCATTTATTATTACTATTACTAAACCACTGGGTCTTCAGCATATGAATGAATGAAAGCTGAGGCCTAGGGCTGACAACACAGCAATGTCCTTCACAGTATCACAGTATGTTTGGGATTGGAAGGGACCTCAGAAGATCATCCAGTCCAATCCCCCTGCCGGAGCAGGAACACCCAGATGAGGTCACACAGGAACATGTCCAGGTGGGTTTTGAATGTCTCCAGAGAAGGAGACTCCACAACCTCCCTGGGCAGCCTGTTCCAGTGCTCTGGCACCCTCACTGAGAAGAAGTTTCTCCTCAAATTGAAGTGGAACCTCTTGTGTTCCAGCTCGATCCCATTACCCCTTGTCCTATCATTGTTTGCCACTGAGAAGAGCCTGGCTCCATCCTCACGGCACTCACCTTTTATATACTTATAGACATTAATAAGGTCCCCCCTTAGCCTCCTTTTCTCCAAACTAAAGAGACTCCCCAGGGCAGTGACTGTAAAGCTGGGAACAAAACTTTCCAGGCATTCCAGTAGACACAGAAAGATATATAGCAAGGCTGACATGGCGCTACAGGTAAAACCTAAACCAACAAATTCACTGGCTGCTTGGCTTTTGAGTGTGACTCTAAGAAGTCAGCCTAATGGGGCAATTTGCACCTTGCAGCCTTCCTGCCTCTTGAACCCAATATCAGTGTAAGAGTCTTATATTCAAACTCTAAATTAAACCTGTCGGTATAATACAATTTTTTTTTTTTTTGTTAATATTTTTAATGTTTTCCTCCACTTCGAAGTGTTGTGTCTTTTCTTGTAAATAGAGTTACCATAGACATTGAGGGCACAAGGTAATGCATCTCTCTGGAGTTTTTTAATACTGATGTTTTTTAATCAATAACCTGATATCCAATGCAGATCCTTTCATCCTCATATTTCGGAGAAAACACATGCATATACGTACATGCGTTAATGGCATACCAGTAGGCTTCCATAGCACGCTTTTTCATGTGGATAAACCAGGCAATGGGGAGCATGAGGGCTGCTCGGCTGGCGCTCAGCGCTCTGCAGACAGACACAGGGCTCCTGGTAAGCAGTTACCTAATTCTGAATCTGAGACAAATATAATGTCGATCCACGTATCACATTAACAACAGCTGGTAACAGGATATCTCTAAGGTGCAAAATGAAGAAATAATCTAGAAAGCACCATGGACAGTTGAAATAAAATTACAATGCTACATTCTTCATGTTGAAAACCTCAGGACTTCAGAACTACTTATCCTACCAATAGCCAAGAGTGGGAGAAAGCACGTACTGCACCTCTGAGCTCTGCCAGCCCAGGCGAGGCAACAATTTCCCCATCCAGCCCTGCAGATTTCTCTTGACAGCCAAAGAGCTAGGAAAAGCTTTTCCACAGGGAAATAAAAGAAAAAAAAGCTGCTGGAAACACACAACAAGCGCAGTAGGCATTTAGATGCCCAGTGTATTCCCAACACAACGGCTCAGCAGCCTGTCTGCTCCAGCCACACAGTGAAGTTTGTCGTAACTGCCACAGAGGCTGTTTACAAACCAGCAAAAATAGAAAGGCACTTCTTTAAATAAACAGTGTACTAGTAACTTTAGGAGTCCTTCGATGGGTTTGATTTAGACTCCTTGCAGTGAAAAGGAGACTAGAACTTGTGCGAGCGTCTCTGTTCTTCAGATGATGCTTCCCAGGAGACTGACATGCTCCAGAAGTTCAAGGCAACAGCTCTGGGGCTGAGCATCTCCCACCACCCATTTTGGGATGGCAGGCCAGCCCAGCAAAGAGGTAAGCAGAAAGCTAGCACAGGGCCCAATGGATCCAGTTATCTTGAGGTTTCTATCTCAATTGTTTTTTCCTCCTAAATTTGCATAATACTGAGCCAAGACCTGAGCTATATCTAAATTTAATTTTGTAAGCCAAGCACTTAGCAGTACTCTGAAGCACCATCAGGAGGACCATGCATCATCCACGTTTGTTTATTACCATGTTTGAAGACTAAGAAATGTTTCTGATGTGAAAGAGCAGTGACTTCAAGGAGAGGGAAAAATACTACCCTTCCAACAGCAAGTTTCACTGTCTTTACTACGGTGTTTTAAAAAGATCTGAGAAAATATTAGAGCAGAGAGGGGGGTAAACAGGCAGTCTGTTTCCATGATTTTGTCTCCAAGGAAAACAAAAAAGACATATTCGCTTTGCTGGTAATGGCAACCCTGTAAGCTCACGGACTGTTCTTCCCTCCATCATGCTACCCTGCCTGGGCTTTACTAGGCCAGGATTAGATGATAGCTAAGCAAACACACACAGCCACATAAAATAGATTTTTTTCCTCCAAAAATCCTAATTCATACCTCACACATGCATTTTCTTTTGTAACATCAGAAACTGGCAACCATGCAGAATATGCTGACAGAATGTTATGGTTTGCACTGGGCTGTGAAGTGTTTTTTCCTAAGGCACAGGAATAATGGCAGCTACACGTTAAAATGTAAATTTAGCAGATTCAAATGATTATGAAACAAAACTGTTAAACAATTTCTTAAGAGGCAGCAATGTCAATGATCACGCAGTTCATCAGGAGTCAGAGCCAAACCTAGAAGCGCTTGTTCCAGCTACACAGGAATTCATTACGCTGGGAAGCACTGGCCCATGGCAATGAGTTGTCACATAGCTCTGGGCTGAACGGCACCCAGGCTGGAGTATAAATAGATTTGTGAAACCCTTCTCACCTGTTGTTGGCCTTATGGTCAGGTCATCCTCTACAAACAAGTTACAAACAACACTACTGCTGTTCTGGGTAAATGCACATATATCTGCCGTCTGAAAAGCAGGGCATGTTTTCCCCATGAAATACGTTTCCTCTTCTTACATATAAAATTGTGATTGAAGGCAGCTATAAGCCAGAAATTACTCGGATTGCAAATGTGCAAAGCTTTGGGATTTGGGCCAAGTATTCTTCAGGTCTGTTGTGAGCAAAGGATATATCTAGTTAGAAAACTTTATTCTATATAGGACCTTTTGGGTACATTGTCTCCCAAACGTGTAAATAAATGATGCCATTGCAATGCCAAATAATGAAAAGTAGCAGCGGATGACACAAAGAAGCCATGGCAAAAGACAAAGAGGAGGAGAGGGCCACTAAGGAAAGGATACAGTGGGACAGATTTATGCATTGTTGGAAATGCACTAAGGAAGATCTTAGGCCAGCTTTTACTGGGACAAGTGCAATCTGTAATTTTGAAAACAAACAAACAAACAAACAAAAACTATAGCTTCCTACAGGCATGAAACATGAACTACTGTCACCCCTGGGCAGGACCAAAAGAGGGGCACGCTGTTACCATTACCGTCAAATGGAGCATTAATGGCAGGATCACAGGGAGGTCCAGCCTGCAGGGCCACCCACCAGCACCACTGGGCTGAGTTAGCTGGTGGGTGGCCGTTCCCTGAGGAAACAGGAGCATGTTTTGTTTTCACTGAGTGATACTGAAAATAAAAAACTGCCAGAATAATACAGCAATCAAAGCAATAGAGATCCTGGTACTGGCACAATTATGCACATGTGAAAGTCATCTTATTAGAATAGCCAACTTCCCTTCTTGAAATAACACGTACTACTACTTGTATGTTTGCACTGACAGAAATGTGTCAACACTGAGCAGTTTTATAGTCTGATCTATTATATACGCTGACAGCATGCACAGACGAGGACTATTGTGAAAAGGAAGTGTCTCTACGTATAGATGTGTGCGTACAGATGTGTGTGCATCTGCAGAGGAAGCCCCAGCAGCAGCAGTTGAATCAGAGGGCATGTGACATTTGAGGCCGTGCCCGAGAGCCGGGGCACAGCTGCAGTGCCGGCCGCAGGGCACCGACGACGTCCCTTCCAGGAGCCAGCAGCAGGGAGTGACAGACCTGCACATCCTGCAGCCTTCACCCCAGTCTCCAAAGGGGGCCGAGGTTGTACGTGCTGCTCTCAAATGCAGCAGAGGTGAAACATGTTAAACCACCATGAAAATAGCACAGCCTTTATTTATCCAGGGCACAGCTATTAGCACAGAGCATGGCTTTTACAGCTCCTTTACCTCTGCCAACTGCATTCAAAGCTGTTGGGGGGCTTTTAAGGAAACACAGGGGCAGTTTGTTGGCCAGAGTTACTGTTTTTTTCAGCTAAAGATATCAAGGCAGAGTGGAGGCTTAATGGTTCGGGTCAACTCTAATTTTAACTAGAGTGGTTTTCTCACCTCTGTCTGTATCAAAGGCAGTATCACAGTATCAGGATTCAGTGTCAGCTGTCAGAGATTTGGTAGCAATGCAACCACTTTTATTCCCATCGTCACTATTTACCAAGGACTAAAATAGCCACCTCAGTGCAAATCCCCTCCCTCTGCTTGAGAGAGGGATTGCAGCACCTGGTTCCCAAGCTCACCTTTAACCTTGGCAAGAGCAAACTCTACCAGAATCACCTTATTATGATCCATGCCCCAGCTGCACCTCAGCAAAAGCAGCTCCCTTCAGGTGCATTCTTTAATTCTTTGGTCCACCTCTCACAGCAGCACCATGAAGCAGAATCAACATTCTTTACAACAGGAGCCTTCAGCCTCTGCACCATGCTTTGGGTCCAGCCTTCCTTCCTTGTCCTCCCAGTTTGCCATTCATTTTTCCATATCCTTCCCAAAGTCTTCTTGGCACTGCCAAGTTCATGCACGTACATTCTGCTGCAGGGGTTTGTGGTTGCACTTCCACAGGCAGATTCAGGGTCCAGCTAACCCATTTGCATGGCACATGCACTCCGAAGAGCGGGTAAGTCATGCCATCAGGTGTGTGCTTTGACTCTCGGTGAGAAGAAAGTGCCCATTTGAGGAAAAGATGAATTTTGCAGGCTGGATTCAGTGTATGTAGCACCAGTCTCTCTGCTCATGCAGCTTCAGAGTTCTAATGCCCCCTTGCACAGGGAGATGGCAAAAGACCACTCCCTACTCTGCAGGGGAATGTAAACTTTCTTCACTCCTTTATGGTAGACACCATATTTACCTTTTCTCCCCTGCCTTCCCTTATGACAACTCTACCTTCATCAAGCAGGAAGAACCTTCTGTGACAGCCAGGGTCTGTCCTGGGCCTCTAGAAGGATGTAGGGTAAGAGTAAGCCCATGTACAAAGTTGCCATTCATCTATTTTCCTATCCTAACTTCTGTGGTTTAGCAACTGCACTGCACATTAAATGAGTTAAACTGGGCCTGCAAGTGCAGCTTGCAGTTTCCTCTCTGGTGAGACTTCTGTAATAAAATTATAATAAAAATAAGTTTGAGAAGTTAAATATTTAAATTCTTATCAGTGCTGGAAGAAGGTTCAACACTGATTTGCCTTTTGTTTGTGCCATCCAAAAACCTTAGTAGCTTCTTAATGGCTTCTGAGATGTGCCCCTGTGCAAACCTGTGGCAGGAGAGCTCGTCTGAGCTGAATTAACCTTCACCCATTAAACCCTCTGCTTGTCACCAGAGACATTGTCAGCTAGATTTGATCTCACTGTTGTAGGACTGCCCCTCTTACAGGGAAACTGCCTCAGCTGGAGAGTTAAAAAAATAAAACACCTGGACAGAATAGGTACTGGCAGGCAATGCTTTATTCTCACCAGCTGTGAGGAGCAGTATGCATGAAAGCACCACTCAAGGCCAACAGAGAGTTAAGAAACCAGTTACAGGGGTTACATTTCAAACCAACTTTGCAAGTGCTACAGCTAAATGCATGAAAACACGCTCTAGAGACCTCATATCATGTGCACAGAAGCTTTTTTCCCCCCCAAGTGCAGAAGGTTCCCCCCACATTCCCAAAGGCCCAAGCATAGCCAAAGAGAAAGTAAAACTAAAGGACTGTTATTCAGCCCAGCAAAAGCAGCCTGTGCAGGGAGCACTTACGGGGCTCCGGAGGGAGAGACCTGCAGAGGAGGAAAACAGCAAGAATAACTTTTGAGGTAGAGGAAGCAAAACCAGGAGGCCCTCGAGAGATGCCAGTTGCTTAATTAAAACAAAACAAAACAAAAAAGGCAGAAAAGCAACCTGTTGAAATAGATCTCAGGCAGTAGCAAACTGCAGGTGCTTAAGGAAGTGACATAGTTCCAGATCTGCAATTTAAACAAGGGGCAATGGGTACCAACTAGAACACAAGAGGTTCCACTTATATATGAGATCTGCAAGGACTGTGGCTTCCGCTGCAGGATCTCCAGAAACACTGGTGTTTCAGAGCCAGGTCCCTGGCTTAGATCGCATACCAAGACTTCATAGAGATGAGTTCCTGAGTACTCCCTGCTACCAAAAGTTGGGAGTTCAAAAAAAAAAAAACAAACAAACAGCAGCACAAAACATTTTAGAAGAGTCTACTAAATAATTTTGCCACTTTAATACTGTACTAAAAAGAGATTCCTTAAGAGGTGCCACAGTGCAACCATTTTATCTGGCAAGTTAGAGTCCTGCATAGCTTCAGACATACCGAACAATGCAGCACATAAACATAAGACCATAAAATTCCTGGAATGGTCAGATCTCCCTGGATTATTCTTTGACCTCCCAGCTTCCTACAAGGTCCTTGTATCTGTCAAGAACCTGTCAAGGCGCTTTTAAACTTCCATGGGCCCAGTGTGTCTCATGCTGTTATTTTCCTGTTTTTTCTTCTCCCCAAAACTTCTATTCTTCTTTCTTTCAAAACCCTGCCAGTATATGGAAGATTATGTGAACACAGATAAGGCTGCTTTGTTTTCATATCTGACTACACAGATGCACCAACATCTGCTGCTTTCAGCCCTTCCACTCTTCTCTCATCACTCCTCCCTCTTGTGCTTCCAAATCTGTGTATGGTGAAGGACTGGCACATCTCCTCCTCACTGTTTCCTGAATCTCAGGTTCAGAAGTGCTTTACTGGTCTGCATAGAAGGCAAATTCTTCACATCTCAAAAGACGGAAAGACATTTAGAAAATCTATATAGTTTTAAAAAAATATACCTTGTCCCACAATGCCTGCACACAGCTTACCTTTGCCCAGGACACCCTCAGCCCACTCACTGCCCAGCCAGCACCCCATGTGCAAGGTGTCACAGCCCCCTGCCACAAACCGCTCTCCTGCCCCTCCCCAGGGGTACCTCAGGGTGCTGGGTGGCAGTCAGATGGCACCCGTCACCTCACCACATCAGTCCATTGCATGTGGTGCACAGGGGACCACAGACAGGACGCATCCCCTGAAACGGGAAGAAAATTTCAGTGCATCTGGTGAGGTTTCTGCTGTCATTGGACTGGGGCTGTGAGCCTGACCTAGACATCTCAGGCCATTGCACCAGCAGCTACCAGAGACTTGTAAAGGGGCTGCCCGGCAGTTCGGCATCCGCTGCATACACTGGCATATACAGTGAGCTGCACATCCTCCCATAACCCCACTGCGTACCTTCTGGGCAAGCAGGTCCTGGCTTCTCATTCTATGCTTCTGAAATCAAACCATCTCTTCCTACAGTTCTAATGCTTCCAAAGCCCATCTCTTACTTTGTAAGTAAAAATATATGTATGTGCACATCTCTTAATTTCTATGTATATAAATATAGTATTTTCCTTTTTACAGTTACAAATTGCATTTACACACAGGTTTTATTTTTTTGGTATCTGTGCAAACTTCTTAGGGAACATGAGGTCAAGACATAAAACTTTAGAAAAATTCTTTTTTAAAATATTTTTTATTTTTAAAGAATTCTTAAATTTTTTTTATTAAGTTTTTTAAGATTTTTAAGTTTTTTTTAAAGTTTTTTTAAGGTTTGTTTGTTTTTTTTTTTTTTTTTTTTTTTAAACCAACATCAAAATATATTAAGTAAATGTGTAACTATAAACTCTATCAGGTAAATCCTCTTCTTCAAACACACGGAATAAAACGAATGCCACCACCACATCCACCTTTGCCTCCAGCTGTCCCACTCCACACCCCTCCTTCTGTTTCCTGGAGCACATCAAGCCTTCACATTCAGGTTCAAAAGATCCCAGAGGTTTCTTGTCACATACTGAGGCTGGTTGGTGGCATACTTCTTCAGGCTGGGGCCCATCACTTCGTCAAGGCTCTTTGCAAGCTTGGTGAGCACAGCCCTGACACTGCCGCTTCGGACAGGCAGGGCCTTGTTTCCCAAAAGGAACCAGAGCGCAGGCAGGACATAGCGGTGGACGAATTGAGGTTTCCGGGGATAAACAGTGGCCACAAGCACTGCCAGGTGAGAGAGACAAACAGATTAACAGCCGTAATGTAAACAAGTACGTTCCTTGTACCTACAAGTACCTACAAGTTTTGGTTCTTGGAAGGCTTTTCTGGCTAATATCAACAAGCACAAAGGGCCCAATGGTCCAGAAACAGGCAACAGTGGCTGATCATCCACTGAACAGCATAACCAACCTCTGAGGACCTTAATTTCTCCAAATCAGAGGCTTTGTATCCATGATAGACTTATCAAAGTGAATAATACACATTTTGTAAATAATTTCACTATCTGCTTCTGCATTACAAATGCCAAAAATGGCAAATCGCTGTTTATTTCCGTTAAGAAGTTGTCTAAACCAGCTGCTGAAGATTTTGAAATGCAGCTCAGAGAGGTAATTGAAAGATTTCTAACAAAAGGATGATTACTTTTTTTGTGACCTTTGACAAAGAATGACAGAAGTCCCGTGTGGCTGTTCCTTTTGCTTAGTGGCACACAGCAAACAGCAGTATGACACCACACTTCAAAACTTCAGCCCAGAAAAGATGTGTGTTGCTTGACAGTTTTCTTACAAACATCAGTGACTAACTGAGGTCTGTGACAGAAGGGTCCAAACTGAGGTTTTTTCCCCTCATACTTAGTGGCTTCTAATGAACAGCTGTTTCAAACTTCAGAATGTCTTAGATAATTACCCAAACCCCATTGCCATGGCATTTGAGCATCTCACGAGTTTAATGGCAATTGCCCTCACAACATTCCCTAAAATAGGGGAACAGAGAAAAATCTTACACAGGCGCCTGATATTTAACGCATTCTGCACATTCTCTCTGACGTCTGTTCTCAGCTCATTTTCTGAACTGAGCTCTATTAAATACAAACAAAAATTTACTATCAATAAGCTCCTTGCATGGCAGATTTTGCTGAGAGATCAAAATCTGAAATGGTCTGAAGAGAGCTTTGTTATCTTCTGTTCAGTAGAAACGTTATGCAGTAACTATTTATTATTTTGTAGTGGAAGGACCTTCATTTCCTCTATGCTGTTAATCTAGCATCAGTCATCAACATTTAAACGGCTCCTGACAGTACCTAAAACCAACTCTAGTAAGCAGGAAAAGGGTACCTATTTTAAAATAGGAGTTAATTTATGTTTAAATGCTATTAAACACAGTGGTCACTATGGAGCTTCAGAACAAAAAGAGCTGTCTGTTCCCACTGAATCCCAGAGAGAACATCTGCGCTTTCTAAAGTAGTTCCAATTTATGTTCAAATGCTGTATTTGAAAAAGAGATTAAAATACCTGTAAAAGTAAATTTTATGTTTACAGAGATTTACTTTACCCAAATTATCTTTAAAGGCCCTTTTATATTTGTTATGGCTAAACATGCCCTTTTGAGATTCATAATGAAGAAGCAAAGTGTATTAAACCTTGGATTAAAAGATGCTGGCATAACTAGAAGTGGATTTAGTCCTAATTAAAGCAAGGCTATAAATACTCTTCTCTAGTATATATTGAGATTATAATTTTTTCCATTCATTGGCTATTGCTGGACAGAGCAAGCTACTATTATAAATCAATTATCAGCTGTACTTCCAGTGTGTTGCACACTGCTGATACAGTAGACTGTTTGTACATCCTGAAATGAGTCCATATGATATCTGCAATACAGGCAGGGAGCCTCAGTGGGTTGGGCTGAACTGCCTCCTTCTGCCCCTAAATCCTGCCTTGCACAAAGTCCTTGCCTGTAATATGTGTGTTGAGTTTTCACCTACACTGTGACCCCCCAGGCTCTGCAGGACTCCGCCTCAAAAGTTTCCAACAGGACAACAAGAATCCTATGATGACAAAACAAACCGATCCTCAGAAATACCAGTTGCCACAATTTTTTTTCTAAAGGATGTTGGTTCGCTGTAGAACAGGGACCTCTTAGAGACCTCCATGACCTTTACTGTACTGTACTTCAAAGAGAGAAGTCAGCCAGGGTATTTTTAGGCCTTCTCTTTCCTGGAGGCGGGTCCTGAGATGCCTCAGTGAGAGCTCAGCGCTGGAGCCCAAGCGCTGTTCTTCTCTCACACACTGCAAGCCTCTGCAGAGGCCAGGCAAACCCCTGCCAAATACACCAAGTACAAGTATTTTGCAGGAGGAACAAGCTCAGGACCTTCTGGTGTTTGATAAGCGACTGCACTGTCTATTCTGAGGTATTCCCTCTAAATATTCCCTCTGAAGACTTCAAGAAGTGGAGATTAGTTGAAGAAGGCAATACCTGTGAGACGTTCAATGACATCCAGCAGAGCTTTGCCGCTGAGGTAACGCGCTCGGTGGGCAAAGATTTGCAGCAGCAATGTGTTATCTGAAAGAGAAACATGTATTTCTGCTCACTCTTCCGAGGTTATAAGAAAAAAAAAATAGTTAAAAAGGGAAGGAGGGGAAAAGGCAGAGGTAACTGCATTTTGTAAAATGAAGGAAATTTATGCCAGTTTCTGAGTCCTTTACTTCTTTCCTTCAGCTTACTTGGGAGGATTTTAAATTCAAAAAGAAAAGTTCTCATTTCACATTTGTAAATCCAGAGTTAACTGCTGTACAATGAGCTGTGTTAAAGCTTCCACATCAGGGCCCTCAAAATTTAAATCACCTGTAAGCAATGAAAATGTTTTGCATCCTGGAGCTTTGCAGAAGTGACCTCCTCCCTTGTCTAAGGAAAAGGATGAGAAGGCTCAAGAGTCCACGCATCCATTCACACTTTAAGGATAAGCTGGTGTTAAATCTTTAAACTACCTGTTGGGATCTATGGACAACACTCCAAGTTACTCTTACAAGAGATAATTGCTGCTCATTGCCAACACCATCCACTCTCAGGTGCTCTTATACTATCTCTGAAATCAGATCTCGGTAGAGAGACTGAAAAACAACCTGATTTCCCAATACTTGACTGCCATATATATTTTAACGTCTCCTGTGCTGCCTGTTTTGGATTTGAGGTCTTGTTTTAATTAATAAACTGCTGCCTGAATTGGTCTGCAAGCCTCCAGTCTCACTGCTTTGATAAGCCAAGCAAAGCTTTTCTTGGAGGTAGAATGTTTGTGGGATGCACTACGATACCTCGCAGTGTCACCGGGAGTGGCACCAATAGGTAGAGTAAGCAACCTGCTTCTTTGTGAACCACTACAGAGTCAAATCCCAAAGGGGTTTTAAGTAGTACTGTGCTATTAAGTGCTCCGTTTTGCCTGAGATATAAAAAAGGTAGTCCCTAACAATCTCCTTGTGAGTGTGCAGTAATGAATCCGTTCTGCTACGCTAATTAAGCTTCTGCTTTGGTAATTACACTCTTCTCATTCATCTTTTCAAACAGACACTTCACTTTTTGTCCCACCCTCTTGCAGTATTGTCAGATGCTGTTTCACATTTGCTCTTCCTCCCCAGGGAGTTACCTTACAGCTGCTGCTTTGAAAAAAGATCTGGAGGTCTTGTGGAAGCACAAAATGTTAATTTGTCATTAATATTGGTATCTACATAGATTTTCAGGGGAACACTTGGGTTTGGGATGGGTGAGGGGGAGCTGCTTGTTTTCTTGTTTTTGTAGGAAGATAAGTATGTTAGCAGTATTCAACTTTCACTTTGAGAGTTTCAAATGCTCGGTACATTTTGAAACATTAAAGCTCAAGTAAATAACAAATTCACCCAGCAGTTACTTTTGCTGCCTTGAGAGACCTAAAGACAGAGGAGCTTTTAATAGCTACTAGAGAAAACAAGGCAACAGGCAGTCTGGTTCTTACTAACCCAGCTTTAATTCCCTGTACTACGTATCAGCTAAACCTGCTGGCCACAGGACAGGCAGCCCCGCAGTTGCTGTATTGAGCAGAGGAATCTGCTTCTCCGCACTCTCATTTTCACTGCGTTCCCCTCTTTGCTATGTTGACAACTACAGGGAAATTCCCCCTCCCCTCTCTCAGAGTGATGGTTCCTCTGGGAACCATCTGGGGCTGCTGGTCTGACTCCATGCCCTGGTGTCAGGCAGTGGCCATCTGAAGGGCATTTCTTTCATGACAGAGAACAGGGCAGGACAGATGTCAGAGGAGACAGCAAGATGTCTTGGTCCCATTGCAGTTGAGCTTGATTTGCTGATTCACCTCCACCTACAAGGTGGCTCCCTTGAGTGGGATTATGGTCCCAGGTCACAGCTAATGAATGTGTGTGGTCTTCAGCTGGGGACATCCAAACCAATGCCAGGGTTAAGGTAAACAAACTATTCAGGCACTATTGGGAAGCAAATTAGTTTGGTTTTAGGTAGAATTTTGGTCTAACAGATGGGGGGGGGGTGTTTTATGTTCTTTATTTGTTTGTATGTCATTTGGGGTTTTTTTGTTTCACATCAAGTGATCAAACAATTTTCTAACCAGCTTGCATTTTTGCATGGATCATTAAAGGTGGCAGATGAGGAAGTCTCACCTAAAGCTCAGAATATGAGGCATGTCAACACAGAGCCTCGGTGCAATAGCTGGGCTCTTAGCTATTAAACTCATAGGAGCAATGGGGCAAGAGGTTGTGCTCTCTTACTCTTTGCTAGGAGCATTGAACAATCCTTTAGCGTTCTGGGGTGGTTTTGTCACTTTATAGCATATGGTATGGTTTTGCTCATGCATTTTTCCAGTAGAGCCTTCCTTCCCCCAGTAAAGCCCTAGGGTCTTGAATTTTGAAATATCTGTGATTCAGTTACCTGTTTGAACTTTTACAAATGTCCACAAAAATGAGCAGAACAAAAAATATATATCCCACCTTGTTTGCTTGAGAACCTGTCTCTGAGTAAAGCCACTGTGATAAGAGACAGATGCACCTTGCTCCTGTTCTAGCATCTGCCAGCATGGAAAATTTACAGTGACCTCTCAGAATTGGTGAGAGGGGAATGACGGAAAGCTTCATACAAAACCCTGAAGGGATCTATTTGCCACATCCTCTCTTAGCAGGATTCTGCAACTTTTCCCACACCTTCTCCCACGCACCACAAAAAAATCAGTAAGGGCCAAGAGCAGTAAAGGTCTCACCCTCCTCTCCTGCTTCATGATTAGGAACAACCCAATACTTGGAATACAGAAAGGCAGCAGGTCAGCAGATTCACTGAGTTTGCAAAGCAGCTGATGTGGAGAAGTTGTTAATTTCACTTTAACACCTGCCTCTTCAACACTGAATTTTTCAGGCATATTCACCCAGTGCTGCATTTTCACAGCTGACATAAGTCTGTGTGGCAAGAGAATTTACAGCAGACCTTGGCTATAGCAATCTTGCCCCATGCAGAACAACGTTTGGAATAAGCCATCATTTACAGCTTGATTTATCTTGATTTATACTTGTTTATTCTAAAGAAGTGGGAAAGAAGCCCAGCAAGAGCAAAGAGCCTCCACCACACTTCCCCCTATGTGTTTCAAGGAAAAAGCACATTCCTTTCATCTTGTTTTAGTGGTTGTAAACTTAACAGAGTGCACATATTAGAAATCCAATTCAATAAAAACAAAATGCATGCAGTTTCCCAGGAAAAACAGTCATGACAGATGCTAGTCACTTCCCTCATGCTCTTATAGTGGAAACTTAAAATAATCCCTAGAATGTCATCTCTGTAATAATCAGATCTATGACCCAGGTGATAAGCAGTGTCCATTCAGCTACACATCCCAACATGATACAACCGATTGGAATAAAAAGAATGCAGGCAGGACTTCATACACATCTTGCAGCAGCTGGATGTTCCCACAGACAACAACAGCCATCCACAGACTTAGCACTCACTTGGCTCTGAGATGGAGGAGCCGCAGCTGGGGAGAGTCAGTGTCAGAGGTCAGCCTTACCTAGGTGATCAATGCATGCTTCCAGCACCTTCACAGCTGCAGCATAAATCCCCAAGTGCTTTGAGTTCAGGTTCTCAGTGACTGCTGCTATCAGAGAGGTCAGGACTGGGTATAAGGCATCTCCAAGTATGGGTGTCATCAAAGCCAGTGCCTCCAGCGCCTGCTGGTTCACTTTCTTGTTGCAATCCTGAAGTCTCAGGACAAAAGCGTCAAAAATCTGTTAAGAAAACAAAGGACAGGAAATCTGGATTAAAATGTTCTTGTTTCAAGGAGAGATGTAGAAACAAGCACCCAGAAATGTAAAATATAATGTTTTCTGTTAGGTCAGCACTTACTAGCACAATTTCACTGTTTTCTTATGGGCTACTCACTGTAGTGGTTGCACCTAATGGTGGTTGGAAAGATCTTCATATTTTATTAAGAGGTTTGAGTGCAGACAGGATAGTTCATATGGTGTTTCTCTCTATATTATTTACATTATTATTTACATAAATCATCGCTACAAATCATTAAATTAATCCCATTTTAATAATGCAATATCTTTGGTGCAGAGGTATGAAAACAGGTATTTATGATACCCATTTTTCCATAAAGTTGCCTCAAGTACTGAGGGCAGTATTGATTTTGCCAAAACTGTGGCTGGATGTGATCCAAGTTTTGTTTTTATCTGTCTCAGAACCTGCATCTGGAGGAGTGCAGGGCTCTGATGAACTCTTCAGTACCCAGACCATTTGTCTAGCTAACAGGTAGACTTCTGAAGTTTAATGTGTTGTGTAGTTCTCATTAGAGCAGGTTCAGTCCCTAGACAGCCACATTATCAGGCACCATTTGCTGGAAAAGGGGAAAAAAAACAGCTGCTGGGAGGAAAAGGAAGAGATCTGTCTCTAGCCATTGTCTTCCTCTTTCCAAAGGGAAAAAAGGGCCCACAGGAAGGGTGAGAATGGTCCCAATCAGGAAAGGGATGAGGATAGAAGTAAATAGGCAGAGTTGTGTCTGCAATAGAAGAGAAAGTTTACAGGAGTATCCTTTAATTTTTGGTTTTTTTAATCAATGCATCCTGATACTTCTCCTCCACCCCAACTGATTTCTCTTCTAGGGAATAATTTCCAGCCTTTCAGTGGCTGTATTTCCTTTGTTTTAACCTAACTGGTAGTAAGATACAGCAAAAGCTACAGCAACAGGAAATTCTGTCTCATGAACAGCACCAAGAGACACCTACCAGAGAAATACAGTTGGACTGAAATTGCTTGCCCTGATGCCTGGAGTTGAATGAAATTATTTGGGGTGAGAAGAGACCAGCCTGTCCCAGACAGCTAGTAGGTAACATAAGACGCACTGTTTTAACTTTACTGGTACAGGCTTGGGAAGGGACCTAACAGGAAAGGAGCGATGGAGATGCCCTACCTACCTGGGAAATGTTAGTGGAGATGAGCTGGGGGTTGTTTTTGCAGTGGTCAAGGAGGAGCAGCACTCCCTCCATTCTTGTCTGAAAGTCCTTAGCTGTCAGGAGCTTGCAAAGCTCCTGGCGCTGTTCAGTCTCTTCCTGTGATGGGCGACGGGCTGTCTGACGGGCTGTCTGACGGACTGTCTGACGGACTGTCTGACGGACTGTCTGACGGACTGTCTGACGGACTGTCTGACGGACTGTCTGACGGACTGTCTGGCGGGCTGTCTGGCAGGCTGTCTGGCGGGTTGTCTGGCAGGCTGTCTGGCGGGCTGTCTGACGGACTGTCTGACGGACTGTCTGAGAGGGTGGCATGGGTACATAAGAGACAGACCTTAAAATGGAAAATAAAAACAAAGTTAGACCTTTTGGTGATAATATCTCCCTTTGGTTAATTGTGAGGAATGCAACTTGAGAAGACTTCCTAATGATGTGATTTCAGCTAGATCTTTATCTGAAAAGCAGCTTTGATCTCATGACAATCATTACAGGAGACAATCTGGACTTAACATTATCACTAGTGCTTACTGAGGAAAACCAAGGCACCAAGGATGGGATGCATCTCATTTATCTTCAGGTGTCTTCCCAGGTACTCATCCAGCTTCCCTATGTGTGGAAAAGTAGGCACTACAAAGTCTAAATGCCTCATCTTATGGCAGGTGTCTGTATTATAAGGAAATTAATTGTCCTGGAGAAGTGCCTCTACAACAGGTATGGGAATCTGGATAAATAGCTCAGATGCATCTGAACAGATGAATCCTACCCAGACAGATCAAGGGGCATAACTGAAGGGATCCAGAGGATCAGTAACAGAGGCAAAAACTGAAGCCAGCCATCCCGCTACTGCGCTCACATTATTGCTTCCTTAGCAGCTGGATCCACAGCTTGACAAACCCAATGGGAACAATTCTCTTGGATCAGCCTCTCTCTGCCATGAGCACGAGAAGCTCCTAACCCCACTACTGAGGTGTGCGGTGATCTTCCTGCCACTGCTGAGCACAACAGAGCTAAATAAATCCACTCTGTTATCAGAGAAGGGCAGGTACAGGTAGCTCTCTCACCAGCATGGGGAGACAGCAAGGACCAAACTCCTATCTTGAATGCTGACTGAGGCACAAGGGAAAAAAATATGCTGTCCATCAACCAACCAATAATGGGTCTCAATGACATGAATAGCTACAGAGTCCACATTGATATGTCTCTTGACCAGAACTACCAGTACTGTTTTTGAGTCAGAAAGCAATGACTCAGACAGGCCAAACAAAATGCATAGGAAGTGCTATTTTTGGGAATGGCATCTTGGTTCTAGAATGGGACTTCTCATCAAATCACCCATCTCAAAAAGACTCCACTGAGATAATAATACCCTGATTGAAATTACTTGTCCCAAACCAAACAGCAGAGAAATGGCCCTCTCGCAGCCTCCACAACACTGTCCTCGCCACCGCACTGGATTTTCTGAACTAAAACTGGTGGGTGTCTCTTCCTCTCTCTCAATTTTTGTGGAAAACCCTCCAGAGAACTTGTGTTCAGCCTAATGTAGAAGTAGACATTTTTGATCACGAAATATTTGTGGGGCAAGGAAACAATCTCTGGTACCCCTTGTCTCCACCAGAAAGATTTGTTTGAGGAAGAGACATGCAAAGCTTGTCATGTGCTTTGTCAGATATAACAGAAGTGCTCAGTACCCTTCATTAGAAGGCAAGTTGTCCTGGGGCATCATCAAGCCATTTTTCTTAGACTCCTTGGCAGAAGGAGGTTTCTTAGACTCCTTGGCAGAAGGAGGTTCCTTAGACTCCTTGGCAGAAGGAGGTTCCTTAGACTCCTTGGCAGAAGGAGATTCCTTAGATTCCTTGGCAGAAGGAGGTTCCTTAGACTCCTTGGCAGAAGGAGGTTCCTTAGACTCCTTGTCAGAAGGAGATTCCTCAGACTCCTTGGCAGAAGGAGGTTCACATTCATGGTCTTCTGTCCCCTACACAAATATATAAAAAAACATGAATCTATAGAAGATAAAAGAGGAAATTATTTGTTTAAAACACAAATTATAACCAGGAAGGATCACTGCTACCAAGAAAGGCTTAGGAAAACATTTCCTAACTTAGAGAGGGAGATGGGCCAGAGATCCAGTGATGTCTACTATTTGTTTTCAATAACATAAGGTAGGTTATAGGTGCTACCATAATGGGCAGCAATACAAAATCCAGAATTCATTAGTCTTGTGCACAAGAATAATGCAAACTGTTAAGGAAACAAACTGGTGGGAAACATTTGGACTTTCTGGAGGGTGGCCCATTGTGTTGGGAGTTAATTTGGTTTACGCTCATTCTCCCTATCCCCGACAAAGGCACATGCCTGTCTAGAATGTAAATGAAAAGGAATGAAAAAAAATAGGGATGATTTTCCATGGGATGCTGAATTCATGAAGCTTCCTCCGGCTTCAGAGAGCATAACAGCAGGGCAGTGTTCCCAGAATACACACAATATGCGTACTAATTATGATTGCCTTGTGCATCTTTTGTATATTTGGAAATTTTTTTGGCACTAATACTTCATCTGTTGCAAAGACTCTATTACCTTCAGAAGCACTATTCTCCCTTCCTTGCTTTATTGGGGGGTGTGGGGAGTAGCATTGGGTTTTTTTAATGCTTGATGGTAGAACCATTTTCTCCTACTTTCCTTTCCTGTTTGTGGCTGATATTCAAAATACACCCACTTTCTTTCTAACTATACTAGTTCATTCACTGTCTGAAGATAAACAGGCTAAGGATCAACAGCTCATTCCCAGGAGCAAAATGATTCAGCAGAAGAAGAATGAGGTAAAGAAAGATTATATATGTTTAATCTCATATTAGCAATCTCAGTACTAGCATAAAGAAGACATTTCTCCTGCCAAGCACTTACCTTCCGCTTAATCATTGCCATAACAGCTTCCAAGTCCCGTGAGGGGGCAGACTTTTTCAAATAACTATCAAATTTTGGATGACTCATCAATAAATTCAGCATCTTCCGTCCATAATATCTAACATAGGAAAAAGAGAAATTAATACAGACTACTACTGTCTTTTCTCCCTGGCCTTGTGAATAAACGAAGGAAAAGCGTTAATAAACTGATATTTTAAACTCATCATGTGTAATACCTGCATGAGGAGGTATTACCTCTTCAGCAAAGAGATTTACCTCCTCTTACTGCAACTGCACAATGCTACCAGCTGAACACAAGAGGAGAACATAGGGTAACAGGAAAATACAATTTCACTCTGAAACTGAGGGTATGCTTCTGTGGAAGTGGAAGATCCCATGGGACAAGTGAAGACCACCTCCTGCTTGGATGTCATGGCTTATTTGCAGTGTCTTGCTGCCATTGCACAATAATTTACTTCCCCTTAACTGACAGAGAATCTAGGACAGATGACCTCATGCTTACTATTTATTATTCTATACGACATGTATGCACATGGGCAGCTAATTGATCATGTGTTCTTCACATCTATTAATGGGAATATAATTAATAATCAGACTAATGGTTTGGTTTGGTTTTTGGTTAGTTGTTTTGGTTTTGCTACTATGAAACTTCAGCTACTGTGAAGAGGAAATTTGGACGTCATTCAGCCACAGCCAACAACATTATACAATGATTGGGAAGAAAAATTTGTGACTACAATAGGCAATTAAATCTGCAGAAGGGATTTAGAATGATTGAATATATCACTTGAAAACAGCTGGATTTTTTCTAGGACAGTCTTAACCTTCCCAGAAATAGATGTTTGGGACCATTCAGTGACGAACAGTGGCCAATGCTTCAGCTTTACATTGCACACGTAAGGTGAAACAGAATTATTTGACTGCCTAATCTGAGCTCAGCTGATCTGAATAAAGAATCATTCAAGTCACAGGAATTTGTCAATGGCCTCTCTTGCTGGACAACCTCATCTTACTCAGTACAGTCATCTCCCCAGACGTTATCCACACTGTGAAGTAACTTTTTAAATTTTACCTTCCACTCTTTTGTGGTTTTATAATTTATAGCCAGGCATCAAACAGTTTTCAAATTTTAGGAGGTGAAATGAAGATCATCACCTTGTGTCCTGATGACAGTCCAGAGCAAGATTCACCAGCGTGTGCACCAGCACCTCAGTACTGGTAACTATGCCCGAGAGGAGTTTATTGGCTCCAGTTCGCTCCATCGCAGTCAGTAGGTGTTCGGCTGCAGTCTTGCGCACCAGGACATTGCGGTGTCTGCAAACAAGGCAACAAAGACTGGGGTAGGGGGAAAAAGAGGGCCAGAAGCACAGGCCTCGGTCACAGCATGGTCCCTGTCATTGCTAGGGAAAGGACACACAAGTTCTCACTGCCATTTTAGCCACCTGTAGGTGATTTGTCCTCAGATAAACACAAAATTGGCATTGTACAGAGAGGCTACCTGCAAGTAAGAGGAAGGAATTCTACCTCCCTGGACTATTTGATACTTAATTTCTTTCCTGAAATTTAGTCTAGGAAAGAGGGAAATGAAAGACAATTTTTACTGACTCATCAGAGGGCTCCACTACACAAACAGAACTGTAGCAGTCCTGGGGCTTATTCCACCTGTTTATCTCCAAATCTGCAGAGGGAAATTTTTCACAATGAGAACAATCAGTCATTGGAATAATCTCCCCAGGGAAGTGAGTTTCAGCTGGACAGGGTGCTGAGCCACATTGTCTAGACTGCACTTCTGCCAAGTAAGGTTGGACCAGATGGTCCAGGTGGTCCCTTCCAATCTGGTACTCTGTGATTCTATGATTTAAGGCAGCATTTGCTTCAGTTATCCTATGGGAGTCAGCCTGTGAAGGCACCTATAAAGCTGCTCACTATCTCAAGGCTGACTTGCAACATCAATTTGAATAGAAAGTAGAGATCTAAGGACATGACGGTCAGACAGAGCCCACTTAGTAGGAGCTGTGCCTGCTGAGCCGCACCCAGCACGTTCTCCCCAGTGTGCTCCATGTGTTAGCAATTAGCCTCCTTATTTCTCAAGTTAATGGCATAATGATGATGCATGGCTTTTCTCGGTGCCTCTGTGGTTAGCGTTGTGAAATATCAAAAGGCACTCACTGCTAGAATAGCTATTGTCCCTCTTCCTGCAAAGCCACAAGACTATACCACCACGCATTGCAGGAACTTTTGCTTCCCCATCATTCACCACATCTCACCAGCATTGACATATTGTGGGAACAAATAGGCTGCAGGAGGGCAGAAGTAGACGCAAGAGGAAGGGAGAGAGGTTTATGATCAGAGAATCTAATCACCGAGTTCACAGAAGATGCAGGAGACAGGACCCTTCCCTCCCATCAATTCCCTTCTGCCTCCCATCCCTTCCCTCTACCGACACAATTCAAGGTGAAGGATAGCACTAAGAAAAGAATGACGTACTGGACTCCACTGGCCATGAGAGCAGTCATTGCTCGTGCAGGAGTCACACTCCCCGCCATGAGCCCCAGGGCTTCATTGGCTGCTGTCTGAATGAAGTCGTTGGAGTCCCCCATCTTCTGCAGCAAGACCCGAGCAATCTCATCCACCTTGTGGTCCATGTCCTTCTTCATGGTCCTGAAGAGATCTCCAAGAGTGTTGATTGCACAGCAACACACCTTTGAGCGGAGATTGTTCACCTGGGGAAGTCATGAGGGGAAATGTAAGAACCACCCTGTAGAGAAAATCAATTCTCCAGGTGAAAGTCCCATGAAACAACATGACTTCTCACTGTGTCCAGATGGAATATAAGAGCACAGTAAGAGCAGAGGACCACAAGTACAGGAACACACTTACTCTGACGCCAACTTCTTCTCTCTCAGGCCCACTTATACAATTTTAATGAGACTGAAGGCCTAAAAATATTGTTTAATCTAGAACTAAGTGTGCTACTCAACCCATAATGTGCACTGCTTTGATTTTAGACCTTAAAAAAAAATAAAGGCAATGGCTGTTTTTAAACTATAAAGGTACAATTCATAAAGACAAGACAGAGGAAAAGTAGTACTTTCTTCCTGTCCAAAATCGCAGCACTGGCAGTTTGAGCACTCAACGAGGAAACTGAAAATGCAGGCTCAAGTGTACAATCAGGCTAATATGCAGCATGGACTTGAAGTCCATCTACTGCTCTGCCTGGTCAGGAGAACCCCAGCTGTTGAACTCAAGGTACTCAAGCATTTTGGAGGTCACATATAATTACAGCTGCAACCCATGGGGTTTTGCAGCATTCAGGGCTGTTCTTGGGTGACCCTTGCTTCCAAAAGTCTCTCCCATAAGGGTAAGGAAGAAATAACTGAGAGTCACGTGCTTCATTTGAAAAATACTTTGAAGGACAGACCAGTATTTCTTTCTGCCAGAATTAGTTGTGCCTCTTAATAAAAGAAAACCATATAAGTGCTAGAAGTGCTTGTGAAAGCAAAATCTGGGACTGGAGTGAAACAAAAGCTGAAAGATGTCTCTGTGCATGATCGTAGAAGAGAGAGGAGGAAATTTCCTCAGAAATATAAAAGTGATATAAAAATCAGATGAGCTAAGCTGAAAGGGCTTCTTGCCCTAAGCCAGATCTCACAGGGGTAGAATCTGAGTCCTGCATATCTAAACAGAAGGGTTTAAAGAGTCCAACAACACAAGGAACATTCAAGCTTCCAATGTCATTAAATATTGGAGAGGAGGAGTTGCTTTCATGGAAATAAGCTGTCCTACTGTCTTCTGCAAGCAAAGGAAAATTTAATATATTTGGCAATCATGCAGTAAGAGTACAAGTCTGTGGCCTGAACTGGCTGCTAAGTGCCAAGTTGGAAATACAGCCACAGATGTTATTAATTAGCTTAGGGTGAGACCTCTGTGTTCACTGAGAGATGAGACAGTGAAGCTGTGTGTGACTGCCTTGCTCACCCCACAGCCAGGCTGGTCTAAGCACCCAGTTGCTGCTGTGCAAAATTCCACAGGCACACAGAGTCAGCAGTTTAGTGGAAAGGGCAAATTGCCAAAAAGCAAGCAGAAAGGAAGGAGGAAAAAACATCATCAGGAAACACAGGAAAATAAATACCTGCAGTCACTCACCCAGGTTGCTGAGGAGGAGGAAGAAGTGGGAGGAAGCTGGGAGGCAAAAGCTGCAGTGTTTAATTACAGCTTGGCAGAGACTTGGGCTGTGGCAAATCACCTGCAGTTTCTGTATTTGTATATTGCATGAGAATGACACCTACCTCAAAGAGAAGAGACACAGAAGCCCTGCATGCCTGTAAATACAGCTATATTGTGCAGACAGATCATATAGATAGGTGACATAGCCCTTAGAAAAACAGTGAATAAAATAGTGATGAAGGCAGACACCCACGTAAATGAAGAAGCACGTATCAACTCTATGCTCTCATGTACGAGGTGCATAGGACACAATCGAACATAACATTCTTACCTCTTTGATAACTACCAAGGAAACATCATGAAGTTTAGAAAGAAGGACTTCTGAGTGGGAGACAGCCAGGCGTCTGATGCTGGTGAGTCCCTTCACTTTCTCCTCCCTGAAAGGCAATTACCAAAAAGATCGACTTTTCTCACCACCCAAGAACTTGGCAGCACCCTCTAAAATTACCAGGTTGTCAGCTCAAACAAGCACAGGGAGGTGCTTCTTATACAGCACTTAATTAAATTGTGGACTCGTTGCTACAGGATGCGGTCGTGTTCAAAAGCACACATAAATGCAAAAGGCAAATAGATGGTTTCAGAATGGCTGGGTTAATTTGCAGCTGTTAAACAAGACACCCTTCCTGAAATCACTGGCACACAAAGTCTCTATGTCACTGCTTCCTAGAAGCTGGAAGACTGTGCCATGTTTCTGTTTCTTGCATCCTCCCTGTACCCTGTGTCTGAGAAACAGTCCCGTCTGGCTGTTACTGGGGCGTTTTCCCTCTTCGCCATCCCCATAGGGCAATGCAGGAGGGAGAGCCTTCACTGCCACTCCATAGCTTGAGTTTGCACTCTACAATTTAGTCTTGTTCCCCACAGCCTCGCCCTCCCCTCCCCCAAAAAAGACAGCATGTCATAAAATACTCCATACCTGGGCAAGAATAGACAAAAAGCTGGATTTTCCAGAAAATCCCTACTTAAAATAACACCTACAACAGCAACATGTTATTTAAAAGTAGTAAAAACCCACCTCTTTCAGCATTTTCTTAGTGAAGGACCTGAGCTACATGAAGACATGTTACAGTCACTGGTTCACCAGGGCGGCAGGGCAGGGCTGGGCATCCACCCCCACTGGGGTCCCTGAGTGTAACCCAGACCCTGCAGCAGCTCCCTGCACCTCACAGGGCATCAAACAGGAGTGGGAAAGAGAAAGGAGAGAGGGGCAAAACAAAGTGATATTGCACAAGGAGGTACATCATGGAAGACTTTTCATGGTTATCCCAGTGTGAATGGAGCCTTAGTGCACATATGCTGACTCAGAAATCAAAGGGAAAACCAATATCACCTGAAATTTGCTGAGTCTCCTCCTGTCTGTGTTCAATTTCAGGACACACTGTGATTATCAACAAAAACATCTTTGGCCCATATTAAGCAGTGAAGAAGAAAAAGTTTCATTCTAAAAGTGCAAGATTCCTGAAGGATTTTTTTTTTTCTTTTTACTTGTCTTCTGCCACAAGGCTTTCAGGGGAAATGACAGGCTGAGAAACTCCGTACCACATCTCAGTCCATTTCTCAGAAATAGGAACTCCCCATAGGTGCTTCTGGAACTTAGCTGCGGGAGGACCAGAGATAAATCCTTACTCAGTCCCACCCGGGCCAGTGACCTGAGGCACCCAAATCTGTAAACTCAAGACCACTTCCATCCTGCTTCTGGCTTCAGCCAGCAAATCATCTTGTTGTCAACTTTCTCTCTTCCCTGAAGGTTTCATTTGCAGCTACGTGGAGCAAAAAACCAACCTAGGAAACAGCAGGGACCTGCTGTGGCTCTAAGACTGCTATGGACCAAGGCAAATAAAAGGCTGCTCTCACATCTTTATATTGTGATTACTTTGGAGTGGTTTCAGTAGTTCCCTTGGGACATCTGGGATGTCTGGGCTCAGAGGCACTAGAAAAAAGGTTCTAACTTACCTTTACACTGAGAGGGAGAAAGACTGAACAGGGGGCTTTCTTACCAGTCATCGCTGCTGAGCCATGTGAGAGCATTGAGCAGCACCTGCTGTGCATTAGGGTAGGGTTTGGCTTCCCGGGCGTCCCCGCACTCTGGCTCATCTCTCCCCTTGGAGGAGTCCAGAGCAATGGGCGACAGTGAGTTCACTGTAAGGAGAGTGTCAGACATCAGCATTGCGTACCCCAGGGTGAGGCACCCTGCCACCGAGCAGATGGCAACCCAGTCCCCAGCCAAGATTACATATGCGCGCAAACTGGCATTGATTCAGTGGCTTCCCTGCTGTCTGGTTCATTTTTCCAGCACCCAACCATCTCACATTCATCCCCAGTTGGGCATCAGCTCCTTGTGTGAACCTGAAAATTGCACACACTGAGCCAGCTCCCACATCTGGATGGGTACCACAGCCAGCTTGCAGATTGATAGTGCTGCAGGGCTTACACTCACCAGGAGCCAGTGCTGCTCAGCAGGACTTGCTACCCCAGGAGTAAGCTCCTGAGATGTGCACATACCTCCCTGTATCACCTGCTGTGACCTGAGGCAGTGAGGACAGAGGGACCCTGTAACTTTCTGAGGAAACATCTCCAGCTGTCCCCAGCGAGCACCAAGCCTGAACAACCAAGTCCTGCTGGGCTTGGTCAAATCCACAAGGAGCAAGTGCCAGGGAATAGTGATACCTGACCTGCTGAGCCTGACAGCACCTCTGTTCCCATTTATCTCAACTATTCTGGACAGCAGGCAGCTAAGTGCACATACATTTTAGCATACCATTGGGAAAGTAGTAGTTTATGGATTTCACTATTTTCCGAGCATGAGGAATATTTACTATTTCAGAGGTACCCATTGGCTGTATTTTGAAGATGCTGAGGTGAAATTTATTTGTCATCAAATGTATTTGTTTGCAAACTATGCAATGCCTAAGCTTTCTCTTGTGGAAAAAGGCAATTTCTATCTAGTCTTGATAGTTGTGACAAAAAAAAAGCCTTCCAAATGTGAACTGAGAATAAAAATATGTAAATATAGATGCAAATTGTTGGCAAATACAGTTTCTTGATGATAAATATACCAGGTATAAGAACATTCAGATGACAAATGCATTTGTTATGAAACCTATTTATCATCAAAAGCATTGTAGGTCAAAAACTTCATGCATTGCCTGCAAAAGCTCATTTCCTAAAGTGTAGACGTAAACATCTGAGCTGTCTAAAAGTACTGAGTATAAATATTACATAGAATCTAGGCACTACTATGGACTCTGTAGTGTTTTTATGCTACCTTACGTGTTCTATGAAGTATGGAGGAACTGTAAAATCAAAAATATTCAGATGGGTACTAATTTGGATGTTACCAATACTACTATCACTGACATCAGTGACATATGTACATATGCACAAGTATGTGCATATACACAACTATATTCGAGGTGAACGGAGAGCCATGTCAGGCTAGTTCTGATCAGTTTTGAAAACTGGAGTAGCATCACTAGGAAGGAGCATTCAAAATATCATTCTTAGTTCCCTTTTTCCTAACTCTTGGTGCTCAGGATCATAACACAAGGTAGGCCACCCACAAAGGAGAGCTGAGAATCAGTATGCTCACTATCTGCTGCATATTTGCTGCAGGGAGTGAGCAGCCTGGGAGCACCAGTAACCTCTCATGTACGTCTTCTGCTACAGAGAGCCACTGTATTTGGGTGGGCTGACCAAAATACAGTCGGAAATACAGGCACTGCTTGTTCCCAGTTTGCATTGCAGGCAGTGGGATGAGAGATGCTACAAGTCGTTAAGCACTTCTAGATGCAATAGAATGAATGTATCACTTCTCTAATTTCCATGAAGAGGCAGCCCTTGCTGCGATAGTAGAAAAACTGGCTGCAGAGCCAGACAGCAGCACAGGCTAACTGACCATGGTGGTACACATATGTGCATGGTGAGCACACCCTGCCAGACAGTACTGGAGCTCAGTCCTGCAGTTACAGCTGCTTCCCAGCACCAGTGTTATGTTTTGGACTATCAGTACTGGCAAAAGCTATAGCTTAAGGCTTTACCCCTACTTCATGCAGCTCAACTTCCCAGTGGATCTGTAAGCACCAACTGCTCCAGTATCACTGAGCTGGAATGGATCCAAAGGAGGTTTGCTCTCAGTCCTCTGAACAGGCTTTGGACCTGAGATCTTACCTGTGGTTGAGGAGTGAGGCAGTTTGTGCTCCTTGTGCTACGTACTGGTGTGGGGGCTGCAGGGGAGCAGGCTCACCTGAGGAGTTGCGTGGGACGCTGCTGTTCTTGTTGATGACAGGCATGCTGGGCAGTGCGGGCCTGTTGAACCGCTTCCTCAAAGCAGTACCAGTGCTCTCTTTGCCTGTATTGCGCATGCTGGGAGCTGTCCCATTGACAGGTGGTGGGCCAAAGCCTGCAGAGACCAAAAAGGATCTTGTTAAGAGGAAACATCTGAACAGGGTGGACTATCCCTCAACAGGGGGCTTGGAAAGGGCTAGAAGTCTTGCTGGAGCTGGGTAACATCTCTTTGTTATCCCAGACAATGATCACACAATGTGGTGATGCTTTCCATAAGAAATGAGGAAAACTCAGTGCTGCTTTTCTTTTGCTTTCTTGTTTCAGAGGCTGGATAGGGAAGTTACATTCTAGAGGTTCCCACCTCAGCACTCCTCACTAGTACTTCACAAAATAATAGCAAGAAAAAGAGCAGAGAACCTTGTCTGATGCCCTTGGGCTGAGTGCTGACACTTAAGTTTGCTGCTGCTGTGCTCAAGGTAGTGCGTGCAGCTGTACAATCAGAGTCTGTCAGCTGCAATTAAGTCAGCAATGCTGCTTGCTCATGTGGGTGAAACGCAAGCTCTGGCTAAGGGCTCCAGCACAGCTCTATAGTGTGAGCTCCTCAGCAAGGAGTGGGGTGAGCAGGATAATCTGTCCTATCATGTGAGCAAGATATTTTGTGTTTTAATTAGATACAGTTTGATTTTGTTTCTTCCAGGGGCACCTTGGTTGAAAAGCCTTCTTTTGGACTCACCCATTCACCTTTCCTGGAGGCTACTCTCAATTAGAGAGTCTGAATCCCCAGTGTAGTTTGCAAGACAGAATTATCCAGTCTGAAAGACTTCATAGGAGAAGTGGGGAAAGTGATTTACTGTGACTGACTCAGTATGGGCCGGGAGCAAGACACATCATGCCTCTGTATTTTTCTTTGAAAAGTGGAAATAAGTCCTGTGTAAGCTTCCACTCAGATGCAAGTTTAACAGCCTTCCAGTCCAATTTCATAGACATTTGCAACACTATGTAAGTAGCAAGCAAGCAAACAAAAAGGCTCACAACTATTGCAACCACTTACTTTTGTTGGCTGCATCCCTGGGGTCAGTGTTCAGTGCAGGGAGCTGCAAGGGCTTTTCTGTCTCTTCCTCCCTCTCCCTAAGCACAATCTTCCTCTCTCTCATTTTATTGTAAGCTGACTTGCACAAGACAACGCGGATCTAGTTGCAATGGAAATAAATCATAGCACATGAAAAAAGATGCACAAACCACACACAACACCTCATCAGGAACACAGTGGTAGCGTGTCATCTTCTTTACTGCAGCTCCATATACATCTCAATAGTTTCAGAAGAATTCCTCCTTCCCTCACCTTGGCAGACAATTACAGCTAGTGATATGTAACACTCCATTGCCATAACCTTCTACTGGCCCAAGATGCTGTTTCTCAATCTATGTCAAGAAGACCTGCTTGAACCAAGAGAGTCATAGCAGCGCTCCAAGACAGATTAAGAGCTCACCTTACTGTGAGCAGGTGGTTCAGTTCCTACAGGCTATGGCAGGGGAACAAAACCCATCTGCAATAACCAGCAATGAGAGGTAATTTGCTGTTTCTTAACAGTCATGGCCAGTAATTGCAGTTGCTTCTCACTTCCTTGCTTCTGAATGACTCAGCTGCTCTCTGAGAACCCAGAGTCCAAAAAAGGAGTCATGTGAAAACAAGTTGGAGGAACATTGGTCTTATTGAATAGAAAAACTGTGAATGAGATGGCTGTGAGATACAGCAAGAAAGGTAACTAAGGAAAAGCAAGGTCTTCTATTTTATTCTGCAGCCTTCCTTGCATTCAACATTATAATCTTTGCTTCTGTGCTTCCAAGCATGCACTGTGCACATGTTCACTGATGTGTAACTTGCCCTGCCATTCAGATCTGCTCTAAATCGGCCTCCGCACATAAAGAATGCTTTTTGCCTAACCTTAGCACCGCCTCTCAACCAGTGACTTCTGCACCAGGGAAAATACTCAAGTAATTGCTCTGTAGTTGTCAAATGTATTCCAAATAGAATCTGCTCCACAAGAGGGGAAGATTATGATTTTCAGTGACATTTTGTGCTAAGCACTGAACAGTCATTGAAAAGGAAGCCTGCTCACCCCTGTCCTTAGCCATTACCTTTTCATTGCTGATCTTGAAGTCATCGACACTCAGAAGGCGAGGCCTCTCACGATGGTTTGTCTCCTTGGCCTGTCTGAGTGGAAGGCTTGGCAATGGGACCACAGGTTCACGCAAACGTCTGGCAGACTTCACATCACGAGCAACGCGATGCTTGATAGGAGGCAAAATGGGTTCCAAAGTCTGGACCTCTGATAAGACAAGGATATAGATCGTGTATGATAACAGTAAGGAAGATAGCACCTTTCCAAACAGATGGCGTACTACCATATTGCACTGGCAGCAGAAATGACATTGCTTTGTTGGCCACCAGACTCAAACCTACTGTGCGATAAAGGCCTCAGCCCTTGGATTCTGGTGAGCAGCTGTGTTTGATAGAGAAGAACAGAGAGATGGAGATTGCTCTTGCCAAAAGGGTTTGTCTCTGTTCCTATCCATTTCGATTTTAGTAAACATCCTCTTTTCCCCAGTTACTAAAGAACTACTGGGTTTTAATAGCTATATTTAATAGTCTTTGTAGAGGTAAGAATTAACATTTCCTCCTCTTTGCTGGAATATTTTAGAGGGCATTAAAAGAAAAGCTTAGGATTGCTAGAGTGTTACCAAAAGCAGAATTGTGCTCTTGAAGCCAGAATTCATTTTCCCCAAGGGGTTTCATTCTAAATTGCAGTAGGTCAGCCCACTTTCTGGGCAGACTCACCAAAGGCTGATTTTCTTAATGGGAATAGCACAGTACAGCTCATTCTGAAATACTCTCCAAAAAGAGCTATTAAAACTCGGAGAACTAATCATTCCTTACATGGCTTCACAGATGATAAAATCATGTGATAGCCAAGCAGTAAAAAAGGAATAACTTTCTTAAATCAGGAATTTTTTCCCTGCAGAATGGTCAGGTCAATAACAAAAGAGAGAGAAAGATGGTTTAATGATATATCTCATTTCTAGTCTATAATGTATCCATCAAAAATGTCACATTACTTGCTCAGCAATAGTTCTCCCTAGTTGCACCCAGCATCCTAGCTGCATATCAGCAATAAAGGAATCATTCCTATTGGGAATGCCCATTATTTGTCAGGACTAATACTGAGCTGAGGGACCAGTGGATCTTATTGCTTCTTCTGCATCAGCACAATTGTTTCTCAAATTCCCATCTCTCCTATTGCTACAAACCCACAGACGGCAAAGGGGCAGCAACGGTGTCATTGAGGTTTTCAGGTTAGAAGTACTGGCTGACACAGATGCACCAGACACCAGATTTTGTCTTGCAGAACTCTAATTGCTAGTGACAACGCAAGGCAGGGAGCAGAGGAAAGTCAGTAAGCATCTCCTACCCAGCCTCAGTGTGCAATACTGACATATGCACATAGAGTGGGGGAAGAGATTTGTAATCGTAAACCCAGGATATGTGACTTGGGGTAAATGAGTTGCAACAAGGAAACCTCATTACTCAGCATTGAATTTAGGCTTGTACTTAAAAGGACAGAGAGCTCAGGTCCTGCGTAGGCTGGATCCTTAAGTCTCTTTGTAAAAGGAAAATTCACAAGGACTTGCTATCATACAAGGTTTCACTATTTCTTCCAATGCAAAAATAGGCTCTGCTGATTAATCTACTTCAGATCTGAAAGGGTTCAGTTCAGAAGCTGCTCAAGATAAGGTTTTCTCCTTCAAGTGTTGGAGGAATGAGTGGGCACATTTCTCATTTCATGCAAAATGCCTCATTTTTCTCTAATCTTTGTGACATTAGAGAGCATGCTGGGGGTTAAAAGGTATAAGCATGAGTTAGGGGAACATTTTCTTTTCCTCCTGTGCATTTGCAGGGCCCCAAGGTACTCTTCTAGCTCCTGCCATTCATAACTCCATGCTGGAGTCATTTTCACTGGATCAACAGAGCACATTTCCCAGTGGCTGGTCTCTGAGGAGCCATCTGAGTGCATCAAAGAATGAAAAAAGTTACAGGACAGTTTTCAGCTGAATTTTCACATTGCCATCCATGAGTCACCTATGTTCTTTTTAGGGCAACCATGCCCTGTACCCACCTTGAGATTTAAATGTCTTCTCTTCACTTCTGCTGCCTGATCTTGACCTTAAGAAAATTGAGGACAAAATAATATATGAGGATACAGAAGGAGAGGCAAACTTCCTTAGCAAGATCCATCTGATGAAGGAGAAAATGCAACCCATAAAACCAACAATACACAAAGGTGATTAATTGTCACTAAATTTTCAGCTGCTGGAGTCACACAGAACTGGTCAAGCTCCAGCTGAAACACAGGATTTCAATTTGGGCCTTAACTATCCAATTCTGCTGTCTCTGCTTTCGGAGTTGAGTGGCTCTCACTGTTCATGCATCCTTTCTGAATCAGCAAGAGATGTTAAGCCAGCCATAAGTCTGTATTGAGTGCAGCTACCTTTATAGTGCTGTAGAAGCCTAACATTGCTTGGCCATGCCTTAAACTGATGGCAGTATCTTGTTACACGTGGAAATACCACTGCTGTCTCCTGAGAATAATCTTACACCTCCCTGTTCTTTTTAGAAGAAGGGTTTTTCCAACTCAGCTGGTAGGTAAGTATACTCAGATTGCACTGTAAAAGCTATGCTGAAGCTTTTGAATTGGAACTATATTTCTATGACTCCTTATTTATTGTTATAACTAGGATAAAGCTGACAGCTAGATTTCCTCACGCATATCGAAGCAAACATCTTTCCATCAGTTACAGCCCCATAACTGTTCTCTAGTACTTTCCACCCTTTGATCTTAAAACCATATGCAAATATTAGGCATCTATAGAATTAGACATCTATAAACAGAGATTTATCTGGGCTTCCATTTTACAGTGAAGGCCCAGACACAGAGAAGTTATAATTGATGTTTACAGAAGCAGCATCTGAATTTACAGACAGCTCTACAATAGTCAATATTTGCCCTAACATAACTTTGCAGGTACAGGTATTGGCAAAGATCACACACAAAACCAGATGCTGTATTCAGATCCATGCAATACAGTTCCCAAAGGGTGCCACAAAGATTACAGAGTGAATCAGTATCAGAGTTCAGCAGAGGACTTGCTTTTAAGTTCCTCTTAAGTCCTGCCTCCTCCTGTGCCCCACTACCCAAGATCTTAGAGGTGGCTTTGAGTTGATCTTAGAGTTGGTGAGAGTTGGTTGAGTTGCTTAGAGCCAATCTTAGATGTTGGCTTTGACACAGTGCTGGTCACCAGAGATACAGAAAGTGGTGAAAGTACAGAAGTTTGCATAAATATATTGAAGAACTGACCGTGGAAAACAATCTCACAAGATGAGAAGTGTGAGATGAAAAACATATTGGAGAAGCGCACACTTTGGCTTACCTCATCTCTGGGGCCTCTTCGAAATCCGCATTCTGAGAGCCTGCAGCACTGTCAGGAGTCCCATCAGAAGATGTTGCTGACTCGGGGATCGGGGAAAGCAAAGCCATTCCCCGTGGCTTGTTCCCATTGTCACCACTGCAATACGAATGCAGCAGGGAAGCCTGGAAATAGTAGAACAGTGCTCAGCTGGAGCATCCAGCGTTCCCCGTTGATGCCAGAAGTAGTTTAGCCATGCTCTTAGCTAGGACATACCAGGAAAAAAAAAGTCAAACTGGTGGAGCAACTTGACCTAGGATGGGCGATGTAAAGGGAAGTGATGAGGGAGAGACAATGTCCCCATGCTGTTGCCAGCTCTCTCCTCTCACTCACCTCTCTAGCAGTGGCTGCTTTCCCACCTGGTATCCATCTGCTCGACGTAAGGATGTTCTGCATGCCATTGCTTCTATAAGCCTTTCTGATGGTAAGGGAATGGGCTTAGATCACTAGCCTCTCGTCCCTAAAGCACCTACCAGGCATTGTTGAACTCCAGCCAAGTCCCCACGTAGTCATTCTGCAGGCTGACAAAACCTGCTTTGCTCAAGCCCATCTTTTTTTTTCTGCTTTCTGCCTTTCCCCTACTAGCCCTTTGGCCCAGATTCTACTGTGCTCTCTGGATACTTGGTGCTCTCCAGCTCCCACACAGTTAATTTCAGGCTCACCATCATTTTCTGAAGTTCAGCAGAGCTCCCACCCTGCAGCTCTGTGTCTCTGCCTGCTGAAATTACTTCAGGCTCTCCCTGCCATGGCTAGGAAGGGGATGGAGGGAGTGGAGGCAGACATGCACCCTTCCTTAGTATCCCATCATTCTTGTCACAGATAAAGAGCCAAATCAAGACCTGTTCAAATTCCAGTGAAACCAACAGAGCGAATGTCAGGGATACAGTCGGCCCTGTATCTGCAAGGCTGAAATCAAATACATTAGCCTTTTATTGGTTATCCAGTTTACAAAAATTGTTTTTCATCTGCCTTCTCCTTACCACCACAGCAAACCCAAAACAACTGCAGCTTCTATCCATCCTGAAAAAGTGGATGGAGTCTGGACTCCATTACCCATGGCCAGAGTTGGCAGTTCCCTTCACCTATCCCTGGGCAGAACCATGGGAGATAATGAAGCTGCACGGAAGCCACTGAACTCTAAAAACATTATTAGAGATAACCCTGTAGAAGGACGTGGCTGTATAACTCAAAAACTGAGAGAACCTAGAGCAAAAACCAGCAAACATCTGTTTCTGTCTAAACCAGACAGAGCTGATATAAAAAGCCACAAAGACACTGGTGTGTCTGCAACAGTAACTATTATACCATGTATACAGAAACGTGGATTTTACTAACTGTAGAAGAACATGCTTGACCACGTGAGACACATTTAGTTGCTCTGATTCATTGCTGGTGTGTTCTCAGTCAGAAAACACAGCAGGAGCCACTAGAGAGCACAGAAACTATTCTCCTATTGATACAGACTGAGGACATCAAGTCTACAGCATGCATGTTGCAGAAACAGCCTGAAGCACAATGTCCAGCTGAGCACTTTCTTGGCTCAGCTGTTTCCCTGGGCTCACACTGCAGAAAAAGAAGATCTCAGAGCTCTGCCTACTGGAAATAAACTGAAGACCCACTACACATGATTTGGCTTGGTTTCCTTACTTTACATCCTTCACTCTCTGACATCAGCTCCGTGTTATCCTCATCACTGGCATCATAGTCTGTGTCATTTTCCTCATGCTCCTGCTCTCCATCGCTTAACATGCAGGTCTCTGAGGAAATAGGTCTGTTCTGGTTGGGAGACATAGTCTTGGAGGTTTCCAGGAGCTTCGGGGAAGGTGATCCGGAAACTACTGGCTTCAGGGTAACCCCCTCAGGGTCATCACAGTCAGTCAGGCCTGCAAAGCAGAGACACAAAGCATAATAGAAGCAGCACTGCAAACATAAAGCACCTGAAGCTAGATATTTCATTGGACAGATTTATTGGAAACTTCTAAATAGCTGCACAGGGAAACATGCTCATGCTGGCAGCCACTTGAAGCAGGCCAGTGGACAACACTTAGGCACTCCCACAGAGCCACCAGAGGAGCATCCTGGTCCTCTGAGCTCCTGTCGAATAACAGAGAGCCCATGGACCTGTGCATATCCAGAATTATTCACCTGCACATTCACTCTCCTGCTCCTCTCCCTGCCTCACAGTTGTACACCCCTACAGCAACAGGGAAGGTTATTGCAGGGGGCACAACTGTTCCCTGGGAATGTGCACTAGCTTTCTAGGCTGGGAAAAGACCCTTCTTCCCACAGGAGAGCAGGCAGGTTCCCGCCTTACCACTGTATGAGGCTGACAGACCGTCAGACATCCTCCTCATCTTCAGCTTGTCTTTGATCTGGATGGTACCCGGGTCAGCGCTGCTTGCCTCCCTCTCTTGGGGGTCCTGGGTCGAGGCTTGGTGAGAAAGGTGGGGGTGGTCACCTCCTTGCCCAATGCTGAAGTCATGCACATCAGCCTCACTGGCCCAGTCATCCGGGAGAGGATGCCTGATTTATGGCAGTTGGGCCACAATCCCTGTCCTGGCTGGCAGTGGTAGTGATTTGGCTACTGTTGATGAAGGAGAAAGCGTAATGAACTAATGATAGCGAGATGTGATGCCATATGCACCACTGAAGGAGGACAGGATCATCTGCAGCTCTCTGTCAGCCACCTACTCTGATGCAGAGCCAGCACATGAGGACTGACCTCCACGGACCCTTTCTCCCTGATTTTTTATTTTTTTTCATTTGGCTGAGGCGACCATTGCACATTCAACCCCCTTCCATCCTCACCTCCTTCTTCAGTAGTCCAACTGCTGCCACAAAACCGCAGGTTTGAATCAATGCTTCTGCCTCGCAGAGCCTTGTATCTGGGTTTGAATTTGGGAACGCTCCCGTAGTAGACAGCAATTGAGGTGTGGTATTTAGCTTTAAAATAAGAACAGTACAAAAGACTCAAATTCACAACATTTGATATGGAGACAAAAAAAAACCACCAGACACTTTTTTTCACAGAAGATTAACACACTAGTCCTGGCCTCTGGAATGGTCACTGTGATGTGTGCTCTCAACCTACACCCAGCCACACCAGCAGCAATATGGTACAGGCTCCAAAGGAGACAAAGGCCTGAGCTTTAGCCAGGCCAAGAACTTATTTTAGGAAACCCACAAGAAAATAGAATGGCAGAGTGAACAATGATAAGTTGTGGGTGCAAGGAGTCTCATGCAGACCTTTCCCACTGTATGCAATTTGACTTCAAGCCAACCACTTTATTCCATAAATATGACAGCCTGGGTGAGCCTACAGTGAGCTGTCTCTGCTAGACAAGCGTGGCTGTAGGGCAATGATCTTTTACTATTCACTGATCACTGGATAAGCACAAATTTAAGTTTTATACTAATCATTTAGCTCAAGTAAATGCATTTGAAATAGAATTAATCACTAGATTATAAGGTTGTGTAATTTTTAAGATACTGTCTGTCTCACTTTACTTAGTAAGCTAAATTTGCTGAAATCTTAAACTGTATGTTGTAAAGTTCTGCTCATATTCACTGAACTTGTATCTACTTAATGAAAACAAAAGCAGATACAGACAATCATGGACACGTAAGACAAGGCCGGTTTTGTACTTTGCTGAGCGAAACAGGATTCATTTCAACCAAATAATGCCTTCAAGGCCAGCACAAAGTGGCTATGGACTATAAACATGTCTGCAATTAAACAAAACAAAGGCCTGTCTGAAGACGATGAAAGAATCCAATGAGAAGCAAGAAGACCTCAGATTCAAATAATGCTATTGGACTGAATAATTGCATGAGGGGACATAAGCAGGTTGAGATGCAGAACGGTGAAACTTTTAAATCCTAGGCAAGCAATATAAAGAATTGCATGTGCCCATATAATCCTTTCGCCATAAACACCTATAATCCCTGGCCTGTTTTCCTTTACCCTTTGTGTCTCTTAGACATAAACTGTTGACCTAGTCTGGGGCTAAGTTTGGATCTAGCCACACCTAGACTCCTCTGCAAGAAGGAGTTTAGAAAGCAAGGGGATCCTTTCTGAACCTCATGACTCAACGGGAGGGCCTCCCTCTACCCTTTCACATTTCCTGCCCCCATATGAATCACTCTAAACAACTCTCACCCAATTCTCCTTGATATCTCCTTCACGCAGTAGGTAGCAGAGTACCTTTTGTCGCTCTCTTAAGCTGCACTCTAAGTGAGGTAAACACTGCACCGTGGCAAACTGTGGCAGTCACCCACGACAGTAACCTCAAATGATTCCGTTGGTTGGTGCACTTGCATTCCAGCATTGTGACAGCTCAACATTCTACATATTTGCATATGATTTGCTAGTTGTCCATCCATGACTGCAGGATTTCTTTCCTCTCCTTTCAAAGTGTAGACAACCCACAATGGTCTCTAGAGTTTGGCAATGTCTAATAAGTAGATACTTTCTGAAGTTATAATAGTTTGAAAGTCCTTCGTTCCTGTAATTCCCACTCCATTTTGGATTGAGTTTTGATTTGGTTTAGTTTTAGATTTCTCTTCACAACAAAGAAAATACTAGGACACAAACAATTAATCACTAGGTATCATAACTAAAAGAAGGTTTGCACTCTGCATTAGATGTCCCCATTGGCGTATTTGATTATTGTATCTGCAGGACACAAACTGTCCATCCAAATCTTCTCCTTTGTTCTGCTTCACCATTACAGGGCTTTACTCCCTGCTTTCTTTACTGCAGAGACACCCAAAAGCAACAAAAACATAGCCTGCCCCCCAAAATTTCTGATATTGGCTGTTCCTGAAAATTCAAGATTATACACAGCATGTTTCCCTGCCTCATGTCCTGTTCAATGTCTTCCCCATTCCCCAGCCTCTAAGGCTGGCCTCTCACTTGTACAGCATGAAGAATAGCTGCTGCAGTTGCCAGCATCTCCAGGGTCTCATGATCAGCACTTTGAATGCAGCTTTTGTAACACGCTCTTCCTCCCTGAGCTGAGCAGCATTCCTGGGCACTGGCACTGCCGCTGCAGGCAAACATCCTCCAGGCAAAAGCTGCAGAAACAGGATTGCAACAAGCCCAACTGAAGGAGTCTCCAGTCTGCTGCAGCCCTTTACCTGCTGTGAAATCATCTTGTGTGGCCATGGTGGGGGGGAGCAATGGATTCTTTGCAGATGAAACTCTACTTGATGTGCTGCTGGTCGGTGGGCCTGATACAGCTGCTGATGGGTTCCCCTGCAGCATCAGGAACCTGCATGGAAAAATAACACTGCTAGGGCAAGTGACAGCCACCGATTCCTGGCATTGCCTTGCCTACAGGGTTCCTGCATACAAAACAACATTAAGATATATTCAAGCTACATTTTCCACGTTCTGTCAAAATCATAGCCATAAAGTACAAACGCTGGACAAAGACTACTGTAACGTAACTCTACCCCAGCAGCTGCTCTCCCCATGGCTGTATGGGCACGGCAGCAGAGGCAAGTCTCTCACCAGGCCCAGTGCTGTTGGGCCCAGCACAGTGTCTCAGGGTTGTTCCCACTGACCTCAGTGCTGCTGCCACTGCAGCAGGAGCATCGTTTCACACATTTGGTACAAAGAGCTGTAATGTCATGCTGGACTTACCCCAAGAACAACTGGAAAAATGGGGGATAGAATAGTTTGCTCTTTTTTAATACAAATGTACTTGGATTTTAGGGGGTTTACAAGGCTGATGATAGTGGAGACTGGTGTGTAACTCATATCTGTAGCACTTTCCACCAGTCTGCAAGACTCCTTTTCTGCAGAAAGGGGTAGGTAAGATTTTCTGACACATCCATGAGTAATTCTGAGCCACAACTCAAACCACAAGCCAAATACTTCCAAATCTGCCACTCCTTGGGAAAGGAAGAAGAAAAGCAGCTGAAACAACTGCTGTTGTAGCTGAATTGCCTACATTTATAGCGTTGCTGAGGTATCTATCATGCTTGCAGCACCTCAGCAAGCCTGAGGCTACAGCACAACCCATAGTCAGGGCTGCTAGCTATCCAGAAACTACCTGCCATTCTCACATCAGCAAGCACACATCCCAAGGGGCTCGAGGAGTTGTAGGCAGTGTTATAGTGCACAGGGTATATGAGAGTAAAGGAAGTTTATGCTTAGCCCTTCAGGTTAGTGCTACAGAAAAATGTGACATTTTTCAGCCTCAGTCTCTGCAGTCCGTTTCCTTAACAGTTTGGTTGCTTTCACTTCGAAACTCTAGAGATTTCTTTTCACCTTCTGATAGGTACTTCAGTCACCATACAGGGCTTTTGCTTCCTTAAATGGATTAACCCGTTTCTTATGGCCTAAATGAGAGGTAAGAGGGGATTTTGCTGAGTGTACCTTAGGATAAGAGGTCAGGATGATAAACCAGCAGTAAAATTCCTACAAACGTCAGTGAGTATAGAAGGATGCCAATGTGAGCTGCTTTTGAAAATCCACTCATAGGTGCCTCTAAAGGTCTGCAAACAGAACAACTATCACATGCTAGCTAAGTGCAGCCAGAAGGATCAATCACAGAACAGTTCAGTTAAATTATTACAGAAGGAAAAATGCCTCTGCACTAGATGGAAGAAGCAAAGGCAGGTTCCTATTAATGTATTCTGTAAGCTTCAAACAAATAACGAAGAATGCCTGTACAGAGACTTTAGGTACCCTCCTATCAGTCAAACTTATAGTCAGATAAAATGCTATCCTCAAGCAAATTTCAACAGAAATTGTTCATATTGCAGCAAGGCCTTGTACTCCTCCACCTCCTACTCAAGAGATTTAACTCTGCTCAAAAGCTGTCAAAGTGTTCATCTGGAATAAAGCAAGTGATTTCAGAAAGGCTGGAGTCAACTGACACAGTCAGGCCAGTTCTGGCTTTCACCCTTATTTTGTTAGTGTTGATAAATTCACAGAGACAGCTTAAGGTCAAGGAATGAAGGTGCTTAGAGGGTTTTTAGAGGCTAATTCCCATTATTTTAAATGGAAGGCAGGGATGAAATACCTTTAAAAATAGAGATGTAGGTCTATTTGGACTGCGTACTTTAAAACAAGCAATGGAGTTATAATTGTGAGTTGGACTAGGGCATAAAGCAGGGATTAAGGTATATTTTCTTTCATCTCACTGCATAGGATAAATACCTAAGAAACATGCCAGTGGCAATTTTGGCTGATTAAGATCACCTCATAAAAGAAGCTGAGGATGCCACATTTCTGAAGGTATTTCAAATGCCCAAGATAAAGTTGTAAGTACCAGGATGAGTGTATTCTGTAGCTAGGGGAGAAGGCTGCCTCTGCCACTGATTTACCCTGCACCACAAAGCCAGGCTCTCCATGCCTCAGGTCTGTTCCTCTGCCAGGCTGTCCTACCTAAATGCTAACACACTGTAAGTGCAACTAAGAAAGGCATTACTTACAACACCTCTGTGGCCTCCACAGGGTTAATTGCCTAAATTCAGGGCATAGTTCCTAATTCAGACCAGGTACATGATATGGAAAACCCAAAATGTACAGCTATGCAGGGCAACCCCTTTCTCCCTTGCACTGAAACCACTGTAACCGGAATTATCATTAGGCAGAGCAATTTGTCTGCAGCCTGGGGGAAGTGTTGGGTGTGCAGGACTCATCTTCTGCCACTACTGATAGGAGATCGGAAAACAAGCTGGTGCCATTCTCTGTACAGAGGAGAACGGTGGCAGAGGTTCCCTACAAAGCGAAAAAGTGTTTGAAAATGGCTTTCTGGAGAGGAAAAAATGGAATACAACTGCATTTGAACAGCTCCAGGCCCTGTGATGTTACAGTCAACAGTAAATGTGCTCCCTGTCATCCTTCTGCTGGGTTAATCGAAAGGAAATGCATCCTCTGGGATTTTCAGCTTCTTTGGATCATTAGTAACCAGTAAATTCAAACAGAGATTATTTAATGCTACCATTACTTTCTTTCCCACCTAACAAGCTGTTTCTCTGGTAGCTTCCTAGAGCAGTAAACATACAGTAGCATTACGTGAGACATGCTGATACCAACAACCCTGCAGAGTCCATCAGGATTGGAGCCACTGTGGCAGTTGAATCAAATATCTCACCAGCCAGAGAGTTGTTGTTAGGATAAAATTGACTTGGAGTGATGACAGTTGTTTGGGGTTTCAGTGGATTTCAGCTTACAGGGCCCTAATGCATCTTTAACATGAAGTTTTTACATGGAGTAAACAGCCATCGCCCGGTGGCACTGGGCAGCTTCCCCAGACCTGTGGGAGAATTGCGAGTCAGATCCCTGGGCTACTAATTGTATCTCTCACCCTTTTTCTATGTTCTTCGTGTCAAAGCTGCTTAGGTTAGAGGCACAGCTCTCAGGAAGTGCTCCTGTATCTTTCCTCTGCATGATGGTGCAAGTAGGATTACACATTCAAAATCTCCTTTCACTTACCGTTGAACTTACTGTTTTGAGGAATTTCTGAACCAGCAAACTGCTTTCTCAAATATTTACTAACAATTGTTACTAATTTTGCTTAATTTGTTAGCAATATTAACCAATTGGCACACACCAAAGATGTAATGTTAAAAGCATCACCCACATGATGCTTTTTTTATAAGTTCTGCCCTCAGCTTTCATTCAGAAGATCTTAAAAGTTTAATGCCCCTATTGAAAATTCCTTTAATGGCTGCCTCTCAGCAGAGCGGGCCTGCTCAACCATGAAACAAGAGTTACCACAAGCAGCAGCTTACCCAGGGCAGCAAATCAAGAGTTAGGAATAAGCTGATCTGAATGCCAAACCTCATTAGCTCCTTCAAAAAGCACTTGAGCAATCCCTCATGCCAGCTCTAATGAGCTGTTGTGCTGGACACCACGGTTATTTGAGTACTGTACACAAGTTTGCTCCCACTGAGCACTGCGACGGTCTCTGTTGGAGATGTGGCCTAGGGCGGTCATTCCCCAAAGGTGGGTGATCGATTGCTCTGTGGGCTCCTGTGACTGCATGACACAATGAGACGAGAAAGAGCCAAGTACACTGACACACCTTTGCTTTGAGTGTAACCCAACCTCGACCAAAAGCGTCGAAACATTTCCCCTCCTCACCTAGACATTTTGAAGAAAACCTTCAAAAAGTGAGATCCGGAGCCCATGCAGGGTTTTGCAGAGCATCTCATGCAGAGAGGTCCTCACTGCAGGGGCTAGTGCTAGAAAAAGCATGCAACAATCAGCTGCTGCGTCTCTTCTGAGAGCGGGTCTTCATGGCACATAGGATTTCTGCCGTGGATGAAGGCCCTAGATGCCCAACACTCAAGGATTGGGTACAGAAGCAGTCACAATCAGCACCTTGAACTAGATGCATCCTCATATTAAGTCCAACCAGTGGCCCATGTCTTGAAATGTTAGATCAGCTGTTTCTCAGGTCACGTCTGTTTCTTCTAAAAGCATTTTCCTTAGAAATATTTGGCTCGTCTTCATCAGTGCCTTCCTCTCAGTAGCCTCGGGGAAAGGGATCTCCTGCCTCGTACTCCTGTGTGAAGCCATCTCTCAGGGCTACTAAAATACATTCCCTGGACAGTAGTTTTCTCCTGGTAGGGCCCTGAATAGTGTTCCACACATCTTTCATACAAGCACGGAACAATGCCAAGCATGCTAACTACAGCAGGTTTCCACAAACAGCTGCATAAATCCAAGATAACTGCAAGTGAGCATTCTAAGGGCCCTGCTGGTTTGACTGAAAATGGGTAAATTTTCTTCATGCATTTAGAAACCGTTCTTTTTTTATAACTAGCATGTTCATTATTTGGACTTAGTTTGAGAGCAAGAGATAACACCCCAGGACAGAGTTAATGTTTTTAATTGCTCTGGGCTGAGAGCCAAGGACACTCTGAGCTCTGCCCACAGGTGTGAGGCAGTGAGGAAGGGGGCAGAGATGGGGCAGAGCTTGACTGACATCCACACCGATCAATAAGAGTATTCCATCGCACTAGCATCCTGCCACATATTTAAGAAAAGTCAGGATCTTCCGGGTTGCGGGCTCTTCTGCTCTTTCTCTCTGGTGCTTTCTCTTGCACACGTTGGGTTTTTTCGTACTCTCTTTTTTTTTTTTTTTCGGAGCCGGGGGAGTTTTTGGTGCAGGATGTTTAGTTCAGCTTTTTGCCATTTTGCAGAGACCTCTGAGCTTTTCTGCCTTTGTTCCTCTTTCTTCTCTCTCTGTGAACAGGTGCTGTTTCCTAGGAGTGGCTGCTTGGTGTCTTCCTGAGGAATTGCCTTGAGTATCTTTTATTTCTATTATATGTATATATATATATATACACACATTTACTAGTAGTGTGTTACTATTTTGTTATTTTATTAAACTGTGTTTATCTCAACCCAAGTTTCTCTCTTCCCTTTTGATTCTCTCCTCTGTTGGGGGGGAGAGGGAGGGGGTGAGTGAGTGGCTATCACGGTTGAACCATGACAGGGCTCTGTCCTGTTCCTGTGTAATCATCAGGCAGGGAAATTCTCAATGATCTGAAGCAATTTCGTTCAGTTGCAGCATGGGATCTGAGGTCTGTATTGAAATTTTTCATTATGAGTAACAAGCATTGGGAGCATGAGGTGCAGGGCTGACATACTAAAACAAGACCATATCCTGTAACAAGACCAGCTTAATTGTCCGTTTTATTGCTTTTACATCTATTCCACTGAAGTCCCAGTACTGTTCTTAGTGCCGTATGAACCTTGAAATACAACAGTTCCCACTGTTACAGTATTCAAGCACCTCTGTCTTGTTCAGGTCCTAAGTCCACCATTCAGGTATCACTGAAATAGTTAAAATCTCCATTCTTCTGACCTACAAGGCATCACCTAACTCCACAGGCATTTAAATCCCTGGAGTGCCCAAGTGTCCACGGGTTGATGCCTGCTAAACACAGGGGCTTTCTTGCATCTGATCTGCTGCTCAGAGCCCCACACCACGGTGACCAGGGGACCCAAAGCAGGACCTTCAGTCAAGGTGGACAAATGTTTATTTTCCAATACCTGCCAGCTGGCAGCATCTACCTTGCATGAGCCCGAGGCCACTAAGAGGCCAAGGAGTAATAGCCTGTCTCTGCAACAAACCGCAGAACTTACAGGGAAGAGGATAAAAAGGAGCTGCCATTGCTGGACATGCAACGCTGTAGAGTTGGCTGACGAAACTTGCAATGGTTGGGTTTACTAACCTGGGAGAAAACACCATGTTTCCCAACTGCCATCACTTCCAATGTCCGAAAGTGAGCGAAGCCAAGGAACGGCATGACAAGTGGAAGAATGCAGAGGCAGGGCTTGCTCTGCTGACGATTCATTCACTGGCCTGCAGAGAAAAAGAAGGCTCAGAAACATAAATCTTAGGGCCAGAAAACTGTTAGGAGCTTATAAATGTGACCTCTGCAGGACACAGATTTTTAAAAAGTCAGCTTTAGTTTCTTACATATCCTCCAACAGAAAATAGCAAATGATGCCTGGAAGCTTTGCAAAGCTCTCAAAGGCCCTGGGATGATGGATATTACGCTAATATGAGCAGTTACTGTTGTCATTATAGCAGTGGTCTCTGCAGCAGAGCCCCAGCTAGCTAATTGTTAGGTGTATTACCAAGAAGAAATAGAATGAAAAAAAAAGTGAAGCAAAGGCATTGTCTCTGGAGAAAGAAAGAGAGAAGCAGAGGGAGAAAGTAACCAGCAAACACTTTGATAATGAGCAGGGTCCCTATATCTCAATCCTTCAGAGAGTTTGGTTTGTCGTCCCTCTGCTGCTGTGGCAGGCTGACATCTCTGCACCCCAGAAGCAATTTGAGATGTGTCATACTCTGGATCTTCCCTCCTCATCCTCCTCCTACATCTTTCCCAGATCAAATTTTCAGAGATTTATACTTTAAGTAATAAAGAGCTTTGAAAACAGAAGCTAACCTGGAGGCAAGTTTGTTGATCAGAGTGATATTGCTTTGGGACTAGGCATTTACGTATCAGAGAGCCTGTAAGCTCACTAAGGTTCACTTCTCTCTTTGCTTGGAGTAAAAAGATTCCACTTTTCCCCCACATCCTTTGAAGCAAATCACCAAGGTTAAACTTCGTGAAACACAGCAGTTTAAACCATTGGCAAGAGCAGACTCGATTACCATCCTGCACAGATGAACCAGCACCCCAGAAGCCATAAACAGTGACCTAATCTTTAGCAGGGGCTGAGTCAGAAAGTTGATTTGATTTTAACTTTCCTCAATTCTACCTGGAAAATAAAAGTATGAGCCAGGAAGGACAAACAGTGCAGTTTTTGCTTTTTGGCCCCAGTCAGAGCAAGGGGAGTTGGAGCAGGAGCTGAGCGGAGACCTGCCCATTTGCCCACACATACCAGCAAAGGGAGCCCTGGAGCAGCACCTGAGCCCAGGTGGAAGCTCCTGCTCTGCTCCCCATTGCGTGGCAGAGGCCAGGCTGTTGCTCTTCTTATGAAGAGGAGCTTCCCTGTCAACAAACCACCGCATCTGCACTGCAGCTCCCACCTGTCCTCTCCCCTCCTTCCATCTGCCACCCCAAGCATCGCTCTCCTTCCACACTTCCCAGGACTGTGTCTCTTTTAACTGACACCCAAACTCTCTGTCACACAGCAACAGTTTCAAGAATTTTTGAAATAATTTGTTGAAAAGAGAAGGAATAAAGAAAAAATCATCAACTCTTTTTCCCAGAGTTTATTGCTTTCTGGGAAAGATGCTTGCACCAAGCAACCTCTACCAGAGCAGAGTAAAAGCAACCCCTCTGCCTGGCTACTGCCAGCCCCCCTGGAGCACCACCTTGCTGAGAAACCAATAGCACAGGAGACAGGGCTGTCCACCAACCTCCTTCACAAACACACATGTCCTTCACTTTGGAAATCTTGCTCCACGTTGTTAAGCTTGCAATGCCCTCAGGAGCTGTAAAGCCCTGCTGCGGATTGCCACCCACAAGGGAACGAGGATTTCTTCTGCTCCAGACCCTGTGTTTCCAAAACTGGAAGCAGGGATGGCCATTTGTCAAGCTGGACCCCTTCTCCAGGAGGACAGCAGGCTCCCCCTTCCAGGTGTACAAGCTCAGCAAGCAAACAGTGTCACATACCAGGAATAAACAAGGCTGCATAGCAACCCCTTCTCTGAAGAAATCTTGAGCGTGAGATGCAAGGAATATGTTTTGCCTGCAGGGCTGGCAGGCAGGTCCCTGAGTGCTGCAGCCAAAAGCACCCAAGGGACCTCAGCAGCACCCAGAGCTTCAGGCAGGGACACGCTCTGAACCACATTGTGCTCCTGGTCCCTCCCTGCCTACCTACAACCACTGCGTGAGAATCATCCCTAAAGCTTTGCACAGCGTGCGAGCAAACAGCAAAGTCTGCAGCTGCTGGAAACTGATAAAAGGGAGGGGGATGTTTCCAGCCCCCTTGCTGCAGGATTTGATGACATCTCTGCATGGCAAATGGCTCAGCTGGGCAGTGTGAGTTTGAAGCCCCTCTCAGATCGTGTTAAGTCCATACCAGCCCTACAGAAAGCATTGTATTCAGGCAAGATTAGGAAAAGCGGAGAAATTATTCCTTCAGCCTGGCCCTCTCCAATGTGTCATGGCCACATTCACTGCAGTCTCCACTAAAAGCTGCCAAACAGCAATTCTCCACCACCCCCATTACAAATATTTTATGCCTATCCCCTCTGCTGTGGATAATTGTGCAATAGGCAATGCAGAACAGAAATTTAGCTTTGCTGTAGTTATGCTCACTCAGAAGATACTTTCAAATGTAAAAATTATAATATTTTCATAATGTCCATGTTGAGTTTGGATATCGTCCACAACAAGGTTGCTTCTGGCTGTATTTAAAAACCCCATGTATACAAAAAGAGAAGGAAATTTTGTGCAGAAGTACAAGGGCACACCTGAGGTTCTCTGTTAACCATGAGGAGCAGCAGCTCAACCTGTCTTTACAATTATTTGTATGGAAAGTGTCCCCATGAGTGTTATGAGAAAAGGAATTCAGACAGTAAGCAGCGAGTCTCAAGCCAGTGTACCCAACCTGTAAGCCAACAGATAAGTAGGGAAGGATAATTAGCTGTAAAAATGCACAATAATTCAGCTACTACAGGAGAAAAAAACCCACAGAAAACCATCTGCAGGAGTTAACAATCCTTCTCCAACTAGCACAGGCAGCACACACACCCTGTTGCGATTTGAGGAGGTGACTGTCACATCACTTGGTAAAAGCAGCAGCAAAGCCAAAGGGAACTATCTTCTAGTCACTGCCAAGCCACCCTGTTGTTACCAGCACTGTAGGAGTAAAGGATTCCGCCTTACAATGAGTCACCTTAAACCACACCATTCTCTCAGCTTCTCCAAGGCTGAGTAATCACATATATGAGAAAATAACAACCCTATATATATTGTAGAATGGCAGAAAATGAACTGACTGCAGCAAATGGGTCTCCAAATCTGCCATCTCCTGCATGAAACAGGAGAATTCTCCCGAAAGACTTCTTGCTTTTGCTACAAACAAGAGGCAGAGGACTGCCCTCAGACTCCTGCACTGCTTTAGACCTTAGCAGACGCAAGAAAAATTCTGCCTCAGCCGTGTTGCAGGCTTCAGGTAAGACTTAATCTGCTCCAGCCTCTGTCTGCAAAGCAAGCATAGCAGAAATGCTGCTTGTTCACCTTTCTCCGTGTTTTCTTTTAAGGCAATAAACCCTTTAAGGGAGGGAATTGTCTCTTCCTAAACATGTGTGCATCATCTAACAGAGCTGGCGCAGCAGTCAGCTAGAGGCGTTACCATAAAATAGTGGTGTGTAGTGGTAGTAAATTCGACGAATCCAGACGCCGGCATAAGCTCTTTGATCGAACGGGCGGGCCGGGCGAGAGTAAGGAGTCTAATTCAATGTGAATTTACCATCCATACTCTTCAATGAACTCTTAAACAACACTGAATATCAATGTCCCCGAGACCACGTTTTTCCAAGCCTTATATACTCTATACCAAAAGGCCATGCGGCAAGTGCAGGCTACAATTGGTTACACTCACAGTCACTCATCCCCCCCCACTATGGTGATTGGCTGCAGGGCACTGTTCACAGACTGTTCATGTGCAGCGGCAACGCCCCTCCTGCAGCCTGGGTCGAGGGCAGAGCAGCTTCTGTTTACTTTCCTTTTGTCTCTGGTGTCTCAGGGAAATCCTTCCGTGTAGCACAGCCGCATCAAGCCCTGGCTTGTTCACAGCACACAGCCAGAGACTCTCCACAATTCCTCCTTTTTTTTTTTCTTTTTGGACAAGCCAGGATTGATTAGCTGTGTGTTCTAATCCTTCTTTGATATGTGATAAAAAACAACTTATACATAACATATAAATAACAATAACAATCAACATAAACAGTGCACTTTGCAATAAACCTGAGGTATTCCATTGCCATTTAAATATCGCAATGGATTGATTAAACAAATTCCAAGAACTTTGGTTTAAAGATACTCAACTTATAACAAACGATGTGCTGGGTGTTGATAAACTTACTCAAGAGGTAGTGGTGTTTAAAGATCTACTTATATAACTATAGTACGCATACATGTCACAGCTAAATCAATGCAAAGGTTACACCTCACTCTGTGACCTCCGAGGGTTCTGCTGCAGGGAGTTGACTTGGTTGAGTTTGTTTCAACTCCGGCTTTACTGCTCGGCTTGGAACCCACAATGGACCTTGATCTGTGGAGAGACACATATACCCTCTACCATTAAAAATAACAGGTACTGGTCCTTTCCACAATCCAGTGGTGGGATCACGATATCTCACCATGAATTCCGGTAAAGTGTTTTTCCTTCCTAGTCTGATCTGATAATGATGAATGATCACAGGAGGCTCCTCATGGTCTCCAGTTAAACATAAATAATTCAAGGTAAACAACACCTTTGCTAAACGCTGTTGACAATCTAACTCTTCCTGCTTCTGTTTGCTCAAATACCCTTTAATCATTTGATGTGCTCTCTCGATGATTCCTTGGCCTGTTGGGGAATGAGGTATACCTGTAACGTGTTTCACTCCCCATTTCATTAGAAGAGTTCTAACTTTCTGGCTAACATAGGCAGGGCCATTGTCTGTCTTAATCTTTTCTGGGACACCCATTACAGCAAAACAAGCTGTGCGATGTTTACATACATGTAGTGCTTTTTCTCCTGGTAAAGCAGTAGCCCATATCATTTTTGAAAAAGTATCAATTGTGACATGCACATATTTAAGTTTTCCAAATTCTGGCACATGTGTCACATCCATTTGCCATACTTCTAAGGCTTTTAAACCTCGAGGATTGACACCGATTCCTATACCTAACATCTGGCTTCCACACTGAGGACATGCCTGTACAATACTTCTTGCTTCATTTAAAGTTAAATCAAATTGTCTTTGGAGACCTCTGGCATTCTGATGAAAGCTCTCATGACTTTGTCTCGCTTGTTGGAATTTATCTGTTGGAGGCATGTGCTGTACTGAACTTACTAAACTATCTGCAATTTGATTTCCTTCACCTAGACCAAGATTCCATTGATGACTGCGGATGTGAATCACACAACAGGGTTCTTTTCTTTGATTTAAAATAGCTCTCAATTGTACAAACAATTTTCCTAATCGAGGATTATTCAATTGTCTTAACAGAGCATTTTCCATTCTGGGTATTACACCTGCTACATACAAAGAATCTGTGACAACATTTAAAGCAGATTTCAGCCAATTATTTAAGGCCCATATTACTGCTGTGAGCTCTAAAGTCTGCAATGAATCCTCTTTTGAACCTTCAGTTAAATGGTGTTTCCATTGACTATTCTCTTGCCAGACACATGCTGCCTGGTGTCTTCGTTTTCCTGCATCTGTATATACTGTAAGGCCTTCAACAGGTTTTGCTTTTACTTTGCTTCTCTCTAACCACTGATTTGTTCTAAGGAATTGCCATAGTTTACCTTTTGGTTGTCGTGAATGTACCTTGCCTATAAATCCTAATAATGCATTCTGTATAGGCATCGAATGTCTCAGCCACCATTCTAAATCGGCTCCATTTATCGGAATACTGATGTCATCTGGTTCCTGACCGCTAATTTCTAATATTCGAGATCTTCCTTTTTGAATCAATTCTCCAATTGCTTCTGGTCTCGTTTGAATACTGAATTTTGGTTGGACACTGAGAAAAATCCACTCTAATAATCGCAAATCATTTTCTGTTTTCAATCTGACAGTGGCACAAAAGGAAGAATCTGTAGCAACATCTATGGGGAATTCCCCGTTTTTGTTTTGCCACTGGCAGATGATTGCACACGGATGTTCTAGATTGCTAATAAGGAGGGAAATTGGTCGATCAGAAAGTCTTCGGCTAGACCAATTTGTCTGTACTTTTTGTGTAATATCAGAAAGACATTTGAGATGCACGGACTCTAAGCTTATTTTCTTAGCTGGATCACCTCCTTTTAGAAGTGAAGTAAGAGGTGCTATATCATTGTTAGTAATGCCTACGCAATTTCTAATCCATTGTATGTCCCCTAACAATTTTTGGACATCATTTAATGTTTGTAAATCAGTATGTAATTCAATTTTTTGTGGACGAATCTGTGCATCACAAATGGACCAACCAAGGTATTTCCAAGGTGCAGACTTTTGAACTTTCTCTGGAGCTATAACCAACCCCTTTTCTTTGAGTTTGATCGTAATTTGGACTATGGAACTTTCTGTGAACTCAGCTTGTTGACAGAACAGAATATCATCCATATAATGATAAATAATTGTTTGTTTCCATGATGCACGAATAGGTTGAAGTGCCCATGCAACATACATTTGGCACAGTGTAGGAGAATTTTTCATACCTTGCGGTAGCACTACCCACTCATACCTTTTAGCTGGTTCCGCTTTGTTTACTGAAGGCAGTGTAAATGCAAAACGCTGTGTATCTTGCTCATGTAAAGGAATGGTAAAGAAACAATCCTTTAAATCTATAATTAGAATATGCCAATTTTCTGGTAACATTACAGGTGATGGTAATCCAGGTTGTAAAGCACCCATGGCTTGCATTTGATCATTTACCTTTCGCAAGTCATGTAATAATCGCCACTTTCCACTCTTTTTTGGTATTACAAAAATTGGGGTATTCCATGGACTAGTAGAAGGCTTGATATGGCCTGCAACTAATTGCTCTTCTACTAATTCACGTGCCTTTTGCAGTCGCTCTTCTGTTAATGGCCACTGGTCAACCCAAACTGGGCTATCTGTTAACCAGGTCAATGGAGGGTTGGGCAACTGCTTTCCAGTGACCACTAAGGAAAAGGTGAAGTAGTTAACACGGCACCAAGTTGCCCCAAGACGTCACGGCCAATAAGCGCCTCAAGGCTGCTTGGCAATTCCATTACATACACCCTAAGGGTAACACACTGACCTTCAGGGAAACTGATGGAAATGGGATCAACACTTATATTTGGAGTAGTTCGACCCCCTACTCCAGCAACAGTGGAAGAGATTGATTTTTGAAGTTTCCAATTTCGTGGCCATTTGAATTGACTAATGATGGAGACATCAGCTCCAGTATCAAGCATTGCATTTACCTCTACAACAACAGTAGAATCAGACTGAAATAGTTGCACACGTAACATGGGACGCTGAGTCATTGATGAGGTGAAGCAAACTGCAGGACCGGTCAATCCAAATCCTTTATCATGCCTTTGTGTTGAGGATGCTGGAGGAACTCCTGGAAGCATTGGTAGGCAGTTTTCCAGTGCTACTACCTGAGCTATTCTACTCCCAGAAGGAATAAAAATTGGTGGATGCAGAGTGTAGGCCAGAATTTGAACAGTTCCTGTGAAATCTGCATCAATTATACCTGGTATTACTAGAAGACCTTTGATACTAGCAGAAGAACGGCCAATCAATAGGCCTCCAATGTGACTATCTTGTCTAAATAAAGGTCCTTTAGCATTAGTTGGTATTCTATGAATTGCAGTATTGGTCAATGTTATATCTACTGCTGTCTCCACATCAACTCCGAGGCTTCCTGCGGTGCTTGGCTTGTTGAGGTGAAAGAAGCCTGGTTCACAGTTGGGTCGCTGATTGTGATACAGGTTCGGAGATGTTCTTTGTGTCTGGTAGCTGCTGAACGTACACCATAGTTTGTGATTATTTGTTTTGCTTGCTGCAAAATTTTCCAATCATGTGGTTCCCATACCGCTGTCTGAGTGTTCATATTTTGAATTACCGGTAGGGCTAATTTTGCTGGAGACCAATCACCTTCTAGGATGGCATCTTTGATGACCCCTGACCATCTGCCACGTCGGGGCTGCGGCTGGTCAGTAGAATCTATAGGCACCTTTGATTGCATTGTTTGTGAAGGGCAAGCTGGTTTTTGAAACTCAATTTGTTCCTTATTTTTCTCTACATTTGACACTCTTAAGTTAAGTTGTTCAAGCTTGTTGGTAATGACTTGCAGTAACTGCTCTACTGCTTGGGGTGAGCCCAATGATGTAGGAGGAGGCTCACAAAAAACTTCCGCGGGTGCTTGCGGAGGCAAAGTCTGAGGCGGCCCCGGCCCCGGCGGCGGCGCCGGCCCGGCCTCCACGCTTTTCTCGGAGGGAGGGGGGGCGTCCGGCTCGGGGCAGGGCAGAGGCGGAGCGGTAGGAGGAGGGCGGCACTCAGGGCCTCCCACATCCGGACAGTCGACTAGTTGCACTTCCGCCTTCTTGGCACATTGCCCCAGAGACTCGGAGGGGGAAACTTCCGGTCCTTTGTTTACGAGCCGCGAAGTTTCTAATCCGCGTTGCAGATCGGATTGTGAAAGTATTGGCTGAGCCAGGACCCCGCGACCACCCCGAACGGCAGGCAGACCCCACAGAGTAGCCCACAGGCACCTCTTTTCTTTTGGACAAGTTTTATCAGTCCAGGTTTGTTCTGGGACAAGCGCCTCCGCGGCTCTTAGGGCGGCACGTTGTTCCAATTTCATAACTTCTAATGATTCTAATACGGTTTTCCACAATTCTCTCACAGCTTTAATTTCTTTCTCTTCTTCCCCTCTGATAGTTTTGTCCCACATAGTGTCCCCCACTGATCTCCATTCCGTTGGGGAAAACAAAAGTGGAACTTCTCCAAAGTGTCCCCACTTCTGAGCTAAAAAAATCAATGTGATTAGCTTTTCCTGTGACGATTCAATACCTCTCTTAGAGAGAATAGTCGTCAGCAGTGCCGCGGCTGTTTCAATATCCATTATCTTATCAGCGCGGTCTTAACGTAGGATGCGAGTGACCAGCTCGACAGGTGCCCGTCTTTTGATATCGGACTAAGCACACTATCCCACACCCCGGCTTGGCTCCGTTTTTTATGAACGCTGCTTACCGCAGTAATTTCGATCCGGAGCGTTATGCTTTGCTAACGATCCATCCTTCTGCTACCATATGTAGATCCGGAGCGTTATGCTTTGCTAACGAACCATCCTCTGCTACCAAATGTAGTGGTAGCAAATTCGACGAATCCAGACGCCGGCATAAGCTCTTTGATCGAACGGGCGGGCCGGGCGAGAGTAAGGAGTCTAATTCAATGTGAATTTACCATCCGTACTCTTTAATGAACTCTTAAACAACACTGAATATCAATGTCCCCGAGACCACGTTTTTCCAAGCCTTATATACTCTATACCAAAAGGCCATGCGGCAAGTGCAGGCTACAATTGGTTACACTCACAGTCACTCATCCCCCCCCACTATGGTGATTGGCTGCAGGGCACTGTTCACAGACTGTTCATGCGCAGCGGCAACGCCCCTCCTGCAGCCTGGGTCGAGGGCAGAGCAGCTTCTGTTTACTTTCCTTTTGTCTCTGGTGTCTCAGGGAAATCCTTCCGTGTAGCACAGCCGCATCAAGCCCTGGCTTGTTCACAGCACACAGCCAGAGACTCTCCACATTGGCTTAGTACAGAAACAAATTACTTAATGTGTAGAGAACAAAACCGTAGCAGAAAAATAAACTTTTCAGCGTAAGAGTTCAGTTTTTCAGATACCTAGTGGGGCAGCCTTTTCTGCTGCTTTCATGTAATGCTGTAGTAGAGAAGGGCTGAGGTGGTGAGCTGGATGCCTCTTGTGCATCAGCAATGGGATCCTTGTGGCATCCCAAATAATGGCAGCATCTGTTGGTGACCTCCTTGGGCTCTGGGAGCTGCTTCTGTGCATGAAACCCCAGCGGCTGCCACATCGGGTCCTGTAGAAATGATGCCAAACTGACCACAGTAACAGAGTTGGGGCACCCTTGAAAGTGGCTGGTTTGCTTATTTGTTGTTTTGACACCAAAGATTCCTTAATAGAGATTATTTCTTGTGTGGCTGAAAGAATTTCTTCAGAGCACTCTAAGCAAACTGATTTTATACTGTCCAAATCATGGGCACAAAAATCTGTCATCTTAAACTTTTATACATTGTACCCTTCAGAATTATTTGCAGGTTCCTCTTTTCTGGTTGTTATGCTATTCTCACTTTCCAAACTCTGGGCTGTTTTTCCCTTCCCCTTCTTCAGACCTTGTTTTAAACATTTCTTGTTTTCCTCTCTACCTGAGGCTTCTACTTCGATTTTTAAAAGTCAGCCCAAAGCAATCTGTACAGCCCCATGTTGATGCTGGCCCATGTTGCTCTTCCTATCAGTGCAGACATGCCAGAATGAATTTCATTTTCTTAAAACCTGAACAAGCAGCAGTCTGGTACATATACACTCAAGACCCGGCCTCCTCTTCCCAAGCACATACACACACTTCATTTTGTTATCTTTCTTTTCTTTGTTTAGGTATCCCTTCTGCTACACAGAATTACAAGCAGTCTCTTTAGGATCCTTTGCTGCGTAGCTTCGAAGTATGCTTTCCCACCACCAAAATGCTTCCAACATTTGTTTCCAGAGACTAGGCAACACATCTAATTAATATTGCCAGCCTTGTTTCTAGCTATTTTTCTGCTGCCCTATTGCTAAGCTCTCTGTTGTTCTGCTGTTGGCAAAGTTTTATAGCTAGCCTGAGGTATAATCACTTTTTGTATATCCTACTTATTTATGACCTTAAAAACCTCCTTCTGAGTTCTGTGCAGCCTCCTGTGTGGCTGCCCCACCTTGGAGTGTGGTTTTGTCGTTGTGCGCAATTTCCTCGGGGCTTTCTCTGCTGATGATTAAGAATCTTCTTATTCAAGGCAGATCTACCTTGTGATAGTAAGTATTACAGAAGATTTACAAGGTAGTATTCCTCCCTTCAAATTCAGAGAGAAATTATTAACTAGCTGCTGATAACCTTGCAAGACTTAAAGATCATGTCCTTAACCCATACAGCTGCTAAGAGTGTTAGTGCAGTGCTAATGCCGTTGATCCTGCCTCCTAAGCCAGGGTCTCAGGTCTTGCTCTTAAATTATCTTGTGACTTGCACCACAAGGTTCGAGTCCCATAGGGCAACTTTGCACCTGCACTTTCAAGAGCACCGTCTGTATTGCTGCCTCACAAAATATGGTGCCCGTTGTTCTCAAGTGCTGGTCAGTTAGCTGTTTTCCACTCAAGAAAGAAGAAAGACAACTCTGATAAACGTAACACTAACTTACAATTTACTTCTGCGTATTAAAAAGAAATCAAAGATTTATTGAAGAAGAATTTGCAAGTTAATTCTCAATAAATTCCAAACTTGAAAACTGAAGGAAATGAAGTCTAAGAAACTATTTAGATTCTGATACTTGCTGTAGTGGCAGAGGAGGAGGCTTGGGGTTCTTTTCTGTGATTGAGGAAAGTGCTGAACAGGCTTTCCACAGGAATACAGTGAGGACTGGAGTGTGGACACCAGTATGAAGCACTTTGCAGAGATTGTCCTTTAAAACCCATGTACAGTATTTGTTAACTAGTATTGCTAATACTTGAAAGCATTTTTCTGTCATTTTTCTGTCAAATAGCTACCTTGTTTTGCTTTGCAATTTTACAGTTTTCTATGGCACACATCTGGTACAGTAGCAATTATATTCCTACAACAAAGTACTGTCTCAAGGGCTCTTTTGTACTGACGATGTCAAGCCATTAATGTCAGAGGCTAGTCTGGCAGAAACATGGGTTTGGGTCAACACCAAAGGTACAGATTTCAGACAGGGTTGTCAGATCTGCTTTGAACAAGGCTTTATACAGCTTATTTCTTGACCAATGCACTGTGGCAGAAGGCTTTTCCACACACTGCTGGATAATGCTTGTTCTTAAAATGAATCAGTGTTGCGAAGCCATGAACATTCATGGCTTGCACAGTAGCATTTTGGTATCTTGTATACAGGAATGAACAGTCCTCCCCATCGCATTTGGAAATACTTGCCTTTTCCCTACCTCTTTTGCAAGGATTGTGTTCATCTGTTTTTCTTTATGGACACTGAGTTCTCTGAGTCACTGAGTACAGTTGCCAGCTCTTTATACGTCAGTCCGTAACCTTATGATATTTGTTGCCTCTTCTATCAGGCTGACTAAATATGATTTTCTGTTGGAAATAGCAGCAGCAAAGTTTGTTTACTGAATGTAGCTGGAGCTTTTCCTGATCATCCCTGGCTTGGTGTTCATGCTGATGGATTGAGTCCATAAAGATGCATAATCAAGTTCCTTTTGACAAAACAAAGCTATTCTAATCTGGGACTTGAATCAGCAGCACTGTCTGCCATCCTTGATGAACTTTACCTAAGGACAGGACTGCAGAAGATCGGCGCAAGTCTAAATCTTTCACGAGACAATGAAGTGTTTATGACTCCACTTCATCTAGCAAGGAATACAAGCAGTAGAGTAAACGAGACAAACTCAGCTGTTTCTCATATTCAGATCACTGGCCAGTTATTATGATGCCTTTATAACAGGATAAAATGACACTCGGGAAGATTTTATCAAAATATTTACATTGAAATACTTTTTAATAAAGAAGTCAATCTGATTTTCTTCAGCAGTAGAAAAATACAAAATGTAGAAGAAACTTACCCTGTGCAATGTGCTTGCTCAGAGATGTTAAGATGACTTTAGTTAGAATCTTGCTATCAGTACATTAAGTGCAATGTATGATCTGATTATTTTTAGGATGCTAAACATCCTAGAAGTGTCCAGTTAAATGTACTACCACACCAGAAAATAAAAACCTGAGGTCATCCATCTGGATATTGTCTTAGTTTGAATGGAGACGGTGTTCTCAATTCTAGTAACTGGTTTTTGCATCCTCGCTCCTTTCCTTTCTAAATGCCTGGCTTTCAGGAGGCCATGATGTGGGAAGTGCGGGCTAATGCTTTTGACAATTCAGACCCATATCAAACCCATGATGATTGCAATTTGTTATTATTTCATGCCAGATGAGCTATTCAGAGGCTCATTTCTAAGAGGTCTCTAGATAACATCTGACACAAGCTGATTTCCTTTTTTTTTTTTTTGTTTTTTAAAGCCAGTTAGTTGTCTGGAAATGTGGGCTGCTTTCATTCCTTTCAGCAATTTCTCCAGGTGAAGGCTGGGGCACATATCTGGACTATTTGAAAGGGAATTGACTCTGCTCTTACTACTTCTATTTTAGATAGGGGATTTTGATTGCCAGTATCAAGGCAGTTGCAGCTGACAGTGTCTAGTAAAACAGCTCCTCTCAAACAAGGGGAGATACCATCAACTTCTATGGTTATCAACAATCAGACCACCATCAATTTTTGAATGTTTTATTCAAGAATGTCTTGCTTTCTTTTCACTTATTTCTTGCCACCAGTACTCTATTACAAAAGGAAAAAAAATACTATCTAATTTTACTGACTTCTTTCCATAATAATTTGAAAACAGGGAGAGTGGTATTGTCCTGGACAACAGAATTTCTGTCTTTCCATCAGCTCTTTTATCTCTTCTTGGTTATTCCAAGGGCTCACTTGTTCCCTGCTCCCTCTGTCTCAACATACTCTTCCCTTCTAGTTTTGTCTTCCAGACTTTTCTTCTAAACAGGCTTTCCAGCACCTCAACAGGTCTCTTTCTATTTCTCCTTTCATCTTCACTCCCTGTCTCTTGCACCTGTCGTGCTTGCCTTTGACTTGAGCATATCTCTCTTCACCTTTCTGGTCTGAAGGCTGGGGGAGGCACAGAGCAGCTTATTCTGTGTGCCCAGTTCTGGTGCTGCCCACTGCAGCCCAGGGTGAGTGCTGCCCACCTTCTCTTGGGCTATTCAGCTGCCACTTCTGGGGAAAAATGTCTGCCAAGAGGACATGAACATCAGGTTGTGAGAGGCTTGAAAACTGGCCTCATGGAGGTGAATTTCACAGAAAGGGCCATGCAAATGAAGCAAGCACTTTCATCAAGTGATCTGAAGGACTCTCAAGAACATTAAGACCCTGCTGAAGTAGGTGGTACTACGCAGATGGGCACAATCAAATGTTAAAGAGATGTTCTAGCAGAACATTAGTGAGGCTGATATTCAACAGAGTGTGGCTGAGTGGCATTGCATTTACAGCATTATTTTTAGTAGAAGAGTGCAGGTTTTAATGGGGAGAAATAAATCTGATGTTTCCCTCACCTCTGGCACTGTTTGAGGAGCAGGTATTAATCCACTAAATTTCAGCATACACACAAAAATCTAGATTCTGCATTTATTGCAATGCAGAAACACTTGTAGAGGCAAAGTTAAGAGAAAAAAAGCGCAATGGATTGTTTGTAGACTAGGAAAATCCTACCTCTGCATCTGCTCCTTAGTCCTCATCATGAGCAGCACATGGCAGATGCATTTCTACCCTGCAGGTAACAGGCAATGCATGTACTCCTTCCATGTTCTCTTCCCCATTTCCCTCCCAGCTCCCCTTATTGTGTTCATACTACCTACTCCTAAGACACGGATGTCTGAATCGTGTCCATCTAACTGAATTGTGAACATTTCTTTCTCAAATTAGTCAGTACCCAATCCCAATTTCCTGTGCATTTGATGCCTCATTTTAATTACCTGAAAGTAAAAAGCTTCAAGAGCAGAGAAATTAGAATTGCAAAATCTCGATGGCTTTTTTTTTGTAGTTATTTGACTCTGCAGTCAACTTGAATAGTATGCCTTTTGGTGTTGTGTGGTTGGTGGGACTTTTTGTCTTATTAGGTTTACGTTTCTGAGAGAGCCACAGGCTTAACCACAATGGAAAGGCTACATTCTAGCTCCAGAACACAGAACATGTTCTGCTTTACCTATGTTCTGGGTGAGATGTTGCAAATCAGTAAAACGAGCACTCTCTTTCTTTTGAAGGTGGACTCCACATAGGAAGGAAACTGCCATTTGCAAAGATGAGAACACCTAATATATAATGGAGACTCGGAGATGTATCAGAGGGGACAAAATGGGAGTGAATCATGTTGTGTCCAGTTGAAAAGCCAGAAGTAATTCAGAACAATCACACAATTTCTTTTATCCAGAAATTGAATATTCCATGAAATCAGAACTTATCATGGGAAAAGTATTTTCCCTTAGAGTGACCTAGATGAAATATTGGTTTTGTGAACTGACCTTGAATAGTTCTTAGCTATCTGTCCAGGATTACAGTGGATGTTTTCTTTATAGAATCATTTTGATGTGAAGACACCCTTAAGATCCTTGATTCCAACCATAACCTAAGTCTGGCACTAAACCACGTCCCTAAGAACCTCATCTACTAATCTTTTAAACACACCCAGGATGGTGACTCAACCACTTTCCAGGGCAGCCTGTTCCAGTGCTTCACAACCCTTTCTGTAGAGAAATTTTTCCTAATATCCAATCTAAACCTCCCTTGGGACAACTTGAGGCCATTTCTTCTCATCCTATCGCTTGTTACCTGGGAGAAGAGCCCAACCCCCTCCATGCTACAACCTCCTTTCAGGCAGTTGCAGACAGCGATAAGGTCTCCCCTCAGCCTCCTTTTCTCCAGGCTGAACAGCCCCAGTTCCCTCAGCCGCTCCTCATCACACTTGTGCTCCAGACCCCTCACCAGCTTTGTTGCCCTTCTCTGAATGTTCTGCAGCACCTCAATGTCTTTCCTGTAGTGAGGGGCCCAAAACTGAACACAGGGTTAAAGGTGGGGCCACAGCAGTGCTGAGAACAGGGGGACAATAACTTCTCTACTCCTGCTGACTGCACTATTCCTGATACAAGCCAGGATGCTGTAGGCCTTTTTGGCCACCTGGGCACACTGCTGGCTCATGTTCAGCTGCTGTCAATCAACACCCCCGATCCTTATTGATCAGGCAGCTTTCCAGCCACTCTTCCCCGAGCCTGTAGCGCTGCCTGGGGTTGTTGTGATCCAAGGGCAGGACCCAGCACTTGGCCTTGTTGTACCTCATACAAGTGGCCTCAGCCCAACGATCCAGCCAGTCCAGATCCCTCTGTATGGCCTTCCTACCCTGCAGCAGACCAACACTCCCACCCAATTTGGTGTCATCTGCAAACTTATTGAGGGTACACTCAATCCCCTCATCCGGATCACTGATAAAGAGATTAAACAGAACTGTCCCCAATACTGAGCCCTGGGGAACACCACTCGTGACTGGCCACCAACTGGATTTGGCTCTGTTCACTGCAACTCTTTGGGCCCGGCCATCCAGCCAGTTCTTCATCCATTGGAGAGTGCACCCACCCAGGCCATGAGCTGCCAGCTTCTCCAGGAGAATGCTGTGGGATACGGTGTCAAAGTCTAAGTACCCACCATCCACAGGCTTTCCCTGGTCTACGAGGCGGGTCACCTTGTCATAGAAGGTGATCAGGTTGGTCAAGCAAGACCTGCCTTTCATAAACCCGTGTTGGCTGGGCCTGATGGCTTGTTTGCCTTGTATGTGCCGTGTGATGGCACTCAGGAGGATCTGCTCCGTGACCTTGCCTGGCACAGGGGTCAGACTGACTGGCCCGTAATTCCCCGGATCCTCCTTCCAGCCCTTCTTGTAGTTGGGCATCACACAGGGATTGCTGAGAGATAATGGAAAGTGGCGTGGTGATCACCTTGATCAGCTCCCTCAGCACCCTTGGATGTATCCCATCTGACACCATAGACTTGTGGGTGTTTAAGTGGTGTGTCAGGTTGCTAACCATTTCCCCTTGAATGATTGGAGCTTCATTCTGCTCCCCATCCCTTTCTTCCAGCTCAGGGGGCTGGGTACCTGAAGCACAACTCTTCTGACTGTTAAAGACTGAGGCAAAGAAGGCATTTAAGTACCTCAGCCTTTCCCTCATCTTCTGTCACTATGTTTCCCCCAACATGCATCAGGGGATGGAAATTCTCCTTAGCCCTCCTTTTGTTGCTGATATATTTCTAGAAACATTTTGTGTTGCCTTTCGGAGCGGTGGCCAGGCTCAGCTCTAGTTGGGCTTCGACCCTTCTGATTTTCTCCCTGCATAACTTTGCAGCATTCTAGTATTCCTCGTGAGCGGCCTGCCTCTCCTTCCAGAGGTTATAAATTCTCCTTTTATTCCCGACTTCCAGCCGCAGCTCTGTATTCGGCCAGGCGGGTCGTTTTACTCACAAGCTCGCCTTTCGGCACATGGGGACAGCCTGCTCCTGCGCCTCAAAGATGACGTTCTTGAGGAGGGACCATCCTTCCTGGAATCCTTTGTCCTTCGGGTCTGCCTCTCAAGGGACTCTGCCAGCCAGGCTTCTGAAAGGGTCAAAGTCTGCCCTTCACAAGTCCAAAGTAGCAGTTCTGCTGACCGCTCTTTTAACTTCTCCAAGAATACAAAACTCAATCATTTCGTGACCACTGTGTGACCTCCAACAGACACGTTGCCCATGGGTCCTTCTCTATGTACTTTGGTAGCATCAATGCAGGGCTTGGTCACATCAGAGCTCAGTTGTTGCTGGTGGTGGCTTTACTGTTGGGGACATGACTCTCCAGCAGCCCATGAACCCCACTGGTGCCCAGTGCCCTGACCTCTGCAAGTGGGACCCGATCTGTGCACAGGGACCCCCTGCCCCCCAGGTGGCCGTGCCAGCACCCCCAGCTGCCTCCAGTCCTGGGAACCCAGAGCAAGCGGCAACCACAATCCAGCAAATACAAGAAAAAGACAGAGAGCTCAGGTCGGAAAAAACATAAATATATATATTTACAGAAAAAAACCCAACTAAATATAACAAACCAAAAATCTCCCTCCAGTAAGGCCCACCCTGTCCTACCCCGTCCCACCCTGAGCCCTGGGGAACACCACTCGTGACCGGCCACCAGCTGGATTTGGCTCTGTTCACCACAACTCTTTGGGCACGGCCATCCAGCCAGTTCCTGATCCATCGGAGAGTGCAGCCATCCAGGTCATGAGCTGCCAGCTTCTCCAGGAGAACACTGTGGGATACAGTGTAAAAGGCTTTAACTGAAGTCTAAGTACACACCATGCACAGCCTTTCCGTCATCCACTATGTGGGTCGCCTTGTCAGAGAAGAAGATCAGGTTGGTCAAGCAGGACTTGCCTTTCATAAACCCCTGTTGATTGGGCTTGGTCACTTGTTTGTCTCGTATGTGCTACATGATGACACTCAGGAGGATCTGCTCCGTGACCTTGCCTGGCACAGGGATCAGACTGACTGGCCTGTAATTACCTATATTCTCCTTCTGGCCCTTCTTGCAGATTCTCCCTTAGTTCACGCACAACCAAGTTTTTATGTCCTTTTTCACAGGGTTCGTTCTTTATCCCTCTAATGGGAAAGCGTGTCTCCTCCAGCCACAACGTGGCATGCCATGGAAGTTGCATGATATGAGAACCATCATCATGAGTGCTGATGGGAAAACTCTTTATACAAGGAATATCGACACCATTTGAGTGTCAGTGTATGACTGTGCCATCCAGTACTATGGCATCATAAGGGAGTGCAACTGAATGATGAACTGACTCTGAGAGAAATAACGCAAGTCAGCTATGTAAAGCAAAGCAAAACATGCTGATGAATGAACATTCCTATTTTGCTTTAAAAATGCAACTGTGCTGCTGCTTTACACAGTGTTTAGGTGTTTTGAACTTAATGAAGTGTAATAGCAAAGCCGAAGGGTCCCGTGTTTTCTCAGACTTAAGTTACTTTGTGGATAAAAATCACTCTGGTATAGGAAAAATTTATTAATTATTGAGTGAAAAATAAATGGTTTGTCAAATTGCTAAATTTCAAATCTGGTATTTGTTGCCTTTTACCAACTTGTTTTGTTTCTAGGACTGATGTGACTGCTTTTTCCCAGTATTGACTGTTTCTTAATGACTTTTGCTTGTAGCCTTCTGTAATAATTTATCCCGTGGTCGTGCTCAGTTATTATCTACTGGCTGATCATAGAGTTTGTGTTACAGACAACATTCATTGTAATGGAGCTGTTCAGTACTGGCACAGGAAGCCCTGGAAATAACTTTTGCAGGTTACTGCATCAGGAAGTATCTTGTTTTCTGTTCCTGGTCTGTGGCAGCTCTAGTGACAGTGGTTGGAGTTTGTGGTTTTTTTCCTAACATTTAAGTGTAGAATGGATTTTGATGCCATTTTAGCTCAGAAAAGTATTTTAAACATCCTCTTGGAAAGTTCAAGATGTTCTTGGGGACAAAGACATAGCCTTTATTGACTGTCTTTTTATGCAGTTCCCTGTTCTGTTGAGAATAGTTATGCAGATTGAAAATCCACAGGTTGTCTTTGTCAGGAAGAAAAGTTGGCAGTGAGGCCAGTGGTTTTAGTTATCCTGTTGATTGGAAAGCCTTGTGTTCCTGAAAACTGGAGACATCAAACACCATAATTTTTTTTTTTTTCCACAGCTTGTGTAGGCCAAAAGCCACTTTAGTCTTGCTTCTGGGCTACTCCCAGTACTTACTGAGCTATGTTTGATATTTGCTTCTTTCTGTATGTGATATTCCTGGTTTTATTTGTTTGGTTTTGACTCTGTTTCAATAATCTGTACTGTATCATCCTACAACCTTCATCCTGGAATGACTGCTGGAGGGTGGCTTTGCCGATCCTTATTCCCTTTTGCAAAAGCCATCAGTATTATGTGAGTCCCATCCATTTGCTAGGCAATGCAATTCTAGAGTTATTTTTTAATGTTGTAGAAGAGGTATAAGCTCTTTATGTTTTCATTGACAGAAGGAGAAGGAAGGGAGAGAGTGTTCCTCCAGCTCATTAATCAGAATGAGAATGAGAAATGGAAACAGCTTCCAATTTATTTGCTCCAAAGTAAATCTATCTAAATATCAGTGCAGTTATGATAGTGAAAAAAAGGGGGGGTAGGGGGAGGGAATCAGGAAAAAAGCCTCGTCAGTAGCTTGTCACACTCTGTGGTAAGGTATATGGGAGACCAAAGATATATGTACTATGCCACTTCTGTAATGAAAACTTGAGCAATAAAAGTATCTTCTGCTATGTCCTAGAAAAGGGACCCTCAGAGGAAACACATTAACAATATTTCACATTACAAATTATTATTGCATATTCAACTATTGTTTCAAAGGAGAATTTTGTCTGTTACAGGGAAAGCAATGAAAGATACAGTTAGTATTTCTTCTGTAAGCATAATTAAGATTTTATGGATCTGGATATATTAGTTCTATCCTATAAATTTAAGTTAATACTTTCACAGAATGATGAGCCAGTTTGTTATAGGATACTTGACAGACTTAGGCATGTAGTTTGGGTTACACTAATAGTGGCTGAATATATTAATCTCTTTACTTACACTGTGCTTAAATGGAAGAGGGTATCCCTGTGTGCCAATGAGACTTGCTGGATATATCTGGTAAGAGGTGGTCTCCCACACTGGATCTACAGACCTCATGTCGTAGAAGTTGAATAATACCAAATAACAGTATCTGTGCTCTAAGTGCAAACTGCATTTTTCCCACCATGCCTAAAAATTTTGAATTAATTAAATGCTTCGTTTCATCCACTCCCCTCTCTCCATCCAGGAGGGATCTGTGTGTGAAAAGCTGGTTATTTTAATTCCTTTCTTACACTAATTTCATGACCTTACACAGGTGATCACAGTTGTCTTCACAACCATTTGGAGAAGAAGTTTCAATTAGCATTGAGAGTTTCTGTATGAACATGCTGATAGCAGAAAGCTATTTTTGTGTTGTTGAAATGATGACTTTTCTCCTTCTTTCTCTAGTCTCCTTCCTAGAGGAAGAAGTGTCGTCTCTTCATCTTTACCTACTGTCCTCCCCTGACTGGAGAGCCAAGTGGTCCACCACTTTGTTCCCTTTATGCTCCCAAGAAACACCCTCCAGCTCTTCTCTGAGCTGAGTTTAGCTGGCTCTGACCACACACCTCAGTTTCCAGCTTCTGATTTCTGAATGAAATTATTGTTATGTACTTGCACTTTGGAATTTGGCTTCAAATATGTGTGAAAGTGAGAGAGAAATTATTTTTTGTAGTGTGTTAGTTTCGGGGTGTATAAATTGAAAAGTCTTAGAGACAACAGTTGTTCCAAAGGTTGCTTGCTGCCAAAGTTCCTAGTTCTATGTTTGCTCCATTAAGGATCAGAAAACTGAGTGAAGGGAGAACTGGGTCCTATTTCCAGTTTCTGCATTAGCTTATATAAAAGGCAGGAGGAAGAAAGAGTGTTTTATCTTAAGGTTCTTCAGTTTGGCAGACTCTCAGGCTGACCTAAGATTAGATGGGGTCAAAGTAACATCTCAACACTTTGACTGGCAAATCACTCTGAACTTACAGAAGACCTAGGCTGACATTAGCAGAAATCAAGAGATGGGGTTCACATGGGTTTCATTCTGCTGTTATAATTGCTGCATTCTGGCAACACTCCACTGTCTCACCCTGCTCACCTTCCTTGTGGTCTGGCAGGATGGGATGCTGGACATAGTTGCCTTGGAGGAGGCTCCAAAGAAGTGCTGCACAAAGCTTGCCTTTTCTGTCTTACCTACTGCTCGTGTTTGTGTCTTAATGATGTTGCATCAAGACAGTAGGATGTCTGATCCATATCAGCAACACCATTCCTTCATTCATATTTGCATTAAACTTATGTTAACAAGATCATTAACATCTTACTGATATTATAGTGTTGCTTTAGTAGTGTATTCTCAAAATGCTCTTCTCGAAAGAGGTTTGCTAAGTACTGTATTGCTAGCCAGAAATGATTCTAGCAAACCACTGAAACACTCTCAAATTAAATGAAAGTAGTTAATTTTCCTTTTTTTTACATTGAGATAGCAAGCCATAGTGGCACCCCCAGTATCCTGTCTCTATATTCAACATTACAGTGAATATTTTTCCTCTTCACATTTGTCTGGCAGAGGATCTGAGCCACTCAATTTACTTGCAGTCCCATGTGTTGTCAAGAAGGTACGAGCCCCAAAAGTTCTGGAGAAACGAGGGTGAGAGCGACAGTAACTCAAGTGTTGATTTGCCATGAGGTTTCCCATCCAAAGTAGGTTAATCTTGGAGCTCAGGTGTGAAGGGAGACATCTTAATTAGCACTGCACTAAAGACATACTGTGATGAAATGAAGTTATTTACTTTTGTAGAGGTAACGCAGCTGCCAGTCTATATAGTAAGTACAGCATAATACACAGGTGCTTATCAGTGTCCAGCTGATTAGAAATGAAACAGCTTAACCTAGGAAAGGTTTTTGGGTTTCCTCCTTTATTTATTTCAATATTTCTAGTATTTGGAAATTAGTTTTCTTCCTGTGGTATTCATTTTTCTCCAAAACAGAGAGATCAAAGAGGGCTTTTTTATGAATACTTTGCTGTTTCTTTCACAATTTCTCATCCATGACCATTTGTAGTAGTAAATGTGTTTATAGTGATATTCGCAGGAAACAGGTACAATCTGAATAAAAGCAAACTGATTTTAAAAGATCAAATAGGTGCTGAAAACACACTTGTTGCTTTCTTCTGTATATTATAACCTGTCAAGTGTGGATGCTGTAAGGCTGAATTCAGCAATGTGTGTAAAACATTTCAGGCAACTGGCAATGGGAAGAGTGTCCTCAAGTGTGCATGGCATCACTTAAGTGGAACATGAGGTTTCTAATGTATAGGAAAACAGGTATCTTATGCTGTGTGTCTTCAGTGAATTAACATCAGGTCTTTCATGTGTCCATTTCAAGCCCTCTTGATTATGAATCTGTCCATAGAGTTTAGTAGTCTTTCAGTCGAGTCTGAAATCATCAGCCAGGAGTGCAGCTCTGTTTTAGATGTGTTTTGCTTTCCTAATGTGCTTTGAAATAGGTGGAATCGATTACTGCATCTATGAAGTATTTTTACATCTATCTGGTTTTGTATCTACTGTGTGGCAGATAAGTCTGGAGAGAGGTTCTTCTCCCCCTCTACTTTGCCCTGGTGAGACCACATTTGGAATATTGTGTCCAGTTCTGGGCCCCTCAGTTCAGGAAGCATAGGGAACTGCTGGAGAGAGTCCAGCACGGGGCAACAAAGATGCTGAAGGGAGTGGAGCATCTCCCTTATGAGGAAAGGCTGAGGGAGCTGGGTCTCTTTAGCTTGGAGGAGACTGAGGGGTGACCTCATTAATGTTGATAAATGCGTAAAGGGTGAGTGTCAGGAGGATGGAGCCAGGCTCTTCTCAGAGACAACCCATGATAGGACAAGGGACAATGGGTGCAAACTAGAACATACAAAGTTCCACTTCAATTTGAGAAGAAACTTCTTCTCAGTGAGGATCTCAGAACACTGGAACAGGCTGCCCAGGGGGGTTGTGGAGTCTCCTTCTCTGGAGACATTCAAGACCTGCCTGGACACCTTCCTGTGTAACCTCATCTGGATGTTCCTGCTCTGGTGGGGGGATTGGACTGGATGATCTTTCAAGGTCCCTTCCAATCCCTAACATTCTGTGATCCTGTGATTCCCCGTACCATCTTTGGTGGTACAATTTGAATCCCAAAATGTCCAGTAAGAGAAAGATTTATGCAGAAGGAAGGAAATTTAATGATAGATGGGATGCAAATACATGTTTGTGTTTCAAGGACAAAAACCAGTATGTCTTTTGTGTTATGAGACAGTGTCAGTGATAAAGGAGAAAAATGCACGTAACTGAGTGGCAAACACAAGGCCCACAGGCTGAATCCTAATCCAAATTACATTCAGCCCTTTGAAGGCAACTGTGATGGTGATGTGGCCCCCAGTGAAAATGAATTTGACACCCCTGTGCCAGAGCAATAAATAAGGTACTCTAATATATGACATGAATTAGCCATATGTAATTTAATGCTTTGCACTTCAGCAATAACTTTCAGGTAAAAATCTGAAGGACTTTATCAAATAATAAGGATTTTTATGACATCTTTTCTGCTGACTTAGAGATAGCTGGTTAGGAGAACAGCAAAGCTAAGGGACTGTTCACAGCTCTGTATTCAGAGCCCAGCAGTCCTGTGTCGCAGTTGTGTGTGGCACTGTCAGACTTCTTCGTTTCTGAGCCGTTGTCCTGCTGAACGCTTGCTCTGACCCTTGAAGAACTTTTTTTCATCACATTATTTATATTTCTCTTTTTTTTTTTTTTGTTCTCTGTGAGTGCTGCTTTGTCATCAAACAGCTGTAATCAGGATCCCAACCTTCAGCTCTTTACGTGCTAAAAGGAAATTTTGTAATGAGAGATTTTATAGCTTTAGTCTGATAAAACAGAACAATAGGTGGGCTCACTTCACTGATCAGGGTAAACTGTTGCCCAGAGCAGGTATGATGTCTTAAAATATCTTCCAGAGTTCATTGGGAAATAGGAACAGAGATATTCATTTGCATGAAGAGAACCTGCCCTAATTCTGAATATTGTACAAAGCGTGAAATTTATAGAGATTCCAAAATGTTTGATTCTTAGAGAGAGTATAGCACTCTGCACCACCACCACCACAGAGGCTGGAGCGGTTTTGTGCCTTCAGACAGACTGGAGGAGGCTGGAAGATAATCTTGTGACAATTTCATATTTTAGTATTATTATTATCCATTTATCTTGATATAGCAAGTGTAATCCCTTCAACAAACAAGTGGTAGTGCTGGACTCTTGCCAAGTGTAAATACAGATTGCCAGCACTAGTCAGTATGGTGACATGGATAGAATATTTTCCTAGTAGCTGAATACACTGTCTTGACCTGCTGGCGTGTTCTCTTCCTAGCACAGCTCATAGCCTTTGCTGTTGCCTTGCCTGAAAAGATGGTAGACTTCAGGTGATAATTTTATAGCATAGGGAGGGTTAGGTCAGACTTGGGACCACTAGCTAACCCTGTGTCCCTGTTGTTCCCTTTTGTACTCCTCTTTCTCCTTGCACAGGGACTCTTTGTTTCCCTCGTCAAAATAACAAATACAACTCAGTAATTAAAATTATGAGACCAATCCTAAACATTCTATGCAGAGTCTCTGCTGCTGTAAAGACTGTAAGATTAACCTGAATCTCTACTCATTATAACAACTATTGACATTCATCTCTCTCAGAAGCTGTTGATATAAGTGCCAAATCAATCCAGGTTTCCTCAAGTAGGACAAGTGGCAGGAAAGCCCTTCTCTGGGAAGACAAGTAATACCAGTGGTGCAGGCATACAGTTATAAAGAATGACGTTTTGAAGTCTGTGGAGCTCTCTTTTTATTCTTTAGCTCTTTTTCACTCATCATTATCAGCTTTCAAGTTCAGCATGATTCTTCAACGGAAGTTGAATCTTCACAGCACAGAGTGCTGGTATTGAAAACTTTCATGTCCTTGTGTTACACACAGTTTCTTCAAATCTCAAGTGGTCTTTGGAAATTCATTCATTCATTCATTGTTCCTGACTGAATCAGTGGAGATGTGTCCACTTGCAACCTGCTAAATTAGGTATCCTTCCTTTCTACTGTTTCGTTTCTAATTTCTGGTGTGTAGTATAGAGATCTCACACATGGCATTCAAACAGAAATGCATATAGCAATTTTGGAGGGCATTTAGCCTTCTGCATTATGTTCTGCAGGCTGCCAGTATCCTGTGATGGATCCAAGCACACAGGTGGTAGGATTGTGTTGATGGGCAATGTGGCTTGCCCTCTTTTCCCATGTGGACTTGGAGAGTGGGCCAAGCATGGGAATTGGACCAAATGTGGAAGCTGAGATTTGGCTTTGTGAGTTATTGGGAACACAGACTAGATCAGATCTTTCTCAGTCTAATATTGTGTTTCCAGGAGTGGAACAGGCTTTTTGAAAAACTTCGCATTAAGTTGATGCTGGATTATCTGCTTTTCTACATCATAGATTTTATCCTGCTTTCTTAGCCCAGTATTTTCTATAGCTAAAAACTGCTTTAGGCTTTGAAAGAATTAGGTTCATAAAAGAATATCTTAGGAAAGTTTTTGTTTGTCATTAATTAATTTTTTACCTTTAATTGTTTTATGTTGTAATGAAGACAACATCTTTTCAAGTGCTAGGTGTGTGTTTCCTTGTCAGGCCTTTCTCTCCTGTCCTGCAGAGCAGCCTGGCATATTTCCTTGCACACACCGTAGACCCACAGCCCAGACTACTTGCTTCCCAGTGAGTATCAGCCTTGAGATACGGTTCTGTCTGGCTTATAACTGGGATTTGCCCATTTGAATGGTGTTTGCAGTGAGGTGAGTATTGATCCCTCTTTCTGCTAACAGAAATTCCGCTTAGAGATGGAAGTACAATTCAGATTGGTATATTTCTATCAAAAATTTTGTTCTTATACATTTTCAATTTGAGACGAAAACACCTTTAGCCAGATAATTCCCAACAGAGTGTCTTCTTAACAAATCCTTTTTATTATTTTTAATATTAGGTACTGTTATAAAGATGTAGTCCTTCTCTGACTAGGTAGTTTTAATGCCATGTATTACAAAAGACAGCTTGTTTGTTAGTATTAGTTGTCTCCCAGATGTAATGTTTGGAAGTATGAATAATTGTCATTACTCTGGGAGGAGGCTTTGAGTTGTGACAACTGTTACAGCTGTGTGTTGGTTCTATGAGGAGTGAGTGAATGTCTGTGCAATGAGTTAACAGCTTAATCTGCTCCCTTTCTCCTGACATGACTCACTAGAGCATTTCTGTATGCACTGCTGTCACCTCTCTCCTCAGTTGCTGCTTGATTGACATCACTCTGTTTGAGCTCTCCATACATGTGTTACTCTCTCTGTACCATACAATTTTTGTTGTGGTGCTGGTGCTGACAGCTTTCAGATTCTCATGTGAGATTCCCCTGAAAGAGAATCTGACTCATAGACCCCTCCTGAGATCCATTTAATGCACTGAATAAAATTCAAGTACCTCTTGATGCTTGTTAGCATCCTCTGTCTGACTGACTAGGATCTGACGCCTCCTTAGTCCTGATATTGTTTGTAATATTACATGTGTACATGGTATATCACAGATTTACATTGCTCCAGGGTCCTAATTGCCTTCTTTTTTCTGACTGTGTCTCTATGAAGAGATACAGAGTATGTGGTCTCAGTTTACACTGTGTCCTTAGTGTGCAAGAATTTCTCTGTTTGCTTTCTTAGCAATTTGTCCTTCTGCAATAATATGTTGTACTCTCTGTTTTGCATACAATTGTACACTGCAATGCAGTCCAGTGTCATTGACTGAGCTGGGAAGAGAACGAAGTTCTGTGTCTGGCTTGGCTGTTGACCTGCTCCATGATCCTGAGCAAGGCTTTTGATCTTAATTTCCTCAGCCTTGAAGAACATTAGGACCTTGTTGAAGAATATGCGGTGTTGTAGCACCCAAATTATAAACATTTGGCTGCAAAGTCTTTTGGAAATATTTGAGTGGTCACATGTAGTTTTGAAATGACACCCTAGTGAGACCCTAGATAGGTGTTATTTCCTTTCACAGAAATAATAGTCAGGAGGTGCTATAAACCACACATTTATATCTGCTAAGTCTGTCTGAATTTTTGATTGGCCAGCTAGCAATGCCATTGGGCATTTTCACACCATTTCCCCGACTTCCAACCTCACTGTCTGTTGACTGTTTTGAGGGCTTAGATTCCTTACATAGATCCCCTAAGTTGAGTGATACCCTAATCTTGTGTCAGTTCTTGCCTTCAAGTGAAATTATGAAGCCAAAATAATGGTCATTTTTGAAAACATTGACCTAAGTAATTAATCCAAAATCATATCAAAGCCCAGCTGGAGATGAAAGAGTAGCAAACGTGAAAGCCAACAAGAAGGTACTCTAGTAGTACAAGCAAGTTCAGTGGAAGTATTTGTCCACTGGTAAAAGGAAAAGGTGAAAGTGATGGATTTTTTTTTAACCCGAGTACAAAGCCTGGTCTGAGACCTATGTGCATGTGATTACAGCTTGGAAATGAGAAGTGAGGCCAACATCAGAGAAGCAACAAGTCAGGGACTACCTTACAGGAGGTGCATGTATTCAAACCCATAGATCTGTATGGACCCAAGCGTCCTGAAAAAGCAGGCTGATGTGCTTGTGGGGCTGTCTATGATGTCTATGACAACTTATGGTAATTGGAAAGGAGGCCAGAAAATTCACGACTGAAAATAACAAGTGTTATGCCAGATTTTTGGAAAGGCAAGAAAGTGAGGACCTGGGGAACTCATCAACCCCATTCCTGTCTGCGGAAAGGGCACGGTGCACATCATCTTAGTATCTGTTGGACTAGATGACTTCCAACCAACATTTTTATGATTCTCTTGTCTGCAAATGGAACCCTGATCTCTGAATTTTGTCTCTTCATTTCAGTTAAAGCTCTGTTTTGTATCCCCAACTGTGTTTTCCTAAATGTTATACGCTCATGATGGGCCTCAAATCGATGCTGTTTGGAGTAAAAATTCCTGTGAACTTTCAGAAAAGTTGGGTCAGGTCTGAAGCTACACATTGCAGATTAGGTGGTTTGTATTTCAACTTTATTATCCTTAGCAAACCAATATTCAAAAGGGATTTTCTTTCTTTCTGTGAGATCATTGAGTCTGAGTTTGTCCAGTACCTTGGAAGAGAATAAATGCAGCAAATTTAATATCTTGCAGGGGTCAGAAAAGACTGACCTCTTTTCACTTTATGATGCTGTAACAATTGTTTAATGTGTTACAGCACTGCTGGGTTTTATCTCTTTCCCAAGCATTGTGTAGCAACTGTGTGCTGGAGGCAGATCACAGAACTAGTGAGATCAGTAGATTGACACATCTTATGTTCAGGTGATATGCAACTAGGAAACATACTGCATTAAGAATTTTAAGTTTTCTTTTGCCTATTACATGTTACAGTTTCATATCATTAAACGTTTCAATGTATACTTAAATACTAGTGGCTCTGAAATGCGGAGAGGCTTCTCAGTTTAATGAGAAGGACACTTCTATTGCTGTTTGTACACTTTGATTAAATAGAAGATACAGAAATTTAAGTCTGATTATGTTTTCAGGATGACATAATTAACAATAATTTGCTCTTTTCCTAATCCAGTGAACACCTTTGAGAGATAATATTTTTTGAAATGCCAGTGTGCTCGGTGAAATGAAGTCAGTGTAATCACGCCAAAAAGTGAACTTCACATTCCAGGACTCTTTCCGTTGACGCTAAACTGCTACCCTGGCAATCTCAGGTTGTAGTTCCTGAGCCCCTGTGTCTTACACGTCTTTTACTGCAGTATGGAATGTCAGGGGGCACAGGAAAGTTCAGACTCCTGTCATCTATATCACAGCTAACCAGTCCTGGGTCAATCAGCTTGCATGTACGATGAAAGTAATTAGTGCAAAAATGTGGAGATGCACTGGAAAAGTTAGTGCCAAGGCTGATTTTCATCCTTACACTCCTGTGCCTTTCCTAATCTTCTTCTTTCATACCGACCTCAGTACAAGCTGAGCAGGTACAGCCCAGGCTCCCAGACTGGTGACATCTGCCTCCGCATGGCCAAACACCCTGTGGCCACTTGGCATGGGACTGGGTCTGGCTGGCCAGCCCAGCTGAGGGGACAGGACTTTGCCACCCGGGCCTGCCAGGGTGTGCAGGTGGCACCAAGCAGGAGTCAACGCATGTTGTGGCTGCAACCCGGGGTGCATGAAGCTGTCACGCTACAGTCCACATGCGTAGGTGTGCTACTCAGAGAGGCTCCAGGGGGATACCCCCCAAAAGGTGATGAACTCCTTGCCCTTTCGGGCAGAGGGAGAAGACCTGAGACAACCCCTGCCCTGCCGCTGTCGAGCAGAGGTAGGGGACAGAAACGATGACGAGGGCTGGAAGCTAGTTCCAGTTTGGGGCTGTGGGCAACCCCCTCCCACCTGCTTTGCTTCCCCAGGTGCCCCTCTGTAATAGGTTTGAGGCCCTGGATCTTGAAGAGGAGGTAGGTGAGAATGTGGTGCAAGGCCCACCTACAAGGTCACACAGAAAGAGGCAGTTGACCCCACGCCTCAAGACTGCCTCAAATAAGAAAGAAAGAAAGGTAATTGTAGTAGGCAATTTGCTTCTGAGAGGGACAGAGGGCCCAGTTTGCAGAGTTGACCCTCATCATAGGGAAGTGTGCAGTCTACCTGGAGCTCAGATCAGGGACATCACCAGGACGTTCCCCAACCTGGTGCACCCAACGGACTACTACCCACTGCTGATCTTCCAGACAGGTGGGAAGGAAACTGCATCCCACAGTCTGACAGGAATGAAAAAAGATTTCAAGGCCTTGGGATGGATAGTAAAAGAGTCTGGGGCTCAAGTGATTTTCTCTTCTCTCCTTGCAATTTTGGATGAAGATATGGGATGGAATAGAAAAATCCAGTCCCTAAACAATCGACTACAGGACTGGTGCTACAGGCAGGCCTTTGGGTACTTCGATAACGACTGTTTTTACAAGACACCAGTCCAGAGAGTGATACGTGAGAAAGGTTTATCTCCCAGGGGCAAAAGGATCCTGGGGCAGGAATTAGCAGGGCTCATTTGGAGAGCTTAAAACTAGACTTGAAGGGGTATGGGGTTGTAGCTGGGCTTGCATCAGTAGGGCATCACTCTAGAGTTCATGAAGGCTGGGAGGCCTCCCATACCTGTGAGGAGAAATTGGAGTGCTCAGCTCGCTCTCTGAAATGCCTGTACACCAATGCAGGCAGCATGGGGAATAAGCAGGAGGAGTTAGAAACCTGTGTTCAGGCAGGAGATTATGACCTAGTGGCAATTACAGAGACATGGTGGGACAGCACACAACTGGAATGTGGTCATGGATGGCTGTGTCCTCTTCAGGAAAGACAGGCCAGCCAGGCATGGTGGTGGAGTTGCTATTTATGTGAGAGAGCAACTACAATGTATTGAGTATTGTCCAGGCATGGATGAGGGCTGAGTTGAGAGTCTATGGGTGAGAATTAAGGGGCAGGCTGGCAGGGCTGATACTGTTGTGGGCATCTGTTATAGGCCACGAGATCTGGGTGAGGAAGTTGATGAGGCCTCCTACAGGCAGCTGAAAGCAGCCTCACAGTCACAGGCCCTGGTTGTGGTGGAGGATTTTAACTTCCCTGATGTTTGCTGGAAGGACTGCTCAGCCAGCCAGCCACAGTCTAGGAGGTTCCTCCAGTGCCTTGACAATAACTTTCTGATGCAAATAGTGGAGGAGCCAACTAGGAGAGGTGCATTGCTGGGCCTCATCTTCACTAACAAGGAGGGTCTTGTTGAAGCAGTAAAGGTTGAGGGCCGCCTTGGCTGCAGCGACCATGAGATGGTGGAGTTCAGGATCTAATGTGGCAGGAACAGGATAGCAAGCAGAATTGCAACCCTGGACTTCAGCAGGGCAAACTTTGGCCTTTTCAAGCAATTGCTAGGGGAAATCCCATGGGCAAGGCTGCTTGAAGGTAAAGGGGCCCAAGATAGCTGGTTAGTGTTCAGGGACTCTTTTTACTGGGCACAAGATCAGAGCATCCTGACACGTAGGAAGTCAAGGAAGGGAGCCAGGAGATCTGTGTGGTTAAACAGGGAACTGCTGGGTAAGCTCAAGTGGAAGAGGAGAGTTTACAGATCATGAAGGAGGGGCTGGCCACTTGGGAATATAAGAATATAAGGCTGTTGTCAGAGTGTGTAGGGAGGCAACTAGGAAAGCTAAGGCCTCCTTAGAATTAAACCTTGCGAAAGGGATCAAGGACAACAGGAAGAGCTTATTCCGATATGTGGCAGATGAAACTAACACCAGAGGCAATGTAGGCCCACTGATGAACGAGGTGGGTGCCCTAGTGACAGAAGATATAGAGAAGGCAGAGTTACTGAATGCCTTCTTTGTCTCTGTCTACTTTGCCGGAGGCTGTCCTGAGGAGCCCCGTATCACTAAGGCCCCAGAGAAAGACGAGACAATGGAGGAGTTTGCCTCAGTTGATGAGGGCTGGGTTAGGGACCAATTAAGTAATCTGGACATCCATAAATCCATGGGTCCAGATGGGACACACCCGCGGGTGCTGAGGGAGCTGGCTGAGGGCATTGCTGGACCACTCTCCATCATCTTTCCCAAGTCTTGGGAAACGGGAGAGGTGCCTGAGGACTGAAGGAAAGCAAATGTCACTCCTGTCTTCAAAAAGGGCAAGAAGGAGGACCCAGGTAACTATAGGCCGGTCAGCCTCACCTCCATCCCTGGGAAAGTGATGGAACGACTTATCCTTGGTGCCATTTCAAGGAATATAAGGGATAAGAGAGTCACTAGGGGCAGTCAGCATGGCTTCACCAAGGGGAAGTCATGCTTAATCAACCTCATCGCCTTTTATGAGGACATAACAAGATGGATGGATGATGGCAGAGCGGTGGATGTGATCTACCTTGACTTCAGTAAAGCATTTGACACAGTCTCCCACAGCATTCTTATAGCTAAATGCAGGGAGTGCGGTCTGGATGATCGGGTAGTGAGATGGACTGCGAACTGGCTGAAGGGAAGAAGCCAGAGAGTTGTGGTCAATGGGGTGGAGTCTAGTTGGAGACCTGTATCTAGTGGAGTGCCTCAAGGTTCAGTACTGGGGCCTATATTATTCAATATGTTCATCAGTGATTTGGACGAGGGAATACAGTGCACTGTCAGCAAGTTTGCTGATGAGACGAAGCTGGGAGGAGTGGCTGACATGCCAGAAGGCTGTGCTGCCATCCAGAGAGACCTGGACAGGCTGGAGAGTTGGGCGGGGAAAAATTTAATGAAATATAACAAGGGAAAGTGTAGAGTCTTGCATCTGGTTAGGTACAACCCCAGGTTCCAGTATAAGTTGGGGAATGACCTATTAGAGAGCAGTGTAGGGGAAAGGGACCTGAGGGTCCTGGTGGACAGCAGGATGACCATGAGCCAGCACTGTGCCCTTGTGGCCAGGAAGGCCAATGGCGTCCTGGGGTGTATTAGAAGGGGGTTGGTTAGTAGGTCGAGAGAGGTTCTCCTTCCCCTCTACTCTGCCCTGGTGAGACCCCATCTGGAATATTGTGTCCAGTTCTGGACCCCTCAGTTCAAGAAGGACAGGGAACTGCTGGGGAGAGTCCAGCGCAGGGCAACGAAGATGATGAAGGGACTGGAGCATCTCCTTTATGAGGAAAGGCTGAGGGAGCTGGGTCTCTTTAGCTTGGAGAAGAGGAGACTGAGGGGTGAACTCATTAATGTTTACAAATATATGAAGGGTGAACGTCACGAGGATGGAGCCAGGTTCTTCTCGGTGACAACCAATGGTAGGACAAGGGGTGGTGGGTTCAAACTGTAACGCAAAAGGTTCTACTTAAATTTGAGAAGAAACTTCTTCTCAGTAAGGATGACAGAACACTGGAACAGGCTGCCCAGGGGGGTTGTGGAGTCTCCTTCTCTGGAGACATTCAAATCCGCCTGGACACCTTCCTGTGTAACCTCATCTGGGTGTTCCTGCTCTGGCGGGGGGATTGGACTGGATGATCTTTCGAGGTCCCTTCCAATCCCTGACATTCTGTGATTCTGTTATTCTGTGTGCGTGTTCTCTGAGAGCGCAACACCGACTGGACTCTCACAGAAGTTGTTGTACTAGGTTCTTGCCACCTCTTGGCTGAAAATCACCCAAACTGTCCCGTTCCAGAAACAAACCTGCTGCAGGACAAGAAAGTTACCATCTCCCTGCCTTCTGTGCAACTTCAATGAGAGAGGGGCTTTATTTTATTAAAATGAAGAACTCCAACAAACCAAAGCAAAAACCCAAAAACCTCCACTCTGTTATTGATCAGCATGATACCACTGCTTCTGGCTCTGTATTGCTGTTCCATCCTACCCTGTATATTACAATTCTATCAACAAGAGTGATCTGAGAGGATAGAGACATGGGAGAAAATATCCATAGGGTCAGCATGTCATTGTGGAGAAGGAATCACTATTGTGTTTTATCAAGTCCTGAACAGCTTGGTCTGCTGGGGATAAATGTTTTTCCTTTACTGCTCTCTGGAATCTTGGCATTCTTCATCCGGCATGATCCCATGGTGTGCAATTGAATTGAGATTCATATGTTGTGGATTGCCATCACAAAAGCATACTTGAGAACTGCCTGAAAAACTTGCCATTTGAGGGGAGATGTTCACAGGATAAATGCTTTCTCCAGCCTCAGTTACCTTCAAAACTAAGTCAGAGGTTGCCATATCAGATATACCAAAGTCTGTTGGGTAACTACTAGCATTACAGGGGCCTGGTTGCCCCTGCAGGCAGGACTCTGGCCCCGCCAGCCATGGCTCAGGGAGGGTCTGCCTTGATTTAGTCTTGCTTTTTCTTAAGAAGCCTTGGGGAAATGCCTTCAACTACAAGTGCTCTAAGGCTGTAAATCAATGCCATTGGCACTGAGTACCGCTAAAAAGATCTTTTCAGGGCTGGTGGCAGAATTTCGGTTTTCTTTCTTGTGTTGTTACAGAAGTGATCAAAATTGGGCCATTAAATGAAAACAAAGTTAATTCACACACTGTCAATTTTGAATAAATAAATTATTTTTCACTCGCTTCGCTAGCACATTTCAATTTGCAGCTCTGGAAGAAGGAGGAGCGGGAGCTACCCGAGCATCTGTAACTAATGCCTGCTTGTGTTGGAGGTTAATTGTCAGATTGCCTTAAAATATCTGTAATTTATAATGATTATTAAAGGAGACTGAGGCTTTGGGTTGGGTTCTTATATATTCAAATTATTTATTTTGTGTACCTAGTACTCTTAACTAGACATGAGCTTTATAAAGCATATGCTTTTGTACTGAATTTATCTCTTGTTTCTTTTTATTAGTCATATTTCAACTCCCTAGTATTCATAAATCATGTGTCTGTCTTGAAACTAATACTGATGGCAAGTTCTGTTAATTTGCCTCAGGCTTTTGAAACCTTACCTCATATCTTTAAACCTTTTCTTCCCCCAAAGCAATGATGACTAGAAACTTTTAAAGATAAATAGTTTTTTGACATTGAGGAAGACATCAGATGTTGGAAGGCTTGTAATGAATTCACAAGAGATGGCAAGGCAGAGCATTTTGAAGACGTAAATGACTATGTACCTATTACATCCACTTTTCTAAATTATTAGTAAGTAGCTGTGTACAGAAAGTGTCACTCAGTAGTGGCTCATTTTCCCATTGAAGCATCTGTCTTGCTTATAGCCCGAGGGGTCTGTTTTGGGTACAAATCAGGCAACTGCATTTGAAAACCTGGCTGAAATCTATCATGCGATCAAGAGGAATATCTTCTCCTTATCACAACAGAAACCATTTGTACTTAGTGCCAACACTGTTGCTGGTACACTTCTGATGGAAGGCCAAATGCCTTAAATGATCAGCAAAGCGAGGTTCTCATCCTCCACCTCCTATGCTGACTGCTCCCTGCGGGCTGCAGCCCAGCGTGCTGTCCTGGCCTTGTGTCCCGTGTCATTGCTGCAGAGCAGCCTGGCATTTCACCTCTGCTCCTGTCAAGACATGGCTGCATCTGGAAAGACTCAACATGCAGCTTTAACAAAGTGTGCTTCGTTTGTGTGTCAGTGCACGCATAGAAACATAATGAAAGTGTTGAACCTTCTGGATCTCAATCCCATTGGTCTGGGGTAACATGGGAGTTGGAGGAATGCCTTAATGCAGTTCCGTGGCTTGTAGATGCTGTGGCAATGTAAGTACTAATGATTAAATAAGAATTCAAATGTTGCAGGGATTAGACTGAAGTTTACAGTTGCTTCATGTGCTATGTGAGGACTTCTGAATTTAAGGACAAACTTGCATTTCATTTTCCAGCTGTCTGTCCATTTACATGGTTCAAAATTCAACGAAAAGTTGGAAAGTAATAAGTCTCTAGCTGTGAGATGCAGCCATTTCTGATGCTGTGCTTTCTGTTTTTTAACAAAGGCATGATAAATGTCATTATTCTTTGATGAAAACTGAGTTAAACTTGTTTTCTATTAACAGCAAAGGAAAGCAAAATTATGCTCATTTTTGTATTCTTTGCACCTTGCAGCACTTACAGTGTTCATAGTTTCCACCTGTACAGAGTTTTACACTTCCTATATTTAATTTTCACTTCTAAAAAACTCCCTAACCCCTTTCCCATTTTTCTGGGAAAAAGAAAATTCAGCGTTACTATCTGAAATTGGGGAGATGCAATATTAAATGTGATACATCAAATACATAATTCTGATATACTTGTAAGACTTTGCTTACTGGTTTTAATATGGCATTAGACTGTACCATCATCAAAATGTTTGCTTTTTCATTCTGTGCAGTATCTCCTGTCTCACAGTGCAGCCTGGTTCAAGCTGAAATGACTTAGCACACTATCTAAAATTGTGCTGACTGTGCTTGCAAACACAGAAAGCATGTGATTTAAAACTACCAGTAAGTGTTTGACTTTCTGTCCCTGCAAATAACTATTGAAATGTTAAGCTTTTTGCCTAGGTACCAAAACAGTATAAAGCTTTTAGGCAATTTAGCCATCTTCTGCAGATACCAGAAACCAAGGTATGAAAAGCAGAGGGAATGTCCTGAGGCCTCACATGCCTGAATGACACCACCAGAATTATTATTTTTTAGCTGATTATCCTTTCATTGGTCTCTCCTTATCTTTATATTTGTTTTACTTGAATTTTCCCTTCAATAGTGATTTTTTTTTCTCATTCAAAAATTGCTAAAGGTAGCGATAGGGTCGCAAAATGTTGGATCCAGCCACTTGAATACATCAGTATCAGGATATTGAATCCCTCTGAATTCCCCTTTAATGGGCCAAATCTGCACATTCAATGTGAACACCTCAAACTCTAAGATTGGATTTCAATTTGCATTCAGATCAGATTGCTGGCCATTTGAATCTGTCTACAGTTAAAGCTGATTTGAAAGAAACATCAAGTACACATGTCCAATTAAAATGAAGGTATTGTGCAGCATATCAATTGCAATCCATCATTCTTTTCAGCCTTCCTAAAATTCACTGACTGTACTTAATTCAAAGCAGCTATCTTTGTGGTTTAGGAACGTACTGCAGTAGGGCAGAGGAGAAATGAGCTCAGCTCTATGTGGTGCTTGTCTTTTGTGGTCTAAAAATGATGTGTCTTGACATATTTGTCATCAGCTTAACTGTAGAATAGGCAGCATCTCACTGCTTCCCCCTGCTTCCCTGCTGCAACCACGTCCTTCCCTTGGGCTCTGTTGGACGTCTTTCCTACCTGCATTGCATTCTGCTACCTTTATGGATTGCATTTGTATAAATCCCAGGAGCTAAACCAAAAGTGGTACCTAATTTGAAATGTCATTTCAACAGCTTCTTTGCGCTGCTTGCTCATGGTCATGAGTGCCAAGGGGCTTCTCAGATAAATGTTCCAAAAATACACTTTCATGCTTTTATTTTTTTAATAAATATTTTGTGTGAAGAGGATGAAGAGAAGATGGCATAAATCAAGTCATGCTAATGCAAACAAAGTACCTGATGTGGAGAGGAGGACTACAAACTGCTTTGATCCATGCTCACCTGTAAGGGTGATGGAGAAAACTAGTTCCACCACACTTTCGTATTGTTTGTATGAGTATCCCAGATGTCTTTGCCTTCCTGTTTCATTTAATGTAACTGTATCCCATTGATAATGTAAAACCAGAAATTTTTTTAAAAAAATCCATCTAATCCAAATGGTTGGAGTCAGAGGCTGGGCTGCTGTGTAGTCACGACAGAATCACTCTGTCACTTAGTAAGAGAGGGAGCTTAATCAGAACAAAAGCTAAAAGTTTTTCTCCTGGCCCACTGCTAGGGGTGTGTAGTGACAGAGCATTTAATGTGTAACAAACTTCTCTAAAACACAAAGACTAGAGATTGAAGATAACTGGAAGTAGAAACTACTCCCCAGTCTGTAAGTGAAAGGTTCTGGTTCTAGTGATCTGATTCATTGTCATATATATAAACAGTAATTTAAGCAAAGTAAAAAATGGAAGGAGGAATTTTAGCCATCTTTAAATTTTTCACCAGCATGCTTAAGACAACAAACTGAGGCTGAGAAATATGTAAACTGCCTTCTAATTAAAGTAGTTCAATATACAAAGGCTTCCTGGTGCTGTAACTTTGAGGTACAATATGCATTTAATTATCCTCAAGGCAAAAATTACTTTCGGAGTGGTATAATTCTCCCCATTCACAGAATAATATGGTTTACTGAACTGGACCAGGCTTTAACAAGGCTTGCAACAGCAGTAACTTTAGTGGCTCCTTGGAGGTTACAGAGTAAACATTTTAAAAACTCATTTATAGGGAATGCATTACTATGTTTTTGGTCAAGCCTAATTTATTGTTAACAGGATTATTACAGGGATTATAAACCAAGGATCATTCCTGCTGGGTATTATGCACCCTCTGCTCCCAGTCAGGTTGACCAAGACTCGGCATAGTCATTTCACTACTTTATGCAGATGTATAATAGTCTCATGAGAATATCACTTAATTCTTTAATTCTTCCATAAATAAAATTCCTTATCCCAAAGCAGCCCACCTCTAGTTTGTTGTGATTTCTTTTGCCTTGACATTAGAACTAAACAAGGTTTGGAACATGTAAAACTGTATAATAGCAGTCATTTTGATTTAGTGTAATGGCTGTGCTCTTTTAAGATCAATTGAATTTTTTTCTGTACTTAGCATTTAATAATCACACATCGTAAGATTTTTCAGGAATAGGGTCTAAGTTGCTTCAGAAACTTCAGAGCAGACTTTAGGTTTATTTTTTAGTTTAACTATAAAAGTCCAGGCATAATATTTGCTCTTTCAAATTCTGATTGTACTGCCTGTTTTTTTTAGGCAAAGAATCTGAATCTGCTTACAAGTTGGACTCCTGCTGTTTATTTCTGGGGTTTGTCCTCTGTAAAATGACCTACAAAGCCTGATTGACTGAAGATGTGCAGACCCTGGAGCAAAACCTTATTTTAAAGTATCTTAGTACCATCTTAAAATGACCAGTAGATTTATTGAGGGACATCAAAGTGTTCTATGTGCAGTATTTCTTATTTAGTCTTTAATTTAATTAAGGAAGGAGGTAGAAGCAGAGGGAGAGATTTCCAAAGGTTTGATTCCCCAGAGCTGCAGGTAGCAGGGTGTGTAGTAGCTGAAGTCACTAACGCATGGAAGTGTTTGAGCCCTGTCTCTTCACAGGTCCTTTTTACCCAGTTCTATTTCTGTTAGTATTCTATTTGTTCTTGCCAGCTGATCATGGAAGAAGTAGCTTACCAGGTTACTTCTAGTAAGGCACTAGTTAAGTCTAGTGATGTACCTTGCAGTACATTAATAGTAACTGTGACCTGTCGTGGCTGAAGAGGGACAGACAGGGTCACGTCAAATGTGAGTAAGAAACTTCAGTGCAAACTCAACCCTGTATTTTGCAGAAGTTCAGGGTTTGCAACTGACCTTTTATAAGAAGTAGAGGTTTATTTTGGTGTTTCTGGTTCCTTCTGTGACCAGGAGTTGAACAATTCTGAGCAAGGATTTGGAACAGCTTCTCAAGAAATTTCCATCTCTGTTTTACAAACGAGAGTACTTGAAAAGGTTCACATGCTTCTCAGAAGTCTTTGTTTTAAACCTGAAGCTATGATGTATTTTAAGCTACTGATGTTGTGGTAAATGTTTTGGAGGTCAAGCCAATTTGCAGGAAGTTCTGAGTTGTGTGAAATTTGTTTTCAAAGGTGTTTTCTCAAAATACTGTTGTTTGACCATGATTTCATCTCTGTCTGTCCTTTGCAAATGATAGTAAAGAACAGGTTACGTTGAGTAGTGGTGATTTCTTTTGTGTCTTGACTTCTTTCTGGAAGTTTATGTAGCTATTAGGGCACTATCTGTTGCTTAAAAGGAAAAACAGAACAAAGGTTAATCAAGCTTTTTGCTGCTTCTGTTTTTCATTTGCACAAGTTATTGTTTTATTACTTTTCCACTGCAATAGTTATTTCAGTTGAAGGGATTAGGGGTCATAGGTGTGGAAACTTATTGTTTGTGGTGTATTGGTGATACTTTGGAATAAGGACAGCAGAAGTGCTCGGAAATGAGAATTTATTTCTTCAGTATTTATCATTTGAATTCGTATCAGGCGTTCAAATAAACAACCCTCGGAGGTCACACCTGAGAGCTGCCCCCCACCTCCACTTCTTCTGTCTTAGTAACAGGGAACACAGTCAAGAATCAAACTTCAATGTCTTGAATTCTAGTCAACTGTGATATGTACTAAGCTGTCTTTTTTTCACTGGTAAAAGGGAAGGAAAACAGCAACAAAACCCACTTGTGGTACTAAATAGATGATAAAATCCTGATAGTAAACTGATGATTATTTGCAAGTCTGTAGAGCAGCTTAGTAAAGTGCTTGTCCATGTTTATGTTAAAATTCTAGATTTGAAAATGAATAGTTTTCCAACTCACTGTCCCTTAAATCAGCTAATCATCAACTTTGGAAAATTGTCCACAGCTCTTTGACTGTGCCATTGGTGTTGGTTTTGTATTCTGGGGGGAAAGTTCATCACCCTTTCCCCTTGCATCAGGAGGAATGCAGGTACACAAGAACACAGGCAAGCAAAAGAAATGATTGTGATTTTTTTCTTTCTGTGAAATGTTTAGAATTATGTAGAACGTCAATATATTGAAGAAGAAAATAAGACATATGACACCTTTGTTCCCAAGTACTCTAGATACAAATATATAAATAACATACACAGTTAACTAAAGTCTCCCTGGGTTTTCATTGATGTACCAAAGCTCTGCCTTTCTCAGTGCACTTTGTGATTAATTCCCTTGTTTTATACAATGGTTATTAGCACCTCAATGCGGTTGGTAATGTTACTGGTCTAATGAAAACAGATAAACGTCAACCTTGAGAATTCAACAAATGAACTGGTCAGGCAAAAAACAAGTCTCCAGGTTTTAATTTTATTTCTGGAGTGACATTTAATTTGAAGCATGTCTTACACATTTCATTCTCTGATTATCTGCACCAGGTGTTTACCCCGTTCTGAATTTGTCTCTTCTTTAATTAACTGCGGATATATCTGAACTTCTCCCTTTTGAATGCTCCTTAGCCTGTTCTGAAGGAACGCCAAAGCATCTAGTGCGGGGGGTTGAGGCTGCTGCTGGCAGCAGACCCCTGAGCACAACTTCATTGCATCTGATGCTCTCCTAAATCAAGGGCATTCTGTAGCCAAATGACCCACCTTTGAACCAAGTGCTGTCTCTCCAAACCCCTCAAAGAATGGGTGTGATCTGCAGCGTACTGTTGATGGTTTGGGCACGTCTGGTTCAACCGCTTCCTTAAAAGAAAGCAGCAGGGAGTATCTAGTCGAAGATGTCCCTGCTCATTGCAGAGGGGTTGGACTAGATGACCTTTTAAGGTCCCTTCCAACCCATACTATTGATTCTATGATCTGATGCACACAGAAATAGCCTGCGATCAGGGTTTCTGAACATGACTGTGCTTTAGGAAGTACCGTAGGGCTCTGCTGGGGAATGAAACACAACCATGAACCTGATGGCCCTTTGTCCAAGGCCTGGGAGTCGATGCATCACTCAGCTCTGCTGTTTCCTCCGCCAGGCAGGGCCCTGCCATGACCACTGCAAGCTTCAGCAGGGTTTCCCACAGCTGTAGCTCATGAAAGTGAGGGCGGATATGTGATAGGATGAGAGGAAATGGCCTCAAGTTGTGCCAGGGGAGGTTTAAATTGGAATTAGGAAAGATTTCTTCGTGGACAAGGTTGTCAGGCATTCCAACAGGTTGCCCAGGGAAGAGGTTGAGTCACCATCCCTGCAGTTGTTTAAAAGATGTGTAGATGAGGTTCTCAGGGACATGGTTTAGTGCCAGTGTTAGGTTATGGTTGGACTCAATGATCTTGAGAGTCTTTTCCAACCAAAATAATTCTATGAGTCTATGTTTTGCCTTTTGATGACTTGCAGTCCTCCCTACCCGAGTCTGGCCTGCCTTCGGGAGTCGTGTCATGGTTGAGCGATATCCTACTGATGGGTCAGCTCTGTTTGGCAGGAGTCAGACTTTGGTTAACAAGATCTGAAGGCAATCCCTGACTGGTACTGCAAAATACCTTAATGAACAGAAGAACATAAAATCCTCCTAAACTTTGTCCACTGAAAGAGAGGGATCACTGTGAAGTTTTCATCTTAGGGCACAGCTTATGGAGGGAGACAAAAATATATTCTACAGTGCCAAAAGTTGCAGTTTTTATTAGAGCTGCTCAGAAACTTGTGCTGTAAGTTTCTGTGAAATACTGGATTTTGACAGAAAGAAATTTTGTGGAAGCTTTCAAAAAAACTGCATAGTACCTTTTTTTACTAGCTGTAGTTTATATTTAGACTAATACAGTGCATCTTTATTAACTTTTGGACCACTTTTTGTAGCCCAAGGCATTTCATCATTTAAATGATAAAATTTTGAAAAGCATACCTAGCAGAGAAAGGACAGTATTTCAAATCTTGTTTGAACACATGTTGCAAAGTACTGAGGTGAAGCTGTATGAGACCTGTTCCAAGTGGCACGATCTGCAGTACAGGGTGGCTTTTGTACCGGCAGTGATGGGCATAGGAGACATGGTGAATACATATTTTGAGTTTGTGTTTGAGCGGAGCAAGAGATATAAGACAGAGATCTGAAAGAAAACAAGTCTGGCAAGATAGGCTGGGAGCATATAGAAACAGGTTTTAAAGAAAGAGGAGAAATGCCATCATTCTCAAGGTTAGATGGGCTCCCTGCCCTTCTCCCTAGTCTGTAGCAGCATGATTAAGCTCCATATTCCATAATTACATTCTCTCTGTGATACCAGTTCAGTGGATATTCTGATTTAGCCCCTTACCCGAGAGCATGTGAAGCAATTCACGTACAGTTGGTCCTTAAGGGATTTCTTGGGAGAAATGTGCAATACAAATTCTCAATGACCTTCTTTATCCTTGTGGTTTAGTGCCCTATTTAGAACAGGGAGGGCCTTCTGGCGTGAATTCTGGTTCGTTTGCTTTCAGGAGGAGTGAACCATAGTTACATCTTACTTATTTTATGTGGCCCCATGCAGGACAGGAAATTTTAGTTGTTTCAGCAACACATTAGTATTTCTGGTAATTTTATCCTATGCATTGTTTTCTGATGTTCTGCAGTCAAGGAACAAAATTGTTAATTTTTTCCAAATGTGCATCTTAAAAGGGATTGATATTTTGAACTGAGTATGGTGATCCTTTAATAACATGGGGTGGATTTTGCTTCGCTGTGATGAGCTGAGCTTGGGCATCCAGGCAGAACACGCAGGCTGTAGGCTTGCGAATTGGAAAGTTCTATGTCTTTAAAAGTAGAGAAAAGTCTATTTTCACATGTTTGGTGTAGAAGAGATCTTTATCCTCCTATGTATTGTCTGGTTGCAGACTTTTTAACCTGTCAAGAGATAAATTTAAAACTTAAACTGGAAAACACATGAGTATTTTTGTTACCTGACTCTAGAAATATATTTCCAAAACAAATAACAGGTTTGCATTTGTACTGCTTTTTTATTTGGTTGTGCCATCTGAAAAGGGTTTTTTAGGGGGATGGGTATTTTTGTTTGCTTTGGGGTTTGCTTGTATTTAATTAGATAGCAACACTAGAGCCCCTAATCTTAGCCTATTAAGGTGTATTCAGGCCTTTCTGTATTCAAATCCTTAAATCTAAGTCAGCTTTTTACTTCTGGGTCTGCCTTGGCACAGCAAAAGAAAAACAGGGGCATTTCTCTGGTTTTCAGGCATTCACAAGGTAAAAACTACTTTCATTCAGTTTTAGTATAAGACGGCAACGTGCAGGAGGCATCCCACATTTTGACCAAAACCACCGTGAGATCTCATGACCTCTTCCCCCGGCACTGTGGTCTTATTCTCCAAGCCTTGTAATTAAAAATGAGATTAAAATCTGTGTTTTCCTCTTAGACATTATAATTTATGTTCTTTCCTGCTTACTATACTCTTACATATATATGCACATTCAAAGTATATTACTGAAGGATAAAATCAAGTATTCAAAATTTATGAAATGCCAGAATGTTTTCGTGTCCAATCTTAATTTTACCTCTTGTAATTATATTCATTATGGTACAGTCTTTAATTATATGAATCACAGTATTTTTAGTACAAGATACACACTTGATTCAGCACAGAGGATAGATGATGCTCCCATAATGAGTAACTATGCAATATTTTTTTGCTCATTGTTCAGTTACTGCCTCTATGGTTTATTTACTGCAATGATTCAAGCCTTGTTCAGAAGACAAAGTTGTTCATTCCTTTAGGGCTTTTATTCTTATCACATTCACAACTAGAACTTTGAATATTCCAGATACTGATTTGTTTCTACACCAACCCAGTCAGGTGGGGAGATTATTTTTATTATAGGTTCATAAATCTGGTCATAAAACCTGTGCATGTTGCCATTTTCCACTGGGGAGCTGAGAAAAATGGGGCTTCAAAAGTATTCACTGATTTTTTAAGAGCCCAATTTGAGACATGTATGAGAGACTTTCATTATGTGACACTGAATATTTGAAAAGTATCTCCCATGTATTTCACTGAGACAGTGAAAAATCGAAAGGCTTTCTGCACAGTTTCCAGCTTTTCCTGCCTTTCCTAAAAATTCGTCTTGAAAAAAACCCAAACAACCAACCAGGTAAAATAGTTAACCTTGGAATTTGGCCTCAGGTGACTACTTATCATGGAAAAAGTCAGACTGGATGGGAATCTACCCCCAAGATTCCCCCAAATTGAAATTCACATTTATCAGAGGTGTTGGAAAATATTAATATGTCATTATGGTATCTCATAATTATTGTAAACTTTTTATTAATAGTTTCTGGTGAATACAGGCATTATAAAAGTGCAGTGTATTCTTTTCCTCAGCTCTTATCCAATGTCTTTGTCATTTCACTGTTTCATTTTACGGTGTCTTATTTTTGTATGGGGAGAAGGTGGTTTCTCATACAGAAAAGATTCTTCTGGAATCTAAAAAGTTTACCAGCTGAACAATGTGTTCATAGGAGAAGCTCTCCCATAAACAGAACAGCATTTCTTGAAAATGAATTAATTATTAAAAATATCTTTGCTGACTGTATTGTGGAGTTTATTTGATCAACAGCTCATTAGATGGGGCTTGAGGAACGACCAGTGACCCCTCTTATGCCTCTATCTTTTTCCTTTTATTTTTTAATTGACTGATTGAAATTGCATCCATGAACCATTCCAGTATAATTCTGGCATTGTAACTCATGTTTGATTTCTTGAAAATCATTACTTACCTTTTCATTCACATAAAATGGCTGCATGTTGAGTAGTTAATTTTTTGTCCTTATTAGCATGAAAAATGCTTTGGCCTGATTGTGATCATTTTGCTTTAAACAAAAGTATGAAAGTCAGTAAATATCTGGAACTAAAGGATATTCAGAAGTAGATGAGATTTTTCTCTGAGGTGATATTGGTTTTCCCTAGAGCTGTGTGGAATGAGTTTCTGTTTCTGGTACAGGCTAAATGCTGCAGTTTCCGCATAGACAAAACACCCACCTAAGCTGCTTGGGATCACTTCTGGCATAAGCCAGAGTTTTGCTTGAAAAACAGAATGAAGTTTGTCTTGTATGATCTTAGCTTAGCTTTCTCACTTAAATGAGGGGAAAAAAATTCTCTCTCTTCAAATGACAGGGAGAACTGGGTAAAGAACTGTCTGGATGGCTGGGCCCAAAGAGTTGTAGTGAATGGAATCAGATCAGCTGGCAGCCGATCACGAGTTGTGTTCCCCAGGGCTCAGTGTTGGGGCCAGTTCTGTTTAATCTCTTTATCAATGATCTGGACGATGGGATTGAGTGCACCCTCAGTCAGTTCGCAGACAACACCACATTGAGTGGGAGTGTTGATCTACTGGAGGGTAGGAAGGCCATACAGAGGGATCTGGACTGGCTGGATCACTGGGCTGAGGCCAATTGTGTGAGGTTCAACAAGGCCAAGCCCTGGGTCCTGCCCTTGGATCACAACAACCCCAGGCAGCGCTACAGGCTCGGGGAAGAGTGGCTGGAAAGCTGCCTGGTGGAAAAGGATCTGGGGGTGTTGATTGACAGCAGCTGAACATGAGCCAGCAGTGTGCCCAGGTGGCCAAAAAGGCCTACAGCAGCTTTACAGATTTCTGGCATGCTCTGCAAGACCAGACAATTTCTATCGGTAGGAGAGACCAGTATCAGAGACAGTATAGTCCACCTCAGTGAGACCCTCGACATGTACAACTGGGTATAAATAGGTCTTGTTTGTGCAAAAGAGCAGAAATTTATGAAGGCGTAACCTGTGGCAGCGGACAGACTACTTTGACGTATAACTACAGCAGTCCTCTGTCCTACTTGTTGTATTCTTCTGCTTTTTGTTATACTTGTGTTACCAGTTGGTGATGTTTGGTTTTTATTGGCCACTTAAAATGATATCAAAGAATCCCAGGGTTTTAAGGTAAAACACTGCACATTGGAGAATCTACCAGTTTAGATTTTGCTCCTGTGTTCAAGAGGAAAGTCAGGTGCTGGTATAAATTGCATTGGTTTAGGCACTCACTGGACTTTTTTAGTGTTTAGGTCAGTTTCTGAATTTCCCTGTGCTGCCTGTGGAAACTATTCTTCCTCAGTACTCAAGTTTGTCATTTAAAAGGAGCTTAATTTTAATATCCTAAGAGGGACCCATCTATACCTTCTGTCAGCCAGTGACTCCTAGACAACATGGCACAATTGACAAAGCAGCTGAGACACTTTGCTTCTGTTTAGGCTAGATAAAGAATCATTTTCTCAGGAGTTGAAAAGTTCAGAAGGAGAATGAAATAAGATCATTTTTCCCTCTGTACTTTACAAAATCCTACAAAGTAGACTAGACCTTTTTGCTCTTTCATCATCATGTACAAAGAAAGGTTAGGCTTTCATTGCAGAATTGCTCAAGGCACATTATGTGAACTCCAGAAGAATGTATGCTTGAAATTGTCCAGCATGATTTTCAGGAGAAAACAGCAAGAGCAACAATAAAGTCATATAGACTTGAGCAAATGCTGAAGTAATGGATGTCATTCTGTGTTTAAAAACCCTGAAGCAGATTGAAGTCATCAATCTCTGCTTCACAGCTCCCATCCAGTGTCTCCTCGTTTTACCTGCACAGTGATCTGCAGTACTTGAGGAAAGGACATTAGAAGATAACAGAGAACTCTGACAAAATATGTGGAGTGTGCTGTCAAAGTGCAGTGTGAAGACAAGCTGAGGCTCTCCCGAGAGTTGCTCTTCCTTCCCAGAGCCTCCTTGTCCTTGCCTAGGGCTTGTGTTGCTGACGGAGCCTCCCCTCCACCAGCCGGTTTGGTATCGGCCCTTCTTGTCACTGCTGGGCTGGCAGCGACTCCCTCCTGGTCCCATCAGCCTCCTCTGCCTCCATTGCATGTCGCCGCAGCAGGACCTGGGGATCATGGTGGACATCGAAGTAGCTCAGCGATTTAAAGGTGGTGAGTGCAGAAAACATGTTTCTTATGTTCACTGCTTTTAAAGGGAATTTCAGTCTCCCACCCTTCCCTCTTGACACTTTCTAAAGGAAGGGATAGGATTGTATTTCTGAGGCAAGAGAAAAGCAAAACCAAATCTTTATTTCTTTATCTTTTGGTCTGGAACCTCCTTATCACAGTTGCCACAGCTGCAGCTTCTTCAGCCTTCAGATGAGTGGCAAGACAGCTTTGCAAAGTGTTTTTTTTTCCTAAACCTTGTTTCTCAAGAGTACAAAATAAACCTCCTGTCTTCCTGACTTAGTATTCCCTTGGGGGTGCTTGTAAAGCAAGGTTATAACTTTTGTGGAGTCATAACCTACCACCTAACGAGCCTCTCAGCACAAGGGGAGGCCTGATCTTCTTGTAATGAAAGACAGGCAGGAGAGAAGAAAGAAACAAAACAAAATCCCTGAATAAAAAACTTCTGTAGTTTCTCTGTTCCTCAGAGAGACATGAGTCAGTGACCAAACTTTTCTTTTGCTTTCAACCTTTTGGCTGCTGTAAAAAGAGCATGACAAAGACAATGTCATGATTATCTTTTAATAAAAAATAAAAAAGTTGGAAGACAATTTTATTGTCTGATCCTACTGAAGTGTTGATTGTCTTCTCCCTTACACCATCAACACTGGGGAGAGAGAGGGGAGGAAGGAAGAGAAAGAAAATGCTGAAGAGGAGAAAGACAGAAATAAAACAAAGAAGTGCTTTCGACAACCAGGAGCATTTTTGTAAGTTACGATCTGTGTAGTTTGATGGGGCAAAACTTGGCTTTTATTTTAGAGAAGGTCTCACAGCCAGTGCTGGTGTGTGTTGGCTCTGCAGCTCTGATCTCTCCTGGTAGCAGTACCAGTCTGAATAACCAATATGGAACACTCGCAGAACTGGGGATTAGTGACTTCCAGGCGAATATCCCAATCAGCAGAGCCTTTCTCACCCTCTTGCTTGCTTTCTCCTTGCACGTATTTAGTACGTTACGTAAAATGAAGCGGGTGTCACAGGGGGGTGCTTTTTGGAATGTCCTTGTGCTGATGATTGAGGTGGGATTTTGATTTGACCTTCTAAACTGACAAAGGGATTTTCAATTGAAGTCCTCTTTAGCCAGACTGTCCTTAGCATTAGCTAGCAGTGTTTCAAAGTTTTGGGCAAGGAAATTTTTGGAGAAATACTGTTAGCACCTTTGAGACCTCAAGCAGTCTTAGTGTATTTGCATGGAACAATGTGCACTACAAATTAGAGTAGCTTAATTCTGTGTCTGTGTTGAAAGGGACACGGACAACATAGTTCCCACCTTCCCCTGCATCAGTAGGAGCACTGATTCACTTTTAAAGTTACTCAAAAAGTGGAATGATGAGCTATCTGTAATTATTGTTAATTTTGCTTTTCTTCTTACTTCCTGTTTTTCCTAAGACTGAGCTATTCAGTTCTCAAACAATAAGTAGAAACGCATCTGTTAACATTATTAGTCTAAGCATTTACTTGCAAACTATGACCTTTTATTCTAAGGTAACCTCCCTAAGGTAATTAATTTGTACAGCACATTATTTTCCAGCCTTTACCTGATAGAACAGAAAATACCAGTTGAGCATTTAGCTTTATGGTTTCTGGCAGACTTGGGAAAAGATGGTAAACATGTACTCCCATCCTCTCACTCCCAAAATCTAAAAATCCAATAATAACCAGTGTTATTTTGATGTTTTATGTTCTTGCTGTACTGTGGGAGATTTTGCCTTTAAAACCACAATACACCTTATACATTGAATTTCTCAGTATTTTCTTTTTGCTGTTTTAAAATGAAGCTAGACATAACAGTGCATGTTTACTAGAGGGAAAACTGTTTCCTTAGAGGGAAAAATGAGGTTTTTTATAGAATTCTTCAACATATGCCGTTTATTCTGAGGGAAGAAAAGATATAAAAATTTCATGAGGTAATCAAAACTTTAAAAGAGCAGAGAAGGCTTGGCCGATCAATGGCTTCGAGAGCTGTGTTTGCCAGCACATTCACTCACTAACTGAGTTTGACACTGACAGCATCAAATTTCTGTTTTTAGGACACTGCCCTGAGGATTTAAGCAACACATGTTACAGAAAGACATGTTCTAATGCTTTGTAAAGCGACAAAATTTGCTTTCATTCTGTCACATTGTAGTGCTGTGAGCGTTAACTAACTGTGGTGGCGCTGGAGTGGACCCACGTGAATCAGAAACCGGGATTATGGTCATGCCCTTTAGTGAAACTTTGTATGTCTCCCAGAGCTGTGGTTTGCAGCCTGATACACCAATTACCACCAAAGAGATTGGTAATCAGTGCTGATTAACAACAGCAGGCTCTTTTGAACACAGAATTGTACAGAGAGAAACATGCCCAGCAGGTGCCCTCTCTGATATTTAATTATAAGAGAATCTGATGGAGAGAGGTGTTTACAGGACTGGCTCTGGATTACTTACGAGGGGGCTTCTCACAGGAAAGGTTTAAAAGAAAGCACACACTAGTGTCAGAGAAAGGTTAGGGCATTAGCTCAATTAGAGTTAATCAACGTCCTGCAAGAGCTTTGTTTTTTCAGCCACGCTATGTAACATCACGTGTGGTGCCGCACTGCACAAGAACTTTTTGCTGTGGGCTGTAAGAGTCATCCTAAGTGCCTTAAATCAAAGAGCTCCAATATTGTGCTACTGTAAGTCATAGTTTGCAAATGATCTTTGAGGGATTTAGAAGGTGTCAAGGCTATGACTAATGTTGGTTTTCAGGTGTGTGGGTGGACGCTTAAGTACCTTATAGATGTATGAGGTACTGCAGTTAGTGGATTGATTTGGTTGATCATGGGTGTTCTGGTGAAGTTCAGGATCAGGTGGTGTGTAGTTCCCTGATGAACTGGGTTAGAGTCACTGGAAGTTAAATAAAAAATTGAAATATTATATTCTTTACGTGAAGAAAATCAAAAGATTTTGAACACTTGATCATCTGCTGCATGGATCAAAAAATATTTTTGTTCAAAGGCTCTTCAGTTTGTTTTGAAATGAGCTGGTGAACTTGGCATAACTCTTAATGAACCCAGGTGGGATTTTCAAAAGTATGAACATTTGTCTGACTCTTGTTCATCCCTGGCTTCGTCTGGGGTAAAGTTCAACCACATCTCAGTGCCTGTTTTTGAGAAGCTTATGTTTAGTGCCCAGATGGCAGCGGTCTCCCTTACACCTGACGTTGCTTGGGCACCCTTGTTTGCAGTGCAAGCAGGTAGGTCAAGGCATAAAGAGGACCTAGACGCCGACCTTGCTTTCTGCTTTTTAATAAAAAGCTGCTGTTAAGGGGTCAAGCTGGGGGGCAATGCACAAATACTTGTAGTGCTGCCTCTAGTCCCTAATTGCTCTGAAGGTAACAGCCAGGCTTGTCAGGTCAACACAACCAAGATGAAAATGGTGGGTCCAGGCTGAGTGTATTGTGCCAGAGCTTACACATAAAGCTTTCTTCAAGTGCAATTTTGCAGATTATTTGCTCCTTTCAAAGAAAAGCTGGGGAAATAGGAGCATCGGTTTGAACACATTTGCAAATTGAAACAGGATGACTGATGGAAACATGAGCAGTAGCAATGCCGTTACGTGCTTCTGACACTACTGGACTGTGAGAGAAAGGAGACCCGCAGCCCTTCCTCAGCACCTGCAAATAGTTCAGGTACTTTGGGGCAGGTGTATCATTACAGTTTCCCACACAGAGGTGCCTCAGACTTGGTCAGATCATCCAGGTATTACCACACTCTTAATGGAAATTAATTCTTCCCACCTTTTCTTTCTGTCTCCTTATTTTGAAGACCATTTAAGATATCTTTTGAGGTAGCTGAAAAATCAGTGTCTTTTGCTTGTTCCATGTATTTGACTGAAGCCAGACAACGCACTTACTTCATCTTCCAGATGGTACATTGATAAATACTTGTGTTTTTTTCCTTTTTTTTTTTTCTGTCAATTTCTGAAAGCTTGAACAATCTAAACCTCATTGCTATTATTCCCTGAGTTAGACACCCAGAAGGATAGGACACAAACACTTAGGCTTGAATTACTGAAATATGTGTGTCTATGCAATGGTGTCAAGACTTGCACATTTTTATGCCCAAGGTAAAAAAAAAAAGCACCTTAAACCAAAGTTAAAGTTACAAACATGTCAAGATTTTTGTCAATTAAATCGTCATTTAAACATGTAATGAATATTTCATTTTCACTAGAGAAATGTAAGAGGATCTCTGATCCAAAGGTAATTGCTTTGAACTCAAACTGTAATTTGAGGTTTGTTTCACTTGTCACCAGATTTGCTTGTAGTTTACTGGGCACCTTCACTGAACCTATTCTGTTAAAGGCAGAAATGCAATTGTTTTGAGGTAGATATAATCAGTTTTTTCTAATACTCTTCTGAGCAAAAAGAATGAGAATTACCATTGGGAAATCTCCATAGCAGTGGGGAAACTCTGAAGCATCTCGAACAACAGGGCACATGTGAGGAGTTATTGTGCATCTTGCCTGAGAGGCAGGATGGACCAGGGACAATGTAGGAAGTGATGCTTTTAGCAGCTGCACCTACCTCAGGACTGTTTGAGTCCTGGTGGTGCCAAAAGGCACATTAATAGCTCCCGCTGAGCCCAGGCCAAGCATGGAGCAGTTCACCTCTCCGGGCACCTGCTCATGTGTAAACCCACCAGCCTGTTGTTTTGGCTGCATGTGGTCACAGGTAAACGAAGGTGAGAGGTTGCCCACCAGAGAGTGTGGAACTTTCTCTCAACCCAGCAATGTGCTCATACCCAGCACCTGTTTGGAATGAGCCTTTGTGACTCTGGATGAAAAGCACTAAAGAAATGTCTTAAACAGCTACCTTGGCAGGCTAGCAAATGATACTGAACTTTCCACATTAGTGTTTTGTTAAAGGAGAAGTCAGTGATGCGAAGCCTGAATTTATGCTGAGGAAATTGCTTTTCATCCTATAGCATGGGTTCTTGAGCAGAACTGGGCTCAAACAATATGTTGAAAATTATCTTTTCACAGAACTTTGATCAAAGTACAAATGTCCTTGCCTCAGGAAGCAGTTTGTTTTCCCCTGAGAAGTGATGCTAGAAAAATCAAAAAGAGCAAAGTCTGCTTTGCTGGCCAAAATTCACCCATGAATAAATTGCATCACAAAGCTACCAACAACATACCGTTTTCAAAAACCATGTCATGCTGTTGCTATAGAAAAATGATCCGTGAAACTCAGCATTGTGTGGGGACTCTTGCCGTAAAAAATATTATTAGAAAATATTTTTGTTTATAATACAACAGAGTATAGACATCTAATAATAATTGTTCTAAATTAGTGGGATCCAGACCTGAACCAAGTTTTGCCAGTTTCATGGTTTGCCTGTTTAGAAAGCTTTGTGTAATTTTTTTTCTGTGAAATTATGTTGAGGCCTTTTGTAGGAACATACCTATATTTAGTCATCTATTGTTTAGAATAGCAAAAAAAATTGTAAGTACGGTTAGATATTTGAATCCTGAAGGATCCAAAGGAGCTATTCAAATAATGCTAAATGCTCACTGTTGCATCATTTTACTTATTTTAATTTTACTTGTTTGTTACAAAGCTGAAATTCAAGGCTTTTATTGCTCTTAATATAAATTTTTGAAACCCAGGAATCTTCATGTGTCAAGAGCCTCTGAATAGGCATAAATCATTGTTCATGACATGTATTTTTTCTTTTTTCTCTTAGAATTTACCTTTTACTAAAAATACCTGCTTCTGATTCTGGTGTGGAGTGACACAGTTCTAAACAGAGAAGCCCTAGTGAAAAACGATTCTGATGGTTTACTAGTTTGTTGGGGTTTTTTTTGTTTTGTTTTGTTTTTTTTTTTTATCCCAGCATTTTTTTCATGTATTTTTGCATGCATACAGACTCTCTCTGTAAAAGGACGTCTGCACTGCCAGAAGAGTTTCAGCTCAACTTTCGTTCATCCTCCCCTGAACAGAAGGATGCGTCTGCAGCTGAGACTTTTAATGTGTTTGGTTGAAAGTCTAAATTCTGTTGGTAATGGTGACTTCATCTCTAATTCCACACCAGACTGTAAGGTTGAATAATACTGTTGAAGTCCTTTCCCCAGTAATTGACCAGTGGAATCCCTAGTGGGTTACTGGTGGGCGCGTTAAAGGAAAACTTTTCAAATGCATGTTAAGTTCAGCTGCTGGCAGCTTTTGCTGAGTGTTTCCAAGTAGTGGTGTCCAGCACAAGGTGGACACAGCTGCTCTACATTGTCAGCTTGCACGCACTTTCTTAGCAGGCTTAGCTGAAAGAACATCTCGAAGTGCTCTTCCGGCCACCTGTTGGTTTCAGACATTATTCCCACAGAAACCCACCTCTGTGGAATAGAAATGCTTTAGTCCTCTGCTCTATGAAAGTGAAGAAGCATGAAGAAAATATGCATTAAAAAACAAACAAACAAACAAACAAACACAAAAAAAAACTTGAGAGAAAACTTTCTTACAGCACTCTAAAGGCCCTGTTCAGAAACTTCCTTTGGATCAAGGCTAAGGGTAGGTAAATCTATTCAGATAAGATAGAAGAATTAGGTAGGAATCTGAACCATTATGGAAAACTTGTACAAATACTTGCTGGATTTGTCATTAGGGCAACAAAGATGATTAAGGGAGTGAAGCACCTCCCTTATGAAGAAAGGCTGAGGGAGCCGAGTCTCTTAAGTTTGGAGAAGAGGAGACTGAGGGGTGACCTTATTAATGTTTATAAATATATAAAGGGTGAGTGCCACGAGGATGGAGTCAGGCTCTTCTCAGTGGCAAACAATGATAGGACAAGGGGTAATGGGATCAAGCTGGAACACAAGAGGTTCCACTTAAATTCGAGAAAAAGCTTCTTCTCAGTGAGGATACCAGAGCACTGGAACAGGCTACCCAGGGGGGTTGTGGAGTCTCCTTCCCTAGAGACACTCAAAACCCACCTGGACATGTTCCTGTGTGGCCTCACCTAGGCGTTCCTGCTCCAGCAGGGAGGTTAGACTGGATGATCTTTTGAGGTCCCTTCCAATCCCAAACATACTGTGATACTGTGATACTGTGTGTGATACCCTACTTGTGGCGGTTGGTGCAGTAGAGCGGAGCTGGTGGTAATCCCAGATCTGCTCAGAAGTAGAGTCATGCCCATTTTCATTATTTTTCAGGCATGACTCTAAAGACTGCAGACACTTAGTGTGTTTCTGGTGGTTTTTGCTGGTTTTAGTGCATTAAGTGGATCTAGCCTCTTTGGAGACTTACGTGTTCCATTTATTTGGAAATGTATCCCTGCAATGCCAGTGGGTTTCAACCGTAAACTACAGGAATAATTTTTGGTGGCAAGAAAAGGATTTAGTCTTCACAGTCTGCACAGACTCCCAGCATGATTTTCAAGAGAACCTCTCTCTGGAATGGGGAAGAAATAGCTAGGATGAAAATATGAATCTTCATCTTTTGTGCTTCATCAGACATCCCGTAAGTATGAATACAGCATCCTTGTCTATTGGGATTAGGTCTGTCTGTATCACTTGTACCTGTCTCCAGAAGTTCTCCTTCTCTGTGTGCCTCACCTGACTGCTTCTGGCTGTCACCTCAGCTGCCCTGGCCCTATACATACCTTTCTGTTGACACTTCAACTTTATTGCTGATATATAATCCACATATTGTCATTACCTTTTCTTCAGAATAAGTTTAGAAATGAGGGATTTTTGAAGTCAGGTGCATAAAAATAGGTGGCTTTTTTTTTTCATATGTAGTGTTTTCCAGCCAAATTTAGAGACATGGCTGGAAGTCCAACATCCAAGTTCAGTTTGTCACCAGAGGGTGAAAACCTGCACAAGGGTTGGTAAGCTAGAGACTTGACACAAGCTTTTTGTTTGTTTTGTTGGTTTGTTGTTGTTTTACTTGTGTTTTGGTTTTGGGTTTTTTTAGAAAAAAAAATAAAGAAGGAATGGGGGAATAGGCTTAACCCTGCTGAACTTCTGAATCTAAAAAGCAAACAGCTTTTGATCGCCATCAGCTTTTGACTGAGTTAAAACATGTAACTTAAATTTACGAACATAAGACTGGGAACAATCCCTGGGATTCCAAGAGCTGTGGCATTAGTTAGTCGGTGCCTTTCTGGTCCCTGCACTGTAATGGAATATTTTTTTTTTTACCTCTCTCCAAATCAGTTGAAGTTCAGTAGTCTCACCCATTTGTACACAGATTGCTTATTTCAGGAGGCTGTGTCGTGTCTTTAATCTGCTGTCTTCACCTTGTCCCGTTCTTCTTTCTTTTCCTTTCTCATGAGTCCTTGTCTCCATCCCCTCATTTCCTAGAAAGTGATGATGTTGAAATTCACTACTAAAACTCCTTTTGGTATGGTATTGTTTTCCTCAGGCATTTTTAGATAGGATTTCTGATACGTGTCTTTAAGTTTCAGTTATGTGCTGTTTCTGATACTAACAGATATTTCTGTGAAGGTTGTAAATACAGGATTGTTCCTAAAGACAGAGAAAGAACAACAGCTGAGGTCTTCTCTGGGCTGTAATTTGCGCAACTTGGGTTTCTGCCATAGAGATCACTGCTTTCTTTCAGTGGCTTACTTCCTGAGATGTTTCACAGGTTGCCTGGAGCCGTTCAGAGAATGCTAAATAGTGCACAGAGTGTTTCTTTGCTCTTGACTCACAGCTGTAACCTGATATCCCATGGGCTGAAGGGAGAACAATACAAGGCTGAGGCAGAAGAAGTTTACCTAGAAGAAGAATCAGTCTGTGCTGGCCTTCGAGTGTTTAAATAGATGGTTTTGTTTGTCTTGATCTAGGCTGTTGTTTTCACCCAGAGGCATTTGAAAGAGCACCCGTTTTCCCATCCCATGTGAACCACAAACTACAGCCTCAGGGAGAATGTGGTCACAGTCTTGGCTGCCTCTGGGCTATCGTGCCTGCGGCAGCTGGTCTCTGGGATTTATTTTGGCCATCCTGCTCTTATCCACATGTTTGTCTGTTCCGGCCTGATCCATCACTTGCCAGTGGAGTGGCCCCTCAGTCCTTCTCCCTGGCCCCTGCTCTTTGACTCACTTGCCAACAGATGAACTTTCTGGCCTGGATATGATCTGCCTGTGTTCTTCAGTGCCCTGTTCACAAAGCCATGTATGCATTTCAGAATTTTGAATGTTTCCTTTTGCTAGCACAAAGTAACAAGAAATAACCTTTTCTCCTTTCTTCCTTCTCCCTCTGTTCATAGAGAATAGTGACCAGGAAAACAAACTACAAGGTGAACAAACCACACAGCAGAATGTCTAATAGGGTCTGAAGGGTCTCCCTCCAGGGAAGAACTGCTTGAGACTTTCAAACTTCTGCACAGTTAACAGGAAAATGGTTCTTTCACTCTGAAATTGATTTCAGAGAGGACTGAGGTTTGAAACATATGACAGAAGCTTCATTAATAATTCTTTATGCTCTTCTAGTTCTTTGCATTTTCAAGGCCTACATGAACAGGAGCAAAGCACAGATTACTTCAATAAGCTTATAATAATATGCATTTTCTTTTTCATGTATCCTGTTTCAGTGCAAGTTGGGTTCATTCAACTGAAGCTCTGAGTCTATAACTGATAAAGAAAAATGAAACATGTGGCTACTGTTGAGCCTCCAGTACTATTGATCTGGGAGCACCAGCAATCCAGCATGCTTTGTTAAAGAAAACAATAGTGAAGACGGATATCTTTAGCCAGAGGAGCATCTTCTATACATGCAGGATCACAGAATAGTTGAGGTTGAAGGGTATCTCTGGAAATCATCCAGTTCAGCCCCTTTGCGCAAAGCAGAGCCAAGGCAGGGTATTTACACAGATTGATAAGATGCTACCTGAGCCTTCTCTTTTCCAGGCTAAACAATCCCAATAGTCTCAGCCTCTTCTTGTATGTCAGATGCTTCAATCCATACAGTCATTACCTAAGCTATTAATCTAACATCTACTTATTGAAGTACCTCGAAGCTATTTTTCTGCTTGTGGCTGTAGGGTTGAGAAATCTTTCTTCTTCTGGCAGAATTCATGTCTGGGTCAACTGAAGTGGGATGTTCATGGAGACAGAATTCAGGCCGTCCAGTAGAAGAGGGCCTGCCCCATCCATCCATCCTGGAAAGAGTGGTGCTGCTCAGTTTGCCACATCAACTGTTGTGACCTCAGGCTGCAATTTCTGTGAACCTTTAGCAGAGTCTTGTGGTGGACTCTTGTGTGTCGCACCTCTGCTTCTCCACTTCTATAATAAGTGGACGTGAAACTTTGTTTAGTGATATGTTGAGGACTACGAAGTGCCTTTCCCTGGTAACTATGTTCAAGCTGAGGGGATTACATTATGCTATAGTGCTCTTTTAAAATGCTGGCAAGTCTCAGTCTGGAAGTAACTACACTATGCTGGTGTATCAGTATGGTCAGAGGAATAAAACTGACTTTTTGTTTAGGCAGAATTTAGTGAAATTCAATTTGTTTTGTTTGTCCACTCCATTGTGTGTGGTTGAACAGAAATTCTCTCAAGGGAGGAATCTCTGTGTGTGCTTTTGAGCGAATTGCATTATTTTCTGTATAATAAATGCTGTCTGAGAACTTAGATGTCTGACTAACAGAAGTTGTAAGGCAAGTTCTTGAATTTACACGGTTCACATCAGCAGGCTGAAATGTAATACATAGATTCACCATTTCTCTCTTTGCAATGGAGAGATGATTACCTGCTTGAAAATGAACATTTTGCATCCACTAAGCACCTCAGGATTCAAATTTGTCCCTGTGAAAGTAGGAGAAGAGAGGAGAAGGTGCCTAAGTGTTTTCTTTTTTTCATGAAGCAGAAATTGAAAAACACATAAACAGCAGGATAGGAATGCTGGAGTTGCTTGTACTTGGCGTACTGTGAAAGGGGTTTGTTCACATTTGCAAAGCAAAAACAAAAATCTGGAAGGCTGAAACGGAAAACGACCAACTGCAACCAAAGCATTTGCTGCCTGTTTGCTGTGAATGTGCAATTGGCCTTGGTCTTTTAATTATAATCCATAAAGATGGCTCTGTTCCCTACCCACCCTTGAGCTTCCAGTAGCACTGAGTGCTTAGGACTTGGGCTGCTAATGCTATAATTGAAACAGCTGCTCTGCTCTCTAAGTACTTTATTCATTCACCTTTGAAAATGTTGATGGATCTGTGGCATGTTCTGGGCCTTTTCTGTAGATACGTATCTCAAACACAGCCACTTGCTAGATAGAACTAATGAAGATTATTTGCTACAGCTTTTAGTGTGTTGTCTCAGTTGTTAAAAGGAGAAGAAAAAGGGAGGGGGTGAGGCAGGGGGGGCTGCTTTTAGGCCATAAAGCTCTTTGGACTAAATTCACTTTACCTACAAGACCAGACACCCTAATTCTCTATTATTCTCAATGACTTAAACTACAAGTGAATGTAAAATATTACTAGGCCAAAAGGTCATTATTTTTACATTCTGCACTGATTTTTAAATTAGCGCACACAGAGAAGAGCTACTGGGAATTGTGCTTTAAATGAGCAGAGCATTGAGGGGGACCACAATAATTCATGAAGGCCTCAGGCCAGTGGCTGCTCTGCAGCCCCCCATTTCTCTCTAGCTTTGAGACTGCAGTGAAAGGGCTAAATTGCTGTTGCAGTGCTTCTTGCTGAAAACATCAGGCCATCAACAGAAGCTCAAGTACACCCATAGCCTTTCTCAATATACTTTCCTTTACCTGTCGTTTTTACTTATCCTTGTATTCAGCTCTTTTCTGAACTACTGTCCAGAAGATGTTTGTTGTCATGTCAGATCAATTCATTTAATCAGCGGGAAGTCATCCGGGTGTGGGCTAATGGCGAAGCCGGAATGCAGCTGGCAGCAGCTAACATGGATGTGTTCAGCAGGGCTGCGGCAGAGATGGAGTTACTGACCAAAACGCAGTCACTTGACTGCCCCGATAGCGCTTCAGTATGATGGTGTCTTCCCTCCGGCCCATTGCTCAGCTCAGCATGTCCTACAGACTCCAGCAGCTCTAACCTCCTTGTGACTACAGTTCGGTATATCCAGAGGCAGTTTACCCATGCAAACAGGGTTGTGTGGGAGCATCTGCAATCTTAATTACCCAGGAGCTGGTTCACCCAAGAACAAGCTGGAGCTGTGTAAAACCCTTGAGCTAGGCAGAGGCAAGGGCCGCTGTGGTCCATGGGCTGATTTTTATTCAACAGTATTGATTGTTCTTGGCAGATATGGTGCCTGAGGGCTTTGTGGTTGTGTTTGTTAGGGAAAATTAGAGGTCATTGTGAGACTTTGAGAGTCGATAAATCTAAATTTTGATGAAAAAGGCAAAATCCAACTCTGAAGCAAGTACTCAGGCAGCCCATGTGGAAAAGCAGTGAGGGAGTACAGAAAGGGCTGGAAATTTTACTGTGTTTTACCTGTCACCCTGCAGCACTCAGATTACAGTTGTATTCTGTTCAGGAGGAGGAACAACAGCGAGGAAACCTAGAAAACAGTATGTCCTAGAAAACAGTATGTTGTGAAATCCTCTCCATGTGACATGAAACAGACGATCAGTGTCAGGAAATGCAGTCTGGCTGTTGCTACCCGGTTTATGCTGCATGCAGGTGAGCTGACAGTGTGTACCCCTGCACAGATAGCGGGCAGCACTGCAGCCTTTGCTCTCTGAAGTGCTCAAGGGTTGTTGCAAGTCAGTGTACCAAAACTCATCCTTGGTCAGAGTTTGATTTATAAATTCAAAATAGGGTTTAAGTCAAATCTGAGGAATGATGCCTGGATTAATTTGGCGGTTTTTGCTGAGCTGGGTATTGTTAACTTACTCGAGCCTTACAATATCCTCAGGCACCAATTATGCCTTTTTATACCTAAATTCACAGAAATGTCACAATGTTTCTAAAGTCACACTGGCGTAACATAGGAGGGACCTTTTTCCCCAACTCAGCCTTGTGAGGGAATTGTGGAATTATTTTCTTTCCAGGCTTTGCTTAATACAGGTTAGCTTGCAAGCAAGACTTCCTCATTGAGGCTGAGCTCATGTTTCTGAGCTTTCCAGGATGCTGCAGCACATGGTCTCCTTCCCAGGATGGTGTCTGAAGGCAAGAGCCATTCCAGCAAGTGTACTTGAATTGCAATTAAAGATGTTATTTAAACAAGAGAAAAAAAAGACTACTTGAATTTGAGACACAATTTAATGTGATACTGAGACGAGTAGCATTGGCAGGACTGTTGTCTTTTGTGAATGCATGAAAAGGCTTAGGTATTTTCTTTATCAGTAAATAGTAATGACAATCATCATCATGTTTTTGTGCTGTTTTAAAATCACTGTTCAAAACCACCTTCAGTTTCATTGGCAATATTAACCCAAAGAAATGAGCTTCTTGGTCTAGGTACCTTTTTATTTGACTGTGAAGAGCCAGTAAATTGTACTAGAATATCTTGTGGAGTCTGTTTTCTCTGCATGTTCCTTGTCAGGGCTTTTCTTATTTATGCTCAAATGAAGAGTGTATGCCAAATGTTGAGACTAACAGGCAAATGTGTGCTGAGCTAAATAAAACATCTCTGCTCTCCAAGTTCTGGGAAGCTGAGATCCCAGACAGTGGCTTAAACTTGTATTTCCAGGCAGTGGCAGACATGGTTGGCAACTTTTGGCTTCCCTTCAGGAGGTTCAGCATGACCTGCTATGATTCTCTTCCTGAGAAATACCCAATACTAAATGAGGGAGATTAGATCAGGGGGACAGAAACAGGCTCAGCATCTCTGGCAAAAATTAGTCTTGAATGTAGGCATCATTTTTTCCGTTTTGACCTACACAGCAGATGTTATATATATTCCAAATGTAGTAAGATAGTGAAGACATTGTTATCACATCTGATAGCATTGCTGTGACTGCTGCCATGTTGGAAGCTGTGCACACCTCGCTTTCATGGCAGTTCTCTCCCTTTCAAGTTGACATCTCAGTTGTTAAGTAGGTGCTGGCCTCCCGACTTCCATTTCTTCGAGTACACTGACCAGGTGATTGGTTTTAGTCACTCTTTTATTTTAAACACCTTTCTCCATTCAAAGTTGAGTCAATTCAAAAGTCCCCTTCTCCAACAGGTTAGCTCTTAAAATACCCGCTACGTAAGCAATAATGAGCACAACCTTTCTGCATTTCTAGCCTCATCTTTCCCCCTTCAGATCCTTCCTAGTGAGTTGTTTCTTTCAAAAGTCTGTTTGAAGGATGCAAATTAAATTGGAAAAAGGAGCTGTTCATCAGGAAATACATCTTTTGTCTTCTTCCCTGCAATTTCCTTTCCTGCTACCCCTCACATGCTTATGTGTAGACATCTTCTGTATTGCACAGTTTTATGGGCAACATTTCACTTCTATTTTTTGCACCATGTTTTATTTTTATTTACTTCTCTATTTTGCACTGCACATGGCACACCCCATGCCCAGTGTAATCACCTGGCCTGCCTCTGTCTTGCACCCAAACACTGGATAGCTGAAGTTATGGGAAAGGTGGCATTTGCTCAGGATTGTCTGCCAGACCTTTTGGTTTCTGGGAATCTCTGGAATGTTGTCAGTTTTCTAACTAGACAGATTTTAAGGGGTTTGACCATTCTAGGAACCTCTTACGGGAGATTGGAGACTGGTGTGCAGTGGACAGGAAAGCCTGGAGTGAATGTTCTATATATCCTTCTGAATCTTATGATCCAAACAGTCCTTCACCTAGTCCTTAATCTTTCTTTGGATATACTGATACCTTATTTTGAAGTCTAGGTTATTAAAGTGGCTAGATAATTTCAAAGTCTCCCTAAAGGATACAGAGTTAAGCACAGCTGTTCTATTAAGTAAAACCTTCCCTCCCATCCACTCTTTCAGCCATTTAACCTAAAATCTTTCATGGTTTTTATTCCACCATATAGATGGTAAGCAGACACAGTATTCGTACTTCCCGTTAGCTGTAATGTAAAAAGCCCTTGCTGAGTGCTGAGGTAAAAATCTCAGTTTAATTGGTCACCCAGACACAGCTATTGAGAACTCTGTTATATCAGAATACGTTGCCACTACTCTTCTCTTTGAAATGACATCCTGTCTTTCTGAAGCCTTGAGTGTACTTGACTGTAATTAAGATTAGATTATTTTTTACTTTCAATATTTAAATAAAACCCCAAAACTACTCTTTGGCACACCGAAGCAGTGCTGTACATTGGGTTGAAAGGATGGATTTCCTTCTGATCCTCAAAGACAATTAAGTTACTCCCTGAAGCATGAAATTTAATTACCCTCATCAGAAGCGGCATGATGCAGTGGATTAGGACATAGAAATAAGAATCAGGAATTTTTATTTCTGATCCTAGTTCTACCATCTAGTTATTGACTGAGTCATATAACCTTCCTGTGCCTCCTGTTCACTCACCTGAAAAATGAGGTGTTTGATTTCTTTGCTAAGGGCTGTGAGGTCTGTATGAGCATCTAAAGATGTAACAGCTTGTGTGAATGCTAAGTGTTCCTGGGATTGCCTCGGCTTACATGCTGCCAGCAGTTATTGCAATTTGGTTTCATACAGTGAAATCTCATTTTTTTGGCAGTGTTAGTTTCATTAAAGGAAGTATAATCAAGTTCACATGCAAATAGGGAGAGGACTACAAGAGGAGGTGACACTAAAGAGCCATTGCGCATCAGAAAAGTTTGCTGAGCTGTCATTCTTTTCACATCAGTTTTGGTGCTGTGTCTTAGATGGGATTACTAGTTGTAGCATCCAAGGGGTGCCTCCAGCTGTGCACTTCTCAAGAGGTGGAAGAAAATGTTCTCCATCTTGCATGGTTTAACTAGGGAGCAGAAAGGAATGTTCAGTGCCAGATGGGCATACTGCTCTGGGCAAGTTGTTTAGCTCTTCTGTGTTTGAAATTGCAGCAGTCTCTTACTGGAGTGATTAGTCATGTCATGTCAGTAGAGAGCTCCCATGAAAGACTCAGAACTGTTTATTGGAGGTGATAAAGTGGCTAATTAAAATAATTTGTTCTGCTGTTTAAAAAAAACAACAACGCGTTCTCATATCTCAGTCCCACTTAACCAAGAGAGCTTTTGAGTAGATGACCTTCTTAATATGCATTTACCATTGTTTAAATTTAAGAATTGTCAGTAACAAATATCGTCCTGTAAGTATCCAGATTACTCTTTCCACAGACATTTTAAAAAGGAAATCTGAACTAATAATAGCCCTGCCATTATGTTCCAGTGCAAAGGTGCCAGTTTACGCTGTTGGAAAGAAGTTTGCCCTCCACCAAACTGCATAATTTCATTGTCTGTCTTTGAATCCCTCTGCAGTTCCTCTGCTCTTTCTTCCAGGGCCTCTCTCTGTATTAAACTCCATTAAAAGATTCTCATATGTAATCTCAAGAATTAGATTGAGTTGTGAGGCTGCAATTCTTCAGTTACTTACCTGATTCAATTCTTTACAGCACTCAAATGTAAGTCTTCAAATTTTCAGAGCAGGAAATTTACTTTAACCAGGTTAGTAAAGCAAAATCTTTGTAACAATGATTTTTCAAAGAGATCCTCAGGAAAGAGATTTAAAAAAAAACAAAAAAAACAACAAAAAACAAACCTCTATGGAAGTTAACAGGAAAATGTACTTTTCTGTATCTTTCATCTTCTGCCATTTGAATACATTTTCCTGTGTAGAATAGTTGTGTTGTGGTCTTGTAGCACACTCTAAATATAGGAGGAGATCCTATAACCAATGAAACTCTAGTGGCTTAATTGCAAACTACCACTGTTATCCAAGAACAAGTATGACATAAAAATAACCTTTATTGGGTACTTGTGTCTCACGGAAACCTAAAGCAATTCATGCCATATTGTGATATCTCCCCAGTTGTACAATTTTCAGTGGAGTAGCTGTACAGAAGAACCCAACATTGCAATCCTAGAAGAAGCTTCTTTCCTAGTGCACGTGAGGCAATGTCATTGCAGTCTGGAGCCAGAATCTTCTTGGTCTCCTCTTCTAGGCAAGGTAATTGCACACCATATCTGAGTCATTGGTCACACCTAGCAGAATTACAGAGCATTTTCTTGGGGGGGGATGTTATTTTATCTTAAAAGCATAAAAAGGTAAAAGGAAAAAAAGAATTACTATTATTTAATAATTTTTATGGCAAAACTTTTGCAAAGCCGTCTTCTAAAGGCATTATGAGGGAAGAGCAGGGAAGCATTCTTGGAACCAGTCACAGGAATGTTAAAGGTCTGATCCAATGACACTAATAAAGGTCTTAACTGTATTTAACCAACAGTTATGTCTTGCTTATGCAAAAGGCCATAGAAAAGGGTAGAAAGACAACTGGCATTAAATCAATAGACAACAATGTATACCGCTTTTTTTTCCTCTTATTAAGTAGAATGATGCATGAGCAGAAGAGTTTGCATCGCGAACTTTCCGCATTGCACATCAAGAATTATCTCTTTTAGAGCTTGTCTTTTGCATTAATATATAGTAACTTTGTTGCCATTTTAGAAAGTAGATCCTTTTCAAGACTGTATCATCCTGCATCAAATTCAGGCCCTGATGTGTTTTAAGTAATTTTAAGATCAGTAAGCTGAAATTAATTTAAAGTTGATAATTTAAAGTAATTATAAGGCGGTGTATTGTATTGTTTGAACTAATGAGAAAAGAGTCTACACGGACTCTTATGGATCATTGTATTTTTTCTCCCTTCTGTGTTGTAGAATTGTAACGGCATCTTCTTGAAAACAGTTTTTAATTTTCTGTTGGCTGCAGCCTGAAGGGTCTGTCTGGTTCTTCCTTTGTGCAGTACCCGTTAGTTGCTGAAGCAAAAGAAAGTCTGCAGCAGCATGGAGGCAAGATGCAAACTTGTTATAAACTCCTGTATAATTATGCAATGGCACACAGGATGGAGAAAGTTAGATTCTTTCACCAATTCATCTAGTAAAGCGGAAAAATCAACTTTTGAGCTCCTACTGTTAATTTTCAATTCTGTCCTTAACAAGGTTTCATTCTCAAAAATCAGCTTCTAATTTTTTGACTGCCTTTATAATGCCACAGGTGAATTTCGATGTGAAGTACTCTCACACAGCTGCTATTATTGCTATTTAAGTTTGTAATTCCCAAAATTTTGCATGGCGTTTTGCCAAAGAGGTAGACTAAGTCCTTGCCGAGATACATTGCGTTTTGCTCCCAGGCTCACCATGGTCAGTGCTGGTAACAACAGAAGTATTTCAGATGAGAGGGAGCCTGTACCAGGAGCAATAAAATCAGACTGTAACTCAACTTAGTTATGAGAAGTCTGTTAAATTCCACAGTTTATTTCCTGTGGTGAGTGGAGATGAGAGAGCAAAACACAGCTTGAATTCAGAGAGTTTTTTCTGAAGGTGAAGGGATAGTTTGAAGTGCCTCTTTTCCCTCAGCCTCCCATTAATAGCTGCTGGGGGTGCACAAGACGAATTGGGACTCGGGGGCCCATGGAACTCTTTATTTCCCACCCCACAGCTCGGGTGCCTTTTTCCCTCATTTACTATATATAAGGCAATAGAATTTATGAGTTGTTATTTGGGTTTTGCTCATTGTTTCCATGTTTTTCTCATATGTTGAAGGCTTTAATTTCAAATTGGTCTCTAAATGTGAGAAAGCAGTGGCTTTACGAGAGCCAGGCTGGGATAGCGTTCTGGGTAAACTTAATTTGTGCCTAGGGAACAGTGCAAACTGGCAGTGCACGGTACTGAAGAAACGGGTGGTAACACAGGTGTCAGGCTGGCTGGCGGCACAGAAATGAATTCTACCTCTCAGATGTAGACAAATGTCTGGAGAATGGTCACAAATATGGTTCCTGTATAGGGGATGTCAAGACTGAAGTCCCAGTGCTTGCTGGAATCAGGCATTAAGAAGCACCTCTTTAGCAGGATGAAAGAGCACCCAACGTGTATGTGTGTGTTAATTGGATTCAAAATCATTTATCTGTGAAGACAGACAAATGCAGGATTCAAATATTCTGGCTGGAGATTTTACTTCAGACTTCTAGCACTTTTTTTTTTTTAATTCATTGCCTCTGAGAGAGCATCCTGACTTGCACTTGCAGTTAATCAGTGCTGGCATTACCCAGAGGAGCTTGCAAAATGGCATCTAATGCATTAGTGTATTGATTAGAATTAATCAGGAATGTGTTCCTCCTGAAGCTACAAGCGGCATGAACAACTGAAGAGTGTCTAACTATAAATACCTCTCAGAAGTTAAGTTTCCATGAAAACTGGATTATGGCTTCTGAAACTGGGTAACTGCGTATGAAGTAGAAGCTGGAAAGTAAAACCTGTTACCTGGAAAACTGAGTCATAGATAGGAGGAGTAAGAGTGTTTAGGTTACAGAGAAATACTTTGGCTTGTTCGGGTTCTGTTTGGTCACCTAACCACTGGAGGGGCTGTGCAAGGCCTGAGTTTGTTTCTATGATACCTTCACTCTAAGGAGTGCGAATGAGTACGGTTCTGTGCACCACACTGTAAAAATATATAAAGCTACTGAAGAGTGTTCAGAAGAGGACTACAAAGTTGGTGAAGGGTTTGGAGGGGAAGCCATATGAGGAGCGACTAATGTCACTTGGTTTGTTCAGCCTGGAGGAGACTGAGGGGAGACGTCATGGCGGCTACAACTTCCTCAAAAGGGGAGGAGGAGAGGCAGGCACCAAACTCTTCTCTCTGGTGACCAATGACAGAACCCAAGGGAACGGCAGGAAGAGGTGCCAGGGCAGGTTTAGGTTGGATGTTAGGAAAAGGTTCTCCACCCAGAGGGTGCTGGAGCACTGGAACAGGCTCCCCAGGGAGGTGTCACGGCCCCAAGCCTGACAGTGTTCAAGAAGAGACTGGACAACACTCTCAGACACATGGTGTGAACTGTGGGGTTGTCATATGCAGGGACAGGAGCTCGACTTGATGATCCTTGTGGGTCCCTTCCAGCTCAGGACATTCTGTGATTCTGTGAGTATACAGAAGGTTGCTTGAAATTCAGTCCTTGTACTATGATGAAGTTCCATCAACAGTATCTTCTGCTTTGTGGAAGAATAATACATCCTCATAAGAGAAATTCTGGGTGTAGCCCAGGTTTTCTTTAAGCAACACGTTCTCTGTAGTTAATATATCCAGATCTGAACTTGCCTAAATTCTGAAAATTTTTGAATCTAGGATTTTGAGATACTTTGTCACTGAAGGCTAAGGTGTTATTAGTTTGCATCTAAATCTTTATATCCTGCAGATTCTAGGTGTCTGAGCCAACTCCTTTCTGTTTGTAACTTCAGTGAAGGTCCTGTTGGGTGGATCTGACCCACTCTATCAAGATACTGAGCAGTGCCTAAACAACACAATGTAGTGTGTTGCTTTGCAGCATAAAGCTTTAAATTAAGATGTTAAACTGTGGTCTCTCTTATTGCTTGGGGCAGTTATCTAGAGAGGTCATCATGGTTATTATCGCAAATGTTGTTGTAAAAATAGGCTTTGATGTTGAAGGCTGTGTGGAGATGATAGTTATGTGCACAGTAACTGATGCCTTTGTCCTTGCAGTTGTCAGTTTACCAGTCTGATTCATCACTCTGTAGCATGCTTGGGGGTTATGCAGAGGATAAAAGGAGCAATCTGTTATCAGCTGTAATTTGCTTTTGGGTGCCAGGTTTCACAGAATCAAAGAACGTTTGAGGTTGGAAGGGACTTCTGAAACTGACTAATCCGACTTCCCTGCTCAATGTGGGGTCAGCTAGAGCAGGTTACCCAGAACCATAGCCAGTCAGGGTACGATTGCCTCCAAGGATGGAGATTCTCTAAGATTTCTGGGCAACTCGCTCCAGTGTTCAGTCACCCCTAGAGTAAGCAAGTTTTTTCTTGCGTTAAATTAAATTTCTTGTATTTCCATCCAAGCACATTGCCTGTTTTCCTTTCATTTGATACCACTGTCTGATTCTGTTTTCTTGCGATCCTCCCACAAGACAGAAACATGGATAAAATCATCCCTGAGCCTCCTCTTCTCCAGGTTAAGCTGAGTTTTCTCAACCTCTCCTCATATGTCAGTTACTGAAGTCCCTTAATCATCTCTGTAGCTGTGTGCTAGACTCACTTCAGTAAGTCCATGTCTGTCTTGTGCTGGAAAGTCCAGTATTGGACCCAGCACTCAGATGTGTGTTCCCAGCACTGAACAGAGGGGGTCACCCCTTCAACCTGCTGTTCCCAGTGCAGCCCAGGAAGCTATTGCTCTTCCTTATCAATGAGGACACATTGCCAGCTTATGTTCAACATTTTGTCCACCAGGACCCGCAAGTTTTTTTGGCAAAGCTGCTTTCCGGCCTGTCCTGGTGCCTGGAGTTATTCCTCCTCAGGGTCAGGACTTGGCATTTCTATTTGTTGAACTTCATGGTCCTTGTAGGGCCAAATTTCCAGCTTGTTAAGCCCCCTCTCAGTGGCAGCCAAACTGTCCTATGTATCAGTTTGGCTGGAAGCTTCCTGATCGTGCAGCCTGTCCAATTATCCAGGTCATTAATGAAGACAGAAAACATTACTGGCCCCGCTGTTGGCCCAGAGGTTTACCACTAGTGACTGGCTTCCAGCTGGACTTTGTACCATTGATGATAACCCTCTAAGCCTGGCAGTTCAGCCAGTTTTCAGTCCACTTACATAATCTGTACCTCCATCAGTTTGTCAGTAAGGATGGGATGGGAGACAGCATTGAAAACCTTACTATAAAGTCAAAATAAGCAACACTCACTGCTCCCCTCGGCCACCCAGCCAATCATCTCAACATAGAAAGCTATCAGATTATTTAACATGATTTCATGACAAGGAAGCTCAACACAGAGTATTTTCCATCTATATCAAAAGATGACTGAAATAGCCTTTCTGTTACCTTGCTAAAATCCTTTCTAAAATTAGATTCTTAACATATAGACCACTAATAGAAATTTAATAAAGCTACTGCTAATTAACATCCAGTGCCTATCAGTTATGCTGAAGTAGATCTTGCCAGGCATCCTGTGGTACAGGATCTGCAAATGAGTATGGGTGTGTTAAATACAAGGTGTTGTATGGAAGGGTCTGGAGATCAGAGTACTCATTCAATCATGGAATGACAGCAGAATTGAATCTCATCCGAATTGCCTACAGGTCTCTCTACTGACCCAGCGGCTATTTTTAAAGTCCCTGATAAATCCACCAGTTAGTGTCATTTTTAGCTCATTTATTTTTGTGTCTCTGAAGAAAGAGGCTGATACTCTGGATTTCTTTTCACATGAATCTTTGAATTTCAGACAACCTATTGTAGGAATTTGTACCACAAAGTATGAATATATTTTGTAATGAATCTCACTCACTTGAGTGAGTCTGCCTTTTCCTTTCTTGCATTGCAGTGATATAAAATACCTGCTTGGCAACAGCTCTGGGAGTTAATAAAGTTTCTGTGGTAAACTATGAGAGGCCTGAGAATTTCAAACTAAAGTTATTGCACCAGTAACTCAGAAAAGCAATTCCTAAAACTTCTGGCACATTTATCCAGAGGGTTAGCAGTAGCACAGAAATGGAAATCATTGTTGAGAGCCACTGCATACTTGGAATTAAAATCCATCAGTCTTCTGAAGCTGAGGAGAACAATTTTCATGACATATAGATGCTTCTGTGTTTTATAACAAAAATTAAATCTGGGGTGGTTTTTCACTCTATTTGTAGGGAAATTCGTATCCTTTAATCCCTATAATATACCTAACTTGGGATGACATCTAAAGAAATAAAGCACACAGAAGGTAGGCATTTAAAATACTCTCAATGCTTTATTAAATTTCAGTAAAAGCATTATCTATTTGGGGGAGGGAGGTGGAAAAAGAGTGAGGATGCCAACAATCCTTTCTTAAGTGGGAACCTCGAGCATGGAAGATGGGATGTGGAAATGAAGATACCTGTAAACAAAAATGGAACTTAGCAGTCTAGTTTTACTCTTCTTGCTGGAAAAGAGAGGTAGGAAGAAACCTAGTAAATAATTAAAAAACAGTATTTGATTTTCTAAGTTGCAAGTCGAGCTGCATTAGCTGTCAGCAGGGTCTTTATGCAGCACTTGCTTAGGACTTTTCCGTAGATCCTTAACATTGCTCTTAGCAGCTTCCTTACCTGCTGGGAATTTTGTCCACTTCAGCGGAGTGTGATGACACCATCGTGTCCCTGATGAGACACACAGTGCAACTGACTGTGGAGCAAAGAAAAGTCTCCTAGCTGGTAGCAGTACAGAACTACAGAATCATAGAATCATTTTGGTTGGAAGAGAGCCCCAGGATCATTGAGTCCAACCATAACCCAACTCTGGCAATAAACCATGTCCCTAAGAACCTCATCTACCAGTCTTTTAAATACCTTTAGGGATGTTAACTCAACCACTTCCCTGGGCAACCTATTCCAATACTTCACAACCCTTCCCGTGAATAAATTTTTCCTAATATTCAATCTTAACCTCCCTTGGCACAACTTCAGGCCATTTCCTCTTTTCCTGTTACTCAGAAGAAGAGCCCAACCCCCTCCATGCTACAACCTCCTTTCAGGCAGTTGCAGACAGCGATAAGGTCTCCCCTCAGCCTCCTTTTCTCCAGGCTGAACAGCCCCAGTTCCCTCAGCCGCTCCTCATCAGACTGTGGATTCTTTGATAACGGCTGGTTTTACAAGACACCAGTCCGGACAGGGATACATGAGAAAGATTTATCTCGCAGGGGCAAAAGGATGCTGGGGCAGGAATTAGCAGGGCTCATTTGGAGAGCTTTAAACTAGACTTGAAGGGGGATGGGGTTGTAGCTGGGCTTGCGTCATTGGGGCAGCACCCTGGAGTTGATGAAGACCGGGAGGCCTCCCATCCCCCTAGAGTGAAATCGGCCCGCTCTCTGAAATGCCTGTACACCAATGCGGGCAGCATGGGGAATAAGCAGGAGGAGTTAGAAACCTGTGTTAGGGCAGGAGATTATGACCTAGTGGCAATTACGGAGACATGGTGGGACAGCACACATGACTGGAATGTGGTCATGGATGGCTATGTCCTCTTCAGGAAAGACAGGCCAGCCGGGCGTGGTGGTGGAGTTGCTCTTTAGGTGAGAGAGCAACTACAATGTATTGAGTATTGTCCAGGCATGGATGAGGAGCAAGTTGAGAGTCTATGGGTGAGAATTAAGGGGCAGGCTGGCAGGGCTGATACTGTTGTGCGTGTCTGTTACAGGCCACCAGATCAAGATGAGGAAGTTGATGAGACCTCCTACAGGAGGCCTCCTGAGAGCAGCCTCACAGTCACAGGCCCTGGTTGTGGTGGAGGATTTTAACTTCCCTGATGTTTGCTGGAAGGGATACTCAGCCAGCCAGCCACAGTCCAGGAGGTTCCTCCAGTAGACTGATGATAACTTTCTGATGCAAATGGTGGAGGAGCCAACTAGGAGAGGTGCACTGCTGGACCTCATCCTCACTAACAAGGAGGGTTTGGTTGAAGCAGTAAAGGTTGAGGGCCGCCTTGGCTGCAGCGACCATGAGATGGTGGAGTTCAGGATCTTGTGTGGCAGGAACAGGATAGCAAGCAGAATTGCAACCCTGGACTTCAGCAGGGCAAACCTCAGTCTTTTCAAACAGTTGCTAGGGGAAATCCCATGGGCAAGGCTGCTTGAAGGTAAAGGGGCCCAAGATAGTTGATTAGCATTCAGGAACTGCTTCTTCCAAGCTCAAGATCAGAGCATCCTGAAACGCAGGAAGTCAAGGAAGGGAGCCAGAAGACCTGCGTGGTTAAACAGGGAACTGCTGGGCAAGCTCAAGTGGAAGAGGAGAGTTTACAGATCATGGAAGGAGGGGCTGGCCACTTGGGAAGAATATAAGGCTGTTGTCAGGGGATGCAGGGAGGCAACTAGGAAAGCTAAGGCCTCCTTAGAATTAAACCTTGCAAAAGGGATCAAGGACAACAGGAAGAGCTTATTCCGATATGTGGCAGATGAAACTAACACCAGAGGCAATGTAGGCCCACTGATGAACGAGGTGGGTGCCTTGGTGACAGAAGATACAGAGAAGGCAGAGTTACTGAATGCCTTCTTTGTTTCGTCTACTCTGCCGGAGGCTGTCCTGAGGAGCCCCGTACCACTAAGGCCCCAGAGAAAGCCGAGACAATGGAGGAGTTTGCCTCAGTTGATGAGGACTGGGTTAGGGACCAATTAAGTAATCTGGACATCCATAAATCCATGGGTCCAGATGGGACGCACCCGCGGGTGCTGAGGGAGCTGGCTGAGGGCATTGCTGGACCACTCTCCATCATCTTTCCCAAGTCTTGGGAAACGGGAGAGGTGCCTGAGGACTGAAGGAAAGCAAATGTCACTCCAGTCTTCAAAAAGGGCAAGAACAAGGACCCAGGTAACTATAGACTGGTGAGGTCAGCCTCACCTCCATCCCTTGAAAGGTGATGGATCAACTTATTCCTGACACCATCTCAAGGCATATCAAGAACAAGAGGTTCATTAGGGGCAGTCAACATGGCTTCACCAAGGGGAAGCCTAATAGCCTTTTATTAGAACGTAACGAGGTGGATAGACGATGGCAAAGCAGTGGACGTGGTTGATCTTTATTTCGGTAAAGCATTTGACACAGTCTCCCACAGCATCCTTGCTGCTGAACTGAAGAAGTGTGGTCTGGATGATCGGGTAGTGAGATGGACTGTGAACTGGCTGAAGGAAAGAAGCCAGAGAGTCGTGGTCAATGGTGCAGAGTCCAGTTGGAGGCCAGTATCTAGTGGAGTGCCTCAGGGGTCAGTACTGGGGCCAATATTATTCAATATATTCATTAACGATTTAGATGAGGGAATTGAGTGTACTATCAGCAAGTTTGCTGATGACAAGAAGCTGGGAGGTGGCTGACACGCCAGAGGGCTGTGCTACCATCCAGAGACCTGGACAGACTGGAGAGTTCGGCAGGGAGAAATTTAATGAAATATAACAAGGGAAACTGTAGAGTCTTGCATCTGGGCAGGAACAACCCCAGGTTCCAGTATAAGTTGGGGAATGACCTGTTGGAGAGCAGCGTAGGGGAAAGGGACCTGGGGGTCCTGGTGGACAGCAGGATGACCATGAGCCAGCACTGTGCCCTTGTGGCCAGGAAGGCCAATGGCATCCTGGGGTGTATTAGAAGGGGGGTGGTCAGCAAGTCGAGAGAGGTTCTCCTTCCCCTCTACTCTGCCCTGGTGAGACCACATCTGGAATATTGTGTCCAGTTCTGGGCCCCTCAGTTCAGGAAGCATAGGGACCTGCTGGAGAGAGTCCAGCACGGGCCAACAAAGATGATGGAGGGAGTGGAGCATCTCTCTTATAAGGAAAGGCTGAGGGAGCTGGGTCTCTTTAACTTGGAGGAGACTGAGGGGTGACCTCATTAATGTTTATAAATACGTAAAGGGTGAGTGTCAAGAGGATGGAGCCAGGCTCTTCTCGGTGACAACCAATGATAGGACAAGGGGTAATGGGTGCAAACTGGAACACGGGAGGTTCCACTTAACTATGAGAAGAAACTTCTTCTTAGTGAGGGTGCCAGACACCAGAACAGGCTGCCCAGGGGGGTTGTGGAGTCTCCTTCTCTGGAGACATTCAAAACCTGCCTGGACGCCTTCCTGTGTGGCCTCATCTGGGTGTTCCTGCTCTGGCGCTGGGATTGGACTGGATGATCTTTTGAGGTCCCTTCCAATCTCTGACATCAGTGAGAGACTGAGAGAGCTGGGTCTGTTCAGCCTGGAGAAGGGAAGGCTGAGAGGAGATCTCATCAGTGTTTATAAATATCTCAAGGGTGGGTGTTGAGAGGATTGGACCAGATTCTTTCTGGTGGTGTCCAGCAATAGAATGAGGGACAACAGGCACAAACTGAAGCAAAGGAGGTTCCATCTGAGTATGAGGTGAAGCTTCTTTACTTTGAGGGTGCCAGAGCACTGGAACAGGCTGCCCAGAGAGGTTGTGGAGTCGTCTTTTCTGGAGACATTCAAAACCCACCTGGACACATTCCTGTGTGATCTGCTGCAGGTGAACCTGCTGTAGCAGGTTGGTTGGACTAGATATTCTCCAGAGGTCCCTTCCAAGCCCAACTATTCTGTGATTCTGTGATCCTTTTCCCCCAGGCACTTTCCAGCCACCCTGAGCCTGTAGTACTGCCTGGGGTTGTTGTGACCCAAGTGCAGGACCTGGCACTTGGTCTTGCTGAACCTCATAAGTACAGGGGCTGCAATTTGGGAATGATCCATGGTTGTAGCAGGCATAAGTGATGGTTGGTCGGTGCAAATGTCATGCATATGTTGTTATATTTCCTTTTGGAAGTGTTTCTTCACTTGGTAACACGCACATTTTGTCATATTTCTGGACTAGGAGGTTCTTGTTATGGATACCAGATAAACTGTGGTTTCTTTTGTTCAGAACATCTGTTTCATTTCCATTGTCCAAGAAAAAATGTCGCCTTCTACACAGCCCACGTACTGGCACAAATCCATACGCTCAGAGTGACAGGGGAACTTGATGAGGAAACGTTGTAAGAGCAGTGAAAAATGTATTGCCCCTGACCCGTTATGTCAACCAGAAAGTTAGTCTTCCTCAAAAATGCTTAATATTGGTGTTTGAAAGCAACTTAAGGAAACATACTAAGTTTTTGTTCTCATCTTTTAAAAATGGCAGCTGGAGCTGTAAAGAACATTTCGTAATCGGCTTTATTAGACCCCTGTTGTCTAGTTTGGGTCCAGCTGACCAGTTACAGTTCACTAAAAAGAAATCTTTTTTCACTGGTGCTGCATTTTTTCCTGTAGCAGAAGAGAAATATGAAGCAGTGGATTAGTAGGGACTGAGTGACTTTACAGAATCTCTTGTGTCTGGTCGTGTTTATGGTTAGTGAGTAGCCATGGAATAAACTGGGGTGAAATGAGTGATAGGCTCTGTATCGCTGCCGGAGTAATACACACCTCGTGGGAGGCAGACCTTCCCAAATGATGTCAACAGATGGTTTTACTGACAGCCTGTCCCCAAGCATGAAAGGTGAAATGGGCATGTTATCGTACAAGTGTTTCATTCCTTAAAGTTTTCCTTGAAGATCAGAATTTCAGTATAACAGGGAAAAAGCTTACATTTTTACTGTCTGTCATTAGACATGTCTTGCTGAACACAGAACATTTGAAAGTTAAATCAGAGGGGGATGTGTAAGAGCTGAGGGTCTACCCATAGTTCTTGTGCTGCCCGGTGAGGTGTTTTGGGTGGACCAGCAGACCCAGCTGGCCGCAGGTGAGAAGGGGGACATCAGAGTCAGCCAGGCCTTGGTGCCTGCTAGCACCTCAGAGAAGAAATTAAGCTTATACAGAGTTCTTGTTCTCATTTACTCCTAGCAGCAAGCTAAGTTGAAACACTCATGGAGTGGGGATGTTAGGCTCCGGGGCTGCCAATCCAGTCTCTTAGTTCCTTGATTTATTCGGTGGGAGTGTTTGTTTGTTTGTTTGCGAGGTGGTGAGGGAAGGAGTGCAGAGGAGGAGTGTTTTAGTTGTAGTGCTTCATGCACTCGTAGACATTCCAGCCAGCTCCATTAGAAGCAAGGCGTGTTACCTCAACCAGTGACGCGGTGCTGGGAATTACAGCTATTGCTCAGGCCCTGGAGACTGGCTTATTGCCGGAGTGACTAAGAGACACCACGGTGAGAAACAGGAGGAATAGTATTTAGAGGGGGTGTGCACGTATACTGCAGATCTCACAGCTTGCCTTGCAAAGAAAGTTGGGTTTCTTTTAAAAAGCAGGCAGACATCTGTGAGAAATCCAGAAGCACAGAAGTGTGACAGAAGAGAGCAATAAGCTACTATTTAGCTGGGTTTTCCACATCTTAGCTGGGTGGAAATCTTGGCGATTAGAAGCGTGCTTTTGCAAAATCCATTGGAGGGAAAGGCTTTGACCATGGGACACCATGAGGGGTGTGAGGTTTGGGGTAGAAGGCACGGGGTGACAAGCCACTTGTGGAGCTGCTGCTTTGGAGGATTTGGTGCTTGTAAAGTAGCCTTTCTTACCACTCTTCTCCTTTGTTCTTTCCTCTCGCTGTATGATGAGACCAGATGGGTGTTGCTTCAGAGGAGAGTTGGACATCTAGAGAAACCATTTCGAATCTCACTGGAGTATGTTGCCAATGGGAACAAGAGCGTAGCAGCTGTGGATTCCTTTGCGATGAAGAACTGCAGTACAGGTAACATTTTATTGCTTCTAGCTCATAGCGTTTTGGTGCCTTTTTGGAGGGGAGCATGATTTCTGACTGTTACAGAACTCTCACAGAATGAAGGCATCTTGTCAAATCAATCTTTTAAATTAAAAAAAAAAATTCCCTTCCAAGGAAAAATTTTTTTGATGTTACCTTAGAAGTTTTTAACTTCTTAAACGATGCAAGTTGTTTTTAGTATAGTTTGTTGGTGGGTTTTTGTTTTTTTTTTTTCCCTTTGGAAAGAATTTCTAGGAAAATTTCATTTTGGGAAAACCAAAGCAGTATTCATCCTGGCTTGCCAGATGCCTATCATTTCTGCATCAGAAAGCAGAACAGATGAGCAATTCCTAGACAGATAACTTGCAAGCCATCTTTTTGCTGTTTCTAGTAACAAATTTCATGGTTATTTTTTTAAACAACTGTGGAAAACTTGGTTATAATAAAGTATGCCTTTCTTTGGCAATGTTCCAAAGTAGTTATTGCTGAGTAACCCTTAATAGCTCAATGTGTGTGTGGAATTTTAATGATGGGCAACCTTAATGGGGGTAACTTTTTAAAATATGAGTTCTGTTATCAATTCCAGTGTGTGAATTTAGTGCTTCATGCCAGAGGCAGCTGCATTTTAGTTCTACCGGCTTTATGGATCTTCTGAATCATACTGAAATCTTTAGGTGGCATGTCAGTGAAGAACATTATTACTTATAGCACTTAACACATTACCTTTCGTCCGTTTTATTTATTTGGAGTACTGCTGAGTTGAGCTGCATGTCCTTCTTTCAACCTGTCTAGGACAGGGAAATTGCTGCAGAATATACATTACTTCGGTTATTCACGTTGCTCTCCACAAAGGCCAGTTGTATTAAGGGGTTTGTTGCACTATCTGCACGCAAAGGTGTTCTCTAAGTTCCAGCTAGGAACCACCTGACGTTCTGCCGAAAGCACGAGGCATGTTCAGACAGAATGCTCCTGTTCTGCTGCTGATGCTTGGAGCCTGTCTTGGTATCTCTCTCAGGCTGAAAATAAAGTGTTTCAGCTCCCCAAAACAAAGTGAGCAGGACAGGAGTCATTCAAATCTACAGTGCTTTGGGAAATCAGAGCAACAAATATTACCACAGACGGCGGGAGATACTCAGCTCCCATGAGGGTCCATGGATGCTCCTCTTGGGAGTACTTGAAGGAGAGCTGTAGGTGAAGGACGGTTGGCTGAGGGAAAGGATAATGTTCTGCCCGTTCTGCTGGGCACCCATTTGCAGATGACAGATGGCAGTTGCTGAAGCTATTAAGATACATTGTGAGAAAAAGAAGGAACAAATCTCCCATTTTGTCTACCGATTTCTGGCAGTAGGCTACTCCCCTTCTTTGCTTACAGGACACGGTGTATGAATAATACCAGGAGGGAATAAAACCACTTGTTCTTTTTCTGTTTGTTGAAACTGCCAAGCGTTTTGCACACAGCTGAAGATGCGGTGCTGTGTCCTTTTACTAGAAAAGAAGGTGATGATGAGCAGCCAAAGGTGGCACCTTAGGCTTGGAGGATATAGGGAAAGCAATAAGAAAAGATTAATCTAAACCTGATTTTTCTGCAACTGTTAGCCTTTGGGCAGCTTAGCTACTTGGGTACCTTGATGTCACTGAAGCACCTAAAACATGAGTGAATTTGGGAAGGAAACATCTGAGAAACAGTAAGAAGCTTCAACCTAATTTTTCTAAGCCTTTTAAAGACCATATACACAACTTAAAGATAAATAAAGGCACGTAGACAATCTTAGGAAATTAGGCTACCATTTCCGTAGGTGAATACAGGTTTGGATCTAAATTAAATGCCAAGATGTGAAGAAGGTAGAAGTTTGAAGTTGGGGTTTGCTTCTGAGCATTGGGATTTCCATTTTTTGGCTTCTTTAATCATGGAAAAGATGAGATTTTTATTGCGTTTGAACTGAAAAAATAATAGCCTCTTTAGGATTGAATGGAAAATTAAGATTTAAAAAAAAAAATTCAGATGTGGATAAAATTCTTGATTCTTTTTTATTCCAAATTTAAAAATTCTAGATTGATATACCATCTAACTAAAAATGGTTGAGTACAAACATAATTCTATCCTTGCATTGTCTTCATTGTACTCTGTATTTCCCTTTCTTCATTTAGCAGTGCCGCAAATTAGAAAATCAAAGGGCTTTGTCACTTGAATATCTTCGCATTTCCAAATTCCCATCATACAATCGATCTTGATTGGGTAAAGATTGATAGAAAAAAGGAAAGCCCTTGCAAATTGAGGGATTTCATTTGGTTTTGATTGGAGTTGGTTGGTTGGTGTGTTTGCTTTGTTGTTGTTTTTTGTTTGTTTGTTTGTTGGATGAGGTGTTATTGTTGGGTTTTTTTGTGTTTGTTCGTTTGTTTGTTTGCTTTTTAATGCTCAGGATTGGCCACAACTCTATTTGCTTCATCTCTTCTCATGTCTGTAGTTCATCATCAACATACTCCATCCCCTGACTTTAATTCTTTAAAGGCTTTTTAGCACTTGATAGGTGCTAAGTGTTTGGGGTTTGTTTGGTTTGATTCGGTTTTGTTGTTGTTTTGGGTTTATTTGTTTGTTTGAGGTGGGGTTTTGTTTGGTTGGTTGGTTTGGGATTTTGGGGTTTTTTTGGTGGGTTTTGTTGTTGTTGTTGTTGGGGGTTTTTTTTGTTGTTTTTCACATAAAGTTTCCTGAACCATATAATTACTTTCAATCAGAAAGCCCCTGCAGTCAACAGAAAGGCTGCTTGGACTTCTATAGGTTTTGGATCAGGACATGAAACAGGTAGCATTGCCCATCATCCCACTGCCAATTGACTTTCAGTTGCTGTCTTAAATGTGAAGCAGACTGTGTTTCTGAGTAAAACCTATGCTATTGATTGTGTGATTTTGTTTCTTACAACTTACTATTTAAGTAAGTGCAATATCCAAAGCAAAAAAAAAAAAAAAATTACAAATTGCAGAGAAGTAGTAAATTAATTTAATAACGTCAGTTAAGAATTCGTTCCTTCTACGAATAAAGTAGTTAGTACAGTGGCATTTTATAGTTGATGGTAATTTCTAGTAATAAAAATAGAGTTCATTTCCTAAGTAATGTATTGATTTATTAATGATATTTAATGGGTTTCTTACTCATTTTGTACTGCAGTTGTGAATTAATTAATTTGCTAACTTATTTCCAAAAGTCTTAATTAAAGTACTTAATAGTGAGCACAAGTAAATGACAAGACATTGTTTTACTTAGCAATGTTCGATTTCCCAGTTCTAAGTAACTTTTTAAGTAAGAGGCGTGGACATCAAATGCTTCTAAAACATGTTAAAGGTTTAATGTCGCTCCGAGGCTGTTTAAAACAGCTATTTCAGACACTCAGCCTGTCCAAGAGGAAGCACTTAGCTTTCAAGTTTTCAAGCTCAGTAAGCAACATAAAAAACATATTTATTTTGGAGTGTGTTGTGGATTAAGTTAATGTTTCTGTCCACTCAGCTATATCTTTTTTCAGTACATACTGAAAGTACATAGGAATACACTCATTATCTTCAGAGCTGGTAAGCAGTTAGTTCTGTAATGATGTCATGGTTATAATACTTATGCAAAGTTAAGGTTGTACTAAAAGCAAAATCCTTGATCCAAAGCAGACGACCTCTCAAGATAGGAAAAATTTTGAAGACTTAAAGGTGGTTTTACTGGAGAAAAAAAGGCAGTGGGGGTGGAGTACGCATATGGACTTGCAACATGTATGAAGAAATATGGGTAACTTCCAGATAGAATTTTTCATGATCCCATTTGATAAATAGTCGAGCAAGAGATTTATGAATCAACTACAGGAAGTCAATAAGGGCTTTGTCCAAACAGGATTACTTATGTATCTGAATCACTACTAAAATGATGTTTTTGTGTATTCAGACAAAACCTGAATATGTATCATTCCAGTTTTCCCACATATTCTCGCTTTTGCAGTTTGTCTTATAAATTAATTTGCTGACAGGGTGCTGTGGTTAACTGAACTTAATGAAGTACCAGTGAGCCACTTTTCAGAATGAGTTCTGGATGCTTCCTACTGGAAAATTGCCTAGCAAAGTTAACCTCTTCCAAACCAAGAACTGAAATAGTATCAGTGTATCCAGTGGAACTGTAAAACAGCCCAGGCTGGAATCAACCTCAGAAGATCATCTGGTCCAGCCTTTCATGGGGAAGGGAGTTTGGGTGAGATTATCTGCATCCAGACCAGCTGTATCTTCAAAATGTCCCGTGATGGGGACTCCACCATGTCCCCCTGTTCCAGTGAATGTTTGTTCTCACAGTAAAAAATTTAAACACAGGTTTCTAATGGAAGTCCAACATAACACACAGCTAATTGGGATGTTAATAATCAATTAATTATAAATGTTGTATTACTTTTAAGAAAGTTTCACTTGAGTAAAATTGCCATATGTTTACAGAAGATTTGTGAAGTCAATATTTTTTAATTAATTATTTGCCTAGTTGTGGCTATGGGGCAGAGGAGAGAAGACATGTACCTTCGCTGGAACCAACAATGTCATGTGATATGGTCTGGTGATCCACCACTGCTCCAAAATTCAGGAGATGGGTGAAAAGGACAATGAACACAGTTAGGATTGTGCCAGGGTTATGAAACTGAAAAATAGACGTTATTTAAAAAAAAAAAAAGGTAGTCTTAAACTTTAGAAATAGTTGTCTCTATTTGAGGTTTTGGACCAACATATACCGTAATACCTACTTGGCCTATCCAGGTCATTTTTATGTAAAGGAAGCTGGAGAATTTTCTTTGGTATTAATACCATGGTTAAGGAGCTTACCAAGCCACAGGATAGATCCAGTGCTAATTGAGGTCAATGGGAATTTTATTCAGTATGTTTGGATTAAGTTCTGAGTAGCCTTAATTTAAAAAAAAATAATAATAATTAGGCAGATTGGCTGCATTTTCCTTGGAGTGGCCTATACTATTTATACAGTTCCACCGAGCTGTTTTTCCTGTGAATCTAATTTCACTAAGTAGGCATTTGGAAAAGCTTTACTATTTTAATATTTGCCTCCAAATTCTTTGGCAACCACCTTCCTCCCCATTCACCTCTGTTCTCCCATGAGATATGACTGATTATTCTGACTTCACGTTGTGTGCCAAAACCCATCTCTAACCTGATAGTGTTTTAATGCTGTAAGGATCTTGTGTTGGAGAAAAAACTGCTTTACAGATGAGTGTGGTGGCTGTAGTGAAGCTAAATCGTTTTAAGCTAATTCCAAAGTGAAAATTATTTCACTTGTGAGTTTGTGCTCGTTTAAGTAAAATAAATTTAATGCACTTGTTATGGAGCTTATATACTACTTCATTTTTCATTTTCATCTTTTAAAAATTAAGTTATAGTAATGCTGGGAATAAAAAATTAAGCAAATTTAGTCTTAATATTGCTTCTAGAAGAGGCACAGTAACTCAATTAGTTTCTTACAGTAGTTTCTTACTGTAGTTTCTTACAGTCATGAATTAGTGATTTAGCATTTCTGTTACTGACTGTGAACACCTGCTTCTTGTGGAGCCAAGTTTAGACAGTTATGGTTTTGTTAAATAATTTAATCTATTTAAAACATTAGCGTACTCACCAAAGGAGGGGTGGGAAACGAACCTGGATGACTAAAACATTTGGTTTTCATAGGTCTGTCGTGCCAGTGTGTTGGTCAATGGGACGTAGTACTCTGAGATATTTGGCTTTTTTAAGATATGAGGAGGGATATATAAAGAAGTGTTTTATATGGTATAATAACGCTTGTAAAACTGGTCTTTAAAATGGATGCATTCATACAGAAGGTGGAAAGGCTGAATTTTGCCACAGAAGGATGGAATTTGGGTATTAGACAGTCTTACCAGAGGGGACAGTTTCATCTGCTCTAATTCTGAAAAACACAGGTGACTTGGGATAAGAAACAGAATTGAGAAATACCAGCCTTTAAAATTCAAAGCATTAATAATCAAAAAAGAAGGGCCTGTTCATAAGAGGTACCAGGAGCTGCTTGAGAGACACTGCAAATCCCTCAGTTCCTCTACCAATGTTGGCAGTTGTGGCTCTTAAGTACTTTTTAACACCTTGAAGAATTGGCCAATACATTATCTTTTTAATGCTGTATATGATTTTTATACTGACCTTCTCCCTTAATTGAGGCTTATTTCAACAGGGGAGCCATTGATTCAGTGAAAGAAAATGAACTCTCTAATCTGCTTTCCCCAAATTGAACTTATTTTTATTACTATTAATTGCTGCCACTTAGTTCTTGTGATGTTTTAACTACTTGGATTTATTGAAACAATCATAGGATTCACTATTATCACTTGAGAAATGGGAGGACACTGATGATTTATGGGTGACCCAATGATTTTAAACAAGTATTACTCCAGGTTCAGTGATTTATGCAAGCTCATCTGTTGCACAAGCAGATGATAGTGTCTCTCTCCCTTTCTCCCTCCATAACAAGCCCTTACCCCTGCAACAGAGGGAATGCGGAACCTTGATTTTGCTAAAACAAGGTCAGGGGTAGTTTTGCTCTGAGCTTTGTTTTACATAGATGCAGGAAGTTCACTGTTAACTGTAGGAAGGGCTTTTGATTTAGACAGGACTGATGTTTGAAGATGTTAAGACCTGGCTATGCAACTTGATTCCTGTTTGTGAGGAATTGCAGTGGTCTTTGAGAAGAGGTGAGAGACAGCAGGGAAACTTAGAAAGTAAGAGCAGAAGAGGGAGATGATCAAGCAAAAGGGAGGGAGTCGGACTGTGTGAGCAAAAGAATAAATGAGAGAGGGAGAGGTGAGGAAAGGAGAGAAAGCGATAAACCAGTAACACTGAAAACAAATGACAGGCTATCAGGCAAGAATAATTGGTCTAGAAACTGAAAATGTTTAAAGAATTTGACCAGTTAGAAAGTGATTGGAATAAACACTTACAATCCAATTAATTAAGTAGAGCAATCAAACTTGATCAGATAGCCACTCAGTCAACCAGACTGAATTAACTAGATGGATAATCTGTTGAATCAGCAAAGAAACCAATTGAGATTGAAGGGAATTCAGTGAATTGTGAAAACTGAATTTAATGCAAAAGGATTAGACAATTAACATTTACAATTATCAAATGAAAAGATAAATATCTGGATGTTCAGGTGAGTGCTAGCCCGTTTTTCTGGCATGACTCATGAGAGCCTGAGGGGCACTGGTGAGCAAAATCATTTTTGGAAGATGAAGAACAAAAACAAGGAGAAGATAGGACAAGAAGGAAAGAAGGTTTTCCGTGTGTGCTTCCAGGTTGTGGAAGATGAAATAACGCCAGCAGCAAGAACCTTATTTTTTGAAGGCCTGCATAGGTATCGTACACACCAACACTGGACTCTGAGGTACTGCTGCTCTGTAGCGGTGCAACACATACAAGATTCAGAAAACTTATATTTCCTCCTCTTTCCCACAGTGAGGACTTCTTTTGATTTTGGCTCAGGGTACTTCTATACCTCAGGGCTTATCGTCTGAAGTATTCAGTTTCAGCTTTTCTCTGTCTGAGAGGTCTTATTGCAGATCTGCCCCAGTCTTGCTATAAGACCCTGTCCAGCTCTTCCCTTTTCTTGTCCAAAACCTCCCTTCTTGTCCAAAACCTGCCCCAGGGAGCCCTGCTTGCTTTGGACTGCTCTTCTGTTTTTGTGTGTCTACTGCAGCCAGCTTTCTTAGCAAACCAACCGCTGCACCAAACCACCAACATTCTTTAATAATTCTGCACTGTATCTGTTATTGGAGGGGTATGGCACGTTGGTGCCAGCAGTGGTGGATACAGTGAAGTAGACACTCTGGAATAGAATAATTAAAACCAAAAAGCCTTGACCTTGTAGTTGCAAATCAAATCCATAATACATAAATAGAAATGCCAACTGACTAGACCTGGTACATTGATTTTTCCCTGAAAAATTTAAGAGTCTGTAACAGGGGACCAAAATTTTCTGAAAGGGAGTGCATGCCCTTTCAACAAATGAGACTCCTTTATGCTGTATTTGGAAACTCACAACCTGTAGCCACACATCAGAATCTCGGTCGAGATCATTAAACCTGTGTGTTGCGATTCTTTTGCTTTGAGATAATGAAAAATGTGGGGAAAGAGAGGATCTTTCAAAAGCTGCCAAGTGACTTAGGAGCACAAATTAATGGGAACCATGTTCCTTAGTCCCCCAGGAGTTTTCAAAAGTGCTGTCATTACTGAATTTTCCCGAGGCGTGCCTTCCACCTGTGTGGATGAGAAAGGACAGACACTGCGCAGTGCTTCCATGGAGGCAGTTTTACGGAGTCCCTCCATAAATGAAGCATGCAGGGCTTTTATGAATCGAGCCTTTGAAAGCCTTGCTAGTAAGGCACATTGATCCAGAAGTCACACAGGGATGGCAAGATCTTAAATTACCCGTCTGGTTTTATTACATGAAAGAAAATTTAAGAATACTTTTACCCCTCCTTCTTTAAATGATTGCCAGCTGAGGTGCTGAAGTTTTGTACAAATGAGAGGTTGTAAGCACTTAAATGAGTCGGCTGGGTTCTGGGGCCAGTTCCAGATTGAATTGTGTTGTTCATGGGGTCTGATTGACGGAGTATCAGCATATTTGTAAGTGAAATAAGAGGTTTGGCAATATTCTTCAGAACTACAAGGAAATACAATTTAGTCAACTCTTACAGAGCGATTTATCATGTTCCAAAAATGGTATCAATGGTGGATTTTTCATTTTATGTGAATGAAGATGTCCAAAGCAACTATTTTGATACCTCGAAACTTTGAGGGTTAAGAGACAATCTGTCTGGTTCTGTGAGATGATGGGTTGCGGCACACTGGGATCTGAGCTCTTTCGGTTGATTTGTGTGAGCCACAATCTAGAATAAATGATTTTGAGGAGACTACAGCAGTGAATATTCCATGCTCTTAAGCCTAAACTATGTACCCTGTTTTTAAGATGCCATTTAGGGCTGTAAGCAACAACTGCATAAATTGAGCATCATGTTATACAGCACAAAAAAAAAAAAATGCAAAGGATCGAATTTCGATATTTCTGTAATATTATCAGTGTTGCTATTGATTTAGAGAAAGTTACTGTTGACTCTTTAAGCACCTCATGGAATAACAGTGTGTGTACATCAGTTTGTGAACATATGCTGATGAAATCATAACGAAAAGAAAGCTATCGTCACTGTAAGATCAGAAACACTAAGTGTAAAGTTTCGGCAATAGTGTTAACTCATCAGGCGCTTTTATTGTACACATCAGTAACAAAACAGTAGTAAAGTGACTCACCTGTCTAGAAAAATTTCCAAGTCACTTAGACAGCAAATTAACGAAAGTGTTTATTGCATGTGAGGTGTTTCACAAAGTAAAAGAAGTGAGTAAACTATGAAGTTACTTGGGTGGAGCTTCTGCTAGCAAAAGCCGTAAAAGCACATTGCGTGTCATCCCATTAATTGCTGGAGCTTTGACTTCTTGAATAAGCTGTCTGTATACAGTTATCAAAACTTTTGAAAAAGGATAAGCCTAACAAGATGTTTGATAGGAACATCACTGATTTGGACTTCAGTTTCTTTGTCATTGCTGGATTCTTCACAGCCAAAAGAAGAGTTTGGTTTGGAAAACAGAAGAGTTAGGTTTAAGTAATAGCTGTTCTTTCATTGTAGGTCAAGGAGGCTTGAGCCGATGCTTACTGTTTGCAATGGTACATACTACTATACAGTTACACTGATTTTTTAAAAAATGGATTGCAAAATGCATGTTGTACAAAGTATATTTTCTAAAAGTATGACTTTAAACTGATTAAGACAAATGAGAAATGCAGAATAACCTTTTTGATCTTATGTTGGAAAAAATTTCTACTCCAAGAGATGTTTGACCTGCTCAATGACAGAACCCGAGGGAATGTCAGGAAGATGTGCCAGGGGAGGTTCAGGCTGGACATTAAGAAAAGGTTCTTCACCCAGAGGGTGCTGGAGCACTGGAACAGGCTCCCCAGGGAGGTGTCACGGCCCCAAACCTGACAGTGTTCAAGAAGAGACTGGACAACACCCTCAGACACATGGTGTGAACTGTGGGGTTGCCTCATGCAGGGACAGGAGTTGGACTCGATGACCCTTGTGGGTCCCTTCCAGCTCAGGACATTCTATGATTCTGTGATCTTTGCACAGAGTGGTTTGCAGAGATCTTCCATGCTTACAGTGTTGTCTTCTGTTTTCTTCTAACTTCATCTTTGGAGCACCTCCAACTTCCTCTGCTCCCAAGTGAAATCAGGCAATTTCTCTCAATTGGGCAAGCCTATTTCTCCTCGTAAAACATTCCTGCTCTAATCTCATCACAAAACCTTTAGGGCAATTATTACTCCATTATAAGTTTATATTGTAAAGAGTAGTCTTCATCTTAATTGTTGATTTGTAGAATGTGGGCTAATTTGTGACTTCATGTAGCTCCCCTTAAATTATAATAGATGTGTCCACTTGCTGCTTCTTTTGCTAACAGTACCAAACATCAGCAGTGTCTGTAATGCATTACAGTTGTCTTTCTCAAGTATAATAGCAGTCAGAGCATTCTCTGGTTCATATTATTTTTTGACTTTTCAAGTAAACAGTGCATTTCTTTCCTGGACAATTAGGATAATTGCTGAAATGGAACTGAAGTGTCATGACCGGGCAGGATGCCACCAAATGGAAGTCAGTCATGCAAAATTTCCCTTCCTACACTGCAAGCCCACAGTGATACTGTTCTGTAAATACTACAGAGGAGTTTATTACTGTTTCCATTTATTCACGTTGCTGCACCATCTCAGAGCAGTACTCACAGGTGAGTCTGGTCTGTGCTGTGCACTGAGTACAAGCAAAGGACAAAGAAATGAGATTGTGAATTCCTTAGCATGCATATTACAAAGGCAAGCGACAACAGATTAATAAAGATGACCAAAGCCCTTTGGCTGGGCCGCAGTGAGTGAGCATTAGATTAGCTGACACCTGGGATGGAATTATTTGGGTGGAAATGGAAACAATTTTAAACAGCCTTTTCATCCATCTTAGAAATGAGAGACAAGTAGTGAGTGAACAGAGGCAGGCCAGTTGTGGTGGCAACAATAACCAGCAGTTTACTGGTGGATCTCTAACAATTTTAAGTCAAGGGATTTGACTGATGCAACAGGAAAGAGTAGACTTGCCGTCAGCTTTGAGATTTTAGTTAATGCCGGGCTCTGCCTAAGCTGGGACTGTGTTGGTATAATTGAGTGCTGTCACTGGGGAGTTTTCTTTAGAATATTACACTCAGTCCAAAAGTTACTGGGGCAGAGAGCTTGGTCATGGCAGAGCTTCCCTGTTTGCCTGAGGAATCTTGCTGTACTTGTGTGGGTTTTACTAAGTGCCAAGTGCCCATAAAGAGTGCGTAGGAAAGGCATTAGATGAAACGAAGACAGTTTCTTTTCCAGTTTATAAAGCCGAGCAATGGATTATTTCTTTGACTTAATAGTGTATAGGAGAACTCATTTTAACACTTCTACATTCTGCTGATGCTGTCTGCTCTTTTTAGCATTTGAACTAAGGTCAGAAAATATTTTCACTGGATAGGAAACAAAAAAGGGCTCTCCTAAACTCCAACTTGCAAAGCTAATTCCCAAGCAGTTCAGTGCAATTCTCAGCCTAGACCTCAACTGAACTGTCAGGAAATAAAATCTGTATAATAAACCAGTCATCTAATTCACGACGTCACGGGATTCAATCTCCCTAGGCAAGATTTAGTTCAGACATTCAGATGCTTTGTTGTGTGAAGTTAGACAAGGTGATATTCATCTTTTGTGACTTCAGCGATCTGAAAGTTAGGCATCATGTCAAAGCCAGTCTCCAGGGTCCCTCTGTAGTCAACAGAGAGAAAACGAGGCACTTCAGAGAGCAATTCATTCCACCTTTAACATCATAGCATCATCAGAGTGTCAGGAAGGGGACAATGCTTTGCTTGAAGAATTGTAGCCTGGAATTTCTAACAGAACTATCCTTTTAAAACCGATGGGTACTTCAGTACCTGTAATCTATAAAGTCTGCCCACCAATTCCTCACTTGTGAATTAATAGTGTCAGGCAAGGAATCTTTAACAAACAGATTCTCTATTGAATGTCCTCAGTGCTCACTGGTTAGCTTGCTAAACAAATCATTTTATAGTAATTATTTTGCAGGAGTTTATTCAGAGTCTGTTAGGATAAACCCTGAGAAAAATTAAATGGCTGCTGAGTGCAAGATTAATAGTGCTATCCAGGAATATTTTACAATACCAGCATTACCAAAGCAAGCTTCATTTGTGCAGTTTTGACAGGATGCTTCCAGTCAGACCTAGAAGCCTCTCTGCACTAAAAGCAAAGGCACCAGCTGTTCTGGGAAACCTGTATAAGCCGGAAATGTTTATCCTCTCTAGATACTTTATGAATGGGGATAGAGAAGGAAAGTAAATTTCTAAAAACAAACAAACAAAAACCCCAGTCCTTTCACACAGAAGAACATTAATCAAGAACAAAGTGCTTGTTGGTAGCAGGGCTATAGCCAAGAGCCTTCTAATGGAGCCCTGTAGATCGTATTGCTTTTCTGCATCCTCACAAAATCACTTACATGGAAAAGCTTTGATTTTTTTTGTTGACCACATTCCTTTTATGGGAGACCTCAATGAAGGCTTTTTGAAAAATCTACTTAAATTGAGTTGCTTTTGGACACTGGATCACATTATGCTTTCCACAGAGTGGTAATAGAAGAGCCACCTAGTCTTTTCAGTTACTTCCTTACCAGTAGGTGCAATTCCCTCTCTTGCATTATCTTGTTTATTTTTATTACCCTTGTGAATGACTCTGTCACTTCTGCTTAAGCAGAAGCAGTAACTCAATCCCTTAATAAAGCCTTAAACAACATTGCTGCTAAATGAGGTTAAGATCTATATTACATACAGCATTTGCCTTGAACCTTAATCTGTCCTCCTTCTGCAAGGATATCTGGTTACATTCAGGAATTAGTCATTCCAAATCCAGTTTCTGGAGATCATTGAGTTCCAGCCTAAATTTCAACTGACTGGACTTCTTAGGCATGATATACCATGAAGAGTCATGTCAGGGAATTTCTATTCCATTACATTAGTGTAATCAATGTTTCTTCTTTATTGAGAAAATGTAAAACAAAATGTTGCTTTCTGAACAGAAAATTGTACCGAGTTTTCTTTTAGTTATACGTGCATTGTGTTTTAATAATTTTTAATAGTATTCTGAAAAAAAAAAAGCTGTACATAAACACACCCTTTTATGTCCATCTTTGATTTAAAGAAAGTTCCCTCTTGTGCAGTTTCAAATTGAGACAGAATTTCGTCTGAACTTTAGCTTGCTTGCATTCTACATGTTTTAGAAGCAGACTTGAGCTGAATCTCTCAAATAAAGACCAAGCTGTATTTACAAGTTTTCCCAAAGCTGCAAAGGTGATGAGAGTTAGCAGTCCGATGTCCCACAGTATGCACTCTTTAAAAAGGTAAAGGGACATATTCCCTCTTCCATAATTTTATTTGCATGGAATAATAAGAATATTATCACGTATTGGAATTTTCTCACATATTAGAATGATACATTTTAAAAGTGACTAGAACACAGCCACTGAGTTGCTCCTCTACCTTGTAGCACCACTGTATTGTAGCTTTTCTCCTCTTGCCTTTGGGCAGGTCACAAGAGTCTGGAAGATGTTTTAATGCAGCCCAGAGAGCAGCTGCCATTTGAAAATGAGGCAAGTTAACATAAAATCCCCGAGTAGGTACGAGCTGTTGTTCTGGTCTCACCTGTCTGACTTTGCCTGCCATAAATCAGGGAGCACTCACATGTGCTGCTTCATCAGCAGATCCGGAGGGAAAGCAGCCCTGAGCAGATGGAGGCAATAACCTCTCCTGCCAGTGCAGCTGGAGGAGGATGTCCACCTGCAGCCAAAGGCACTCACCTGTACCACAGCCACAAATAACTCAAATAACTCCAGGATCTTGTTACCGTCCAGTTTAATTCATTAGTGTTGACAGCTGTGAGCTGGAGTGTTGTTGCTAAGGCTTAGAGCCTTGCATGGCCTGGGATTTGTGCAGGGCAATACCTTCACCTTGTGAATTTGTGACTGCATAGCTGAAAGTACTGGGAGTCTGTTGACTCATGGAGGGTAACATCCATATAAAATCTTAAGAGAGGAACTCTGCCTTGTTTGTAGTAGTTGGGCTAAACACGTCTAACTAATCTCAGGCCCCTTCTGTGGCATTTCTTGCTGCAGTTTCTTCAAGCAGCAAATCTATATTGTATTGAACATCAGCAAAACTCAGAGCTGGGCAGTTCTTGAAAGCACCTTTTTAGAGAAATAAATCACGTTTCTAAAGCACCTCTCCACCCTCAAATGCTTGTCCACTAAAAAGAAGCTTGGGTCTGGACTTGGTGCTGGTAGGTTTCTTTTGCTATTTTCCAGTACAATGAAAAGCAATTTCCACTTGAATTTTAGAAATCTGAGCAGTTATAATAGTATAAAGTACGCTAGTGACAAAGTCTGGAAGTAATTTTGGTCGGCAATTGGAAGTCTCTGTTCATAATCTCATCCTAAAACTGTAACAGATACTCAGTGCTTCACCTACAGAAAAATTAATGACTTGCACAGCATCAAAAATTGTTTGACACCACATATACATTGCTGAGTGAAGTTAGTGATTTATAACATTGCATGTGAGATGCTAATATCTAATTTACTGCATTAATCAGTGAATGCCAAATCAGTTTGCAGATTGCATGCGGATCAGTTTAATCTGTCACTTTAATTGTCAGTGAAATTTTTAATGTCGAGTTTACATTACCTGTTTTCCATACTGCATCTGCAATAGCAGCGTAGTACCTCCATAGCGCTCACGTGAAACTGTGCAGGCTCCATGGTTGCTTTTCACTACTCTCCAAATCTGAGGTTCTATCAGTTTAGTCTGTGTTTTGCTAATATTTGCACGTTTTAATACATGCCAAAAATGGAGAGAATGTTGTCAGTTCTGTCGGTGCTAACATGGTAAAAAGTTGTGTCTTTGGTGCACTGGCTGAGTGGGTACACTTCAGGGGACAGGACCAAGCTGCAATGACCCGGGGCTTCCTCAGACAAGATGCTGCATTAGCATGTGGTAATGACTCACGGGACTCTGTCATCTTCCGTGCTTCTCATTAGCAGTTGGTGATACACTCAGAATAGCCTTTCACTTGAGAGCCTCCATGTGTCACACAAGGGTAAGCAGCATCTCCATTTTTATCCTACATTTGTTAAAAATGCAACTTAGAAGGGAAAAAACTACATTTTAATACCTTTTCCCTGGACTTCAGTTTTTTGTTGTTTTTTTTTTTTTATATATATATATATATATATATTAATTTTTTTATTTGAAACAGTGTTAAAAGGCATAAAATAAGGATGAAAAATCTGAAATGAAACAAATTTTGATAACAAATATCCTGCAGCTAACCAATATTTTATTCCAGGTCAAATAAAATCTTTTGCAGTAATGCTGAGCAAATGTTTTTTTCTTCTACAGGGGACATTTTCATTTTAGATAGTTCTTAAAAATGAGATTTTTTTTTCTGTGCACACAAATATATGTAATTTACATAGTGCTAGTTCTGAACAATAATGGAGCCCCATATCTGTCTTTCTGTCATGGGCAGCAAGATGGAACCTTGAAGAAGTGAAGAGACTTATCCAAGATCACAGCATAAGAGCCAGTTCGGAAATCCTGATCCTCTGATTCCATATTTGATAGGTGGCATTTCTGAAGGTGATTGATTTGCTCACAACTCAAGGCCCCTGCACACACAAATGGAGTGCTGATTTGACATACCTCAAAACATGGTGCTGGGCTGCTGTGTTTTGTCTGCTTTTCACTCAGCCCTTGCTTATTTAATTTTTTCTTCCTTTTGTTGGGTGGAGGATGCCAGGGTTTTTATTTCCAAGAACACCCTGAATGAGCTTGTAACTTAGTTATGGTCCATCTGGAAGAAGCCTAGTGACTGCTGAGATACCTTTAACTTCTACTTTTTGCTAGCAGAGATGAACAAAGTTATCCAGACATCCGCCCAGCAGGGTTGTCACTGAACCAAACAGGAGAGCGAGGTAAAATAGACATAGGATGGATGAGTTCTCACAACGTGGAAAAACTTTGAACTGTTACTGTCTGTGTTGAAACTGCTTCATACACAAGGGGGCGATAATTTGGATTTGCTACCCTGTATTCGGCAGGTCTTAGTTTGCTCAGGTATCCTACTGTTGTGCTGAAAACCTTTCAGAAAACACAGAGGTTGTAGCCCATGAACCTGACTGCCATGGACATAGAGGCCTCTGAGCTTTTTATGTTACTGCCTGTCGAACAGTGGATCATTGATTTTATCCATATGAGATGCTAGGGCAAGGCACTTTTATCATCTTTGTGATACCTCGTCGACAGACTCTTTAAAATTAAATTGCTCACTGAAAAGCAGCGGTCATTGCCTGTAGGGTAGGAAGGAAGGACACGGTCAAAGTAGCTTTGAGAGCCTTTGCTGGAAGTGCTGCTGTGTGAGAGTCCTGCTGCTGTTTGTCAAGAAATCCTGGAAAAGGGAGCAAGGCATTTTTCCTGGTTCAAGTACAAATTCCAGGGCAGTTGATTTTGTTGATAGGATTTCACCAGACTTTCTGAATGTAGATTCCCCATGCACTGTGGGTTACACTCCAGGCTGTGAGGTAGTCAGTGATGTGAGTAGTTGCCCGGTGACATTCATTATAGCTGGTGAACTGCGTCCACATCCCATTAACTTAAAGCCCCAGGAGGGCTGGAAGTCAGGTATTTTAACTGTTCTCTTTGTAAAAATATATAGCGGGTATCTAACACCTTTGCACTTGGTATAACTTAACTGTACCATGGAGAGGAACATGGGCAGCTTAAGATGAATGGAAGTACAAACAGCAACCCATGGATCACAGTAAAAAGCAGGAAGACTTTGTGTTCCCTAAGATGGCTGACTTTCCCAAGATGGCTGCTGCTTACCTAGAAGGCCTGATGAAATGCGTACTCATTATTTGGTCTTTTAAATTGATGCTTCAAGACCAAGGGTAGACACATCTAAATATAAAATACCTTTTAGGTCTCCCCTAATCTGTTTTATGGCCAAAAGAAAGTTTAGTGTTTCTTTTTTATTATTCAGTGTGTTTATGCAGTTTGTGCTGTCAAGTGAGTCCTGTCCAGTACACCTTGTTAAGTGTAACCCTCTCCTAAACTGCTGAGGTTTTTTTCCAACATTTCCTTTCAAGCTGCACCACAGTCCAGTAGATCTTTGGTGGAAACTATACAGAATTTCATTATTTCCTGAAACTGATTCATTTTTCTGTCCTCTTCATGTCTTATATGTCTAATTATTTTTTGACTGCAAGTCAGTCAGACTGCATGGCTGAGTTGGGTTCTGTGTTGGGTTCATGTCATTTCCAGGTGCTCTGCTTGTCCTTCTGGACCTTCCCATAATTATTTATGGCCAGTGTACTACCTCTGTTTGCCCTCAGACCAGACTAACCCTATTTCCTTTGCAATAGGGCTAGCAGACCCTGTTTTATATTCTCTTTTTATTACTTGTTTTGTACCCAAATGTTTATGTTTTCTAGGTCTCGATGAAGAATGAGCGATAAGCTGTGTGTCCTCATCTCTATTTTGTATAATGAATCATTTTGCAGTTATAAAGGATTTAGTTATAAAGGATTTGTCTGCCAGGAAGAGGTACATTTGCATTGTAGAGATAGATTTATCTGGAATCAACAAGGTGTTATGCTTTCCTGAAAGCTACCTAGCTGGGAGAAGCATTTTACATAGTAACAGCATCAGAAAATTTGTGAGATTTTAATACTGTTGCTGATGATAGCTAAGAGATTAATTAATGGCCAACTGAATCAGTTAGCAAAATGGAGGGGAAAGGGCTTGGAAGAACCTTGAAGGGGAGCTTGCACACAACAGAAAGCCTATTGGCAAAGTGGGTAGAAAGGAATATTTTGGGTTGACATACATTTTATGGTGCTGAATTTAAACATGAGAGCAGTAAAAGAAATAGTTGTCAGTTCTGAGTAATTGTGTAAAATTTTCTGAGAGTTTGATTGCACAGTCTTAAAATCTAGAGTCATAAAGAGAGAAAAGACATGTTCTGTCTCCTTGATCTGCCTTTACACACAGTAACTGTTTTATTAAGATTCTATCACAGTGTTAAAATGAATACAAGAGCCATTTTAATATTATTTAACATTTGTCTAGCTATTCTACTGTGGCTAGCAACCCACAGGCATCTCATCCTCACGGCACGGTAATTCTGAGTAATGATACTGGTCAACTCTTATTGCAATTCTTTCTGTGCCTCAGTAGATGTTTGGGAAAGAGATCTTGCATGGAAAGCATTAACCAAAGTGTCCTTTAACATACCACAAGACAGTAGAGAGATTGCCTTAAAACTGGGTGGTCATCTTGTAATTGTAATGTCATCCTTTCTGGTGTTTTTTCCCTAATATCTTCAGTACATACCTTGGCTTACACAGAGCTGATTGCTTTGTTCTTCGCTGACATCTGTTTTTTTTCTGTAAGCGTTCCCTGTTTGTAAGTCTTCCCATGTTCAAAGATTAGCAGAAATCCTCCAGCAGAAACACAAACTCCAGGCAGGAGTCCTTCTCCAGGCTTTTTTTGATGCTGAGAGCCATTGACCTTCAGCAGTTACACTCCTGGGATAATTTCATTCAAGTGCAGCAAGGCCTTGAAGCACAGCCTGACACACGAGAGCAAAGAAGGGCTGCTTCTCCATCCCCCCGGACTGGCTTCAGAGCACTGAGACATAGGCAATTGTCAGTGCATTCAGCTGGAAGAGTCACCAGTGAGTCACAGCATCCACCAACAGACGGATGTTAGGGATGTGTGGAGCTGGGGTAGCACTGCAGCATTTCCTCTGGCTTCCCTGGGGCTGAAAGCTGGGTAGCCTCCGTCCCTTCCAGTGGCAAGCCGGTGATGTGTCACCAATACTATTGCTCTCCCTCACAACAAGCGCTCATGTGCAATTTCATTTTGCTTATGCTTTCAGTTTTTGAGGTATTATTGCTGAGTTTTTCCACAAAGTGGAGTATTGCAAAGGTTGGCACAATGGAGAGGGGCACGACATGAAACTTTCTTCCCCAGCAAGCTCCTGCTTCTGCCTGGAACAGCTATTGCTCTTTCACTCAGGGGCCAGCACAGGAAAGCATTTGGCTGTGATGTGAGGATGCATCACTGCACCCTGCTGAAAGGGACCGCGTCAGCTCGTGGTGGTGCTGATTCGTGATATTCCACCCACCTCCCCCAGCAACTGATCTGCAGTAAGGCCATCAACCTTAATTCAATACTACTGACAGCTGAAGGAGAGATACTGCTTTAGACAGTTATAGAAGCAGAATTGCATTTTAGAAATGAAAAATAAGATTCCTATCTAAAATGACGTTTGAATACAATTAAGTGTCTTACCTCTGTTTGTGGTTTTCTTGACAGGGCATACAAATATACCTCTGTTGACTGTTTTGGCAGTGCTAAAAGTAAATGACTGAGAGATTACTGAGATGCAACTATTGCAGGGTTTAGAAAAGGTTATATGTGACCTACACGGAATCAGCTCTTGATGCGGTCTTCTCCAATCTCTCCTTTCCGTGGCTGTTTTCTTGCATCTGGGCAACTTCAGTCCAACTGGTAGAGGTAGAGCAGGAGTCGAAGAGTTACCCTGGTTTGGGCAATTTATTGTCTCATTTAAGTAACTGAAATTGGTTGATGTGTGCTTCAGTTTCCTCATCTTTACAATATTATTGATTTTTTTTGTGGTGTTTTTAGGAACCAATAATCGAAAAAAATCCACTATGCAGTGTTGGTTGTGCTTGGGACTGAGGGGCCTGAACAGGCAAAGATAAAACTTACTTTAATAATTGAAAATGGATTTAAACCAAACCCTTCTCAGAAGCAAAATGTGGAAAATTACGTGTGTTTCCTATCTAATCAGCTCTTATAGTTTACCCAAGAGGCACACATGAAGTTTGGAAGCACTATTTTCACGTCCTTTCTCCAGCAGCCTTGTTTTATTTCATATTCAGCTCCATGTCTGACGTTGAGAGTGGCCCTGTGTTAAATCTGCTCCTGTTGTCTATAAATAAGCTTAGCGATCTTAACCACCTCATGATTGTGTCAGCGCCTGCCGCATGTGGCAAGTGCCATTCATCTTCCAGCACCGGCAATCAGTCCGGCCGGCGTTTCCCAGGGGTGAGCTTGCTGCCTGAAAAGAGACGGGTTCCCAGCCTATTCAGACCTGGAGAGGCCTGATGGGAATGGCAGAGCTAATAATAGAAGTTGAACCTTTTTATTTTCCCTCTCCAAGGTTTGTATGTTGAAAAATTCACTGAAAAATCACAGAAAAGGCTTTTTGGCCTTTATTTTTTTATTTTGAACCAGTTCCTTACTGTTATAAATACAGTAATCACTGCTTTTAGGAGAGATATGAAAGCTGGGGGTAGGGTTTTGTTGTTGGTGGTGATGGTTTGTTGGGGTTTTTTTCATCTCACAAATATGCAACAGTACTTGAGAGAAAAGGGAATCAAATAGCAAACGCAGTCTGATATCGAAACAAGGGCAACAAAAAACAACCAAAATAAATGAAATTTGGGTTTTTAACAAAATTACTCTATCTCATTGTATAGTTTGAAGGCAGGATGTTCATATTTAGGGATAAGAACCATAAAGATCTGCTGTGTGAGATGAAATTTTTAAAAAAGCCCAATTACTATACATGCACGGTGTTTCATAGGTATTTGGGAATAAGTATTTTCCATCTCTTTTGGTCCTTTACAATTTTGAAGATACTGCAGAATGTATAATTACCACTGCATGCTGAAAAATCAGACTCCTTTGTAAAATTCGCTGCTTCTGTTTACTTGCTTACTATTAGTTTTTGGATGTGCTGTTGGAGATGCTTATTCATTGGTTAGCAAATCACGGGAAAAAATACATATGTTACCTTGAGTCCTAATGAAAACAAAAAAGTAGCTAAATTTTGTGCAAGCTTAATAGGGAAAAACATTATCATCTCATTTGTTGCACTCAACAATTATTTGCTGTCTCAGGAGCTATGAAGATAAATATTAGATCCTAAGTCAACTTCTCTAATTGAAAAATGCAGAAGTGTGAAATATAGCTGAATTTCTTATTCCACATTCTGATTTCATTATAGTTTTAAGGAAGCTAGTTGTTGCTGTTAGTTCAGGAAGGCTACATCACACCAACATTAACGTTGGGAAGTCATTCAGTCAAAAGGCAGGAAAATGAACTAGACCTGGTCAAAGGCATTTCCAAGAGAACGTGGCGGGCCTGGCTGCTCTGAATGCTGCACGGCTCTGTGGAAAGTTCATGCTGCCGAAACGTGGCAGTGAACACGTGCCGGCTCCTTGGGTGTGCTGTGGAGCTTGCTTTGGTGTAAGCAATCATACAGGCATTAGACAAGGCTGAAGGAGCAGATGTTTTAAAATTTGTATACTTAGCATAATATCCCTACTTTGAAACAGCAGCAGTAGAGAGGGAAAACAGTTAGAACTGAGCTGGCTGAATTATTGACATGTGTGAGTTCCAAATCAGTAAGTTTCCACCTCAGTTTCCTGATCAGTATTTTATCTTTGTCTGAATTTACATTTTTAAATTTTTTGGGTTTATGATGATGTTTAGTTATGTGTTGAAACCTCTTAAGTCAGTATTTCCAACCCAGAATTGTTTTGAAACTTTTGTTCTGTGAGAAATTTGGGCATTTATATTTTATGTTTAGATACATTTTGAAATGTTGACATTTTCCATGAAATGAAAAATCTGTCTCTGTGTGGCTCTAATGAGCAAGATTTCTCTCCTTGAAGTGGTTCACTGTGGGAAGGCTGCGCCCTCAGTGTGCAGGGCAGGGGCTGCTCCCTCAATGGGAAGTTATTTACTGTCCTGCCTTCATCAGCTCTGTGGCCCTGTTCATTTTATACTGTAAATTATTCAAACTGCACTCTGAAGATAGAGTAAATAATTTCCTGACAGGTTTTCTTCATAGCTCTGTTATCGTAACATCTTAGTTCCTTACAAATGTTAATTAAATGAACATCACAGAGCTCTTGTGATGAGTTTATTCCCATCTTATGTATAGGAAGTGAAATAAGAAAATTAAAGCCAATGTTTGTAACTGGAAAAATGGGTAAGCTTCAGGCATATACAAACATGTGCTGCTTTTTCTGCCTGTGTGAGGCAGCCTAATAAAAAGAGATGGCCTCCTCCTACAAATGTGGCTTCACTTGCATCCTTAGGCAATGACAGCAACAGTAACGAAGCTGCTACAGAGATTAAAGCCAGAAATTATGAAGTGTTGACTAATTTTGGCTGCCTGGTGTGAGAAACCTGGAGCCCAGTCTTTTTTCAAAGCATTTTTTGAGGACATTGTGTTTTCCAAGTATCTCTCTCACTGGTCTCATTTGCAGCTGTGACCACTTGGCTTCTTTGCAGATCTGAATACAGGTGTCCTGGGGTGGGTGCCTGGAACACGAGAGCAGCGGAGCTTGCTGTGAAAGTTTTGATTTATATCATCTGCCCTGTATCCTATTAGAGTTCAATGGCCATTTGCCAAGGATGGCTTCTGTTCCCTTAAACACGAACTCATCTTTCTCTTCTTCCACTTTCTTAACTCCTTTATTTCACACCTTCCAACTTCTCTAATGGTAAAAGCAGGAGTATTAATGACTTGTATCAATAGAAATTTTTTTTTTTTTTCTAGAATATGGCTTTCGTCAGCGCCAAGTGAGCCATCAGCCTTCCAATGTCTGCACTGCTATAAGGCTGGAGGGTTGGAGATGCAGAGTGAGGAAATGATGTGCCTGTCAGAAATGGCGAGTCATAAAAAATCCATAATCAGAAACTCCCCAGAATTCTCACTATCCCTTTTAGCTAGACACCAGCTTTCCTTTGTTTCACACAACCTTTAAATCCCCCAAGGACTCTCTTTTTAAATATCTCTGAGTTGAGGCCTTGAACTCAAACCAAAGAAGGAGCAGATGAAATTGAGAAGTTAATGAGAAATACTTGTGACAGACAAGCATTGTCAGTGAGGTTGCACAATCCCTGGGTTTTGGTGGCATTTAGTGGATGAATGTTAGGCTGCAGCACTAGCCCATTAGAAAGTATTTTAAAGAGGTGTAGTTAAGTAGTAGGAAAGTTTCTCTTTTTTGAGAGGTAGCACGTATGGTGAGATAAGCATGGTGGATTTCCTTGGGTAGGTATTTCTTACTACATACATGCAATTCAAAATGGAAGTTTTTCACCTTGTGTGCAGACAAGGTCTTGCCCCAAGAACCACTGGAGTCAGTTCAGCTGCATCCAGCTGGGATCCTTGGGGACAGTTCAGGGAGCAGCTTCTTCTTGGTAAAACATGCATGTGGGTGCACATTCATCCCAGGTCTTTGCAATTGCTGCCCACCTGTTTTTGCAGAATACAAATGACAAGGTTTTTAAGCGACAACCAAGTACTGCCCTATTAAGCTCTCTGTTTTAATGTGTGCAGAGTAGGAGAGCTTTACCTTATTGTGTTGGTCCCAAAAACTTTCAGTAGCATTAACAATTACGGCCTGAGAAGTTGAATGTAACACATGAAGGTATAATTATGTTCAACTGGATTAATTCTGCATGGTAATTAGCAGCGTAACCAGTTTGCAAGATAAGGAATACCTTTGTGAATGCCTGTAAGAACTTCAGTCTTCTGTCCCTCCTGACCAAGTGTGATGTCAGTAAGTTGGAGGTTCCCATTTTGCAGCGATCAGGTATCACAGTCTTCCTGGCCACATCCCTCAGAGCCAACTTCACTGGAACTTGCCAGCACAGTTCTATTTCTGTGCTGGTCAAGGGAGCGGGGAGGAGAGAAGAGGCAACCCAAGTCGCAGAAAATCTGCTGAGGAGTGAAATACATTCCCTTTGGCCCCACAATCTGAGCAGTAAGTTGCTTATCTCATGTTAGGCTAAGACACGTGATTTTGCCCTTTTGTGCTAATCCTGCTACATGGAAATGAAGTCCAAAAGCGTGGGCAGTCGAGAACCCAGGCTGTCATTTGTGTCCAGGGTCTGGTACTGGGTTTGAACACTGCCAAGGTTGGATTGTGTTCAGAAGCAGGACCTGGGAGGTACAAAGTCAGCATGTGTTCCCCAAGGAGATGTTTGTTTCTCCTTTCAATTTAGAGCCTGAAATGCCATTTGTTTAATGTTGCTGTTTAAATAATGATTTATAAGACTCCAGGCCAGCCATGGTGCAGCTTAATGACTGCTATAATTTATGTATGCCACTGGCTATATAAACACTGCTGTAACTATAAAGGATGTCTCCCACAAATTTTGCCTTGATACTGATTTGATACCATTCATTTTCCTTTCCTTGCACATCTTTTGTGTGTGTTGGTTGAGGCCACTTGACTCAGTGATCCAGGTCATTTTGGCTCACCTTGCCAGGAGTCATTTGGGCTGGGAAATGAAAAGAGCAAATATCTATTTTTGTTACAAAATATTTTAATTAAGAATCAAGTTTTCTTGAGCTTGGATGCAAACAGCTGCATCAAGTGGCCTATTAAAAAGGTCATTTTTATTTGGGCTTTTTTGGTTATCCATTTGTTCTACTAGTTAATCATCTCTTTTATCCAATTCATTTTGCGTTTGTGCACACAGTAGGCAAACAAAAAAGAGACAGGAATAAGTCAAGCATTGTCACAGAGCCCAGCCGTTCCCCAGGCTTCAGCTTTGCTATTTGTGTTCTCTAACCTATACAAGGAGCATGTATATACGCATCTAATGTAAATCTGAGCTAATTCAAGCCCCGTCTCCACAGAGATGAATGAGCATGCAAATCTGCTGCTTTGTTTTGGAGGAAAAGCTCCTGGAATTGCTTGATGTCTAGTTGCAGCCGATGGCTTTTGAATACAACAGTCAGTTGACTTCAGGAGATTTGTGCTCCTGGGCTGCAACAAAGACAACTGGGAAGACAGTAGGTGCTCTTGAATGCTTTGGTTCTGTTATAAATAGTGTTAATGCAGTAATGTGCTTGGAAAACTGAGTGCCTTTAGAAAGTTAAATGAATTGAGTAAACAGAAAAACTCCATTGCCTACAGTAACCCCTCCTCTGAATCTCTGCATATCATATCCCAGCAGCTGCTGGGATAAAATATGGACGTTGCTGAAAAGATTGCAGATGAACTGAGTGGGCCGTGAGAGCTGGTAGTAAACGTGGGTGTTTCTTCAAAACCATTTGTGCAGTAATTCAGAAAGACAAAAGTACTTCTGATTTCGCGTAAAACTTTTTAAGAGTGTCATGATGTTACTAACCTCATGGAAGTGCTCTGGGCCTTGTTGCTTAACTTTTCTTTAGGTGATGCTTCCAGCAACATGGTACCATATAGGTTCATTGCATACCCCTAGGAGAAGGGATCACCTGCTGAGTTACCAGAGTTACTTCCTATGGTTTTCTGGCATCGTTTGCACACTGACCTGAGCCCACTGTGACTGACTTGTGACATGCGAAGAGCTTTGCTTCTGACGCAGGGAAGGCTCTCAACGGTGTCTCCAAGAGTGCACTTTTGCAAGGAGCACGGCAAGGCCAAGGAAGATATCTTCTCATTGCTTTAAACCCTCACTGAGGGGCCTGCAGAAATTGTTAGCAGCCAGCTCTGAGTTACTTGGTCTATTTTTTCTCCAAAGCTCTCCTCTGTAGTCAGCCTTGACCCTGACTGAAATACAAGGGCACTGTGCAGCCCGTATGCGGCAAGCCAAAATTGCTCAAAGGCAGGTGAAAAAAATTGAGCTGACAATAACACAGAGCACCCTTTTCAGGAGCCAGGGTCCTTTATTAAAAAGGTTTGGCATGTATTCCCCCCACTCCTGAATTGATTTGCGCCATAAAATGAGCCTGAAGAGAAATAGTGGTTGTTTTCCTACATGCTTCATTAATTTTTAGTTTTGGCAGGCAATATAAATAAAAGTATCAAGTGCACATCTAATTGAATCACCAGTGATTCCCAACTCCCTGTAGTACCAGGGAACATGATGTAGCTGTGCTGTTTAGCAAGCACAGATGAGTTAGGCAAACAGTGGCTCAGTCTGCCCACAGGCTTTGGTTTAATCTTGAGTATTTACCCATTTAATATGAGACAGGGCAGGAGCTGTTGCAGTGTGGGGTTTGCAGCACAGACCTCTTCCTACCTCTAGGAGCAGTGAACTGGAAGCACATCTTTGCAGAAAGTCAGGAGGTTCCAATTAATTGCACCTACACCCAGATTTTTGTGGAAGGGCCCTTGCACTTCTCAAGCTTGACCTCCTCCATACATGCTGACTGTATGATGTTGCTAAACTAATTCCTGCCTCCTTCAGATGGCTGATCTAGACCATCTATCTCTTAAAAAAATAAAAAAGACCTTGTCCTAAGTAGCTCACTTGGCCAAAATCAAAGGATGAGAAAACTCCTATAGGTAAGGAAAATTATACCCCCTGGGCTGGATGATCTCTGACTCCTCAGCTGTCAAGGGAACTGAGTGCCTTCAGAAAAAGAAGTACTCAAGTTCATTTCTGAGTGGATGGTACTGGCCTCTAATTATAATGTTCAGTGATCTCTTTTCATAAGAATTGGCTCCTTTCCACATTGCTAGCTGCCTTTCACTGCTTGGCATAGGTAAAATGTATTAGCGATTTTGGTATCTTGGTAGTTATAGTCTGCTGTGGGCTCCCTGACTCAAGAGGAGGGGAGTGCAGGATGCATGAGCAGGAGTGAGTATAGAAGAGAAAGAAAACGACAAGCAGAGATCAGGCTGTCTTCTCTCTTGCAGCGAGGATATAACAATGTGAGATATCTAAGTCATAGGTAGTATGTGCTGACAGGAGGGCATGATGAAAGCTTGTGTTCTTTCCAAGCCATGTAGTCATGTTGTTCCTGAGCTAGATAGAGAAGCTAGACTTTAGGACTGTCAGTATAGCAGTAAATTCACACATAATTAAAAATCTGTCATGTGTATTGTGCTGGTTTTGAGAAGTACCACAGAGCAGACTGCAGGATTTCAACCCTCTTTTCAAGGGTCAAAGATGGCTTCCAAGTTAAAATATCAGGAACGCCTGGGGAACTGAAGGTCACCATTAGGTGGACTACTAGATATTTAACAAGATTAAACAGGCCAAACAAAACAAAATAATTACTTTGTCACATAATTACTGGGTTGAAGGAATTTCACAAGGTGTTTTCCTCTTTGGTGCTCCCCAGGATCCTATGACCTGTTGGAGAAGAAGGCCCTTCAGTAACCTAAAGTGGTTTTTGTTTTCTTTTTCTCTAGGATCTGCCTCTGGCTCAAAAATGTCTCTGGAGGGTTCCTTCAGCTGCTGGAACGGAACGGCGATCAGGCTGGGGCAGGCGTGTGACTTCATCAGGGACTGCGCCCAGGGAGAAGATGAGGGAGAAATGTGCAGTGAGTAAAACGGAACCCCCAGGCTGCAGCCTCCTTTTCCAAAAGCACTGATCCTTCTGAATGCTAATGCCTGAGGCTTTAGCACTAATTTAGCACTAACAAAAGACCAGTATGCTGACCAGTATCTATAGGCAGTTTTACTGGATGTTTGTCTGGAGCAGACCATTTGAAACGTTCCTTTACTCACTTACATTACAGAATCACAGAATGTTAGGGATTGGAAGGGACCTTGGAAGATCATCCAGTCCAATCCCCCTGCCACAGCAGGAACACCCAGATGAGGTTACACAGGGAGGTGTCCAGGCGGGTTTTGAATATCTCCAGAGAAGGAGATTCCACAACCTCCCTGGGCAGCCTGTTCCAGTGTTTTGTCACCCTCACTGTGAAGAAGTTTCTTCTCAAATTTAAGTAGAACCTCTCGTGTTCCAGTTTGAACCCATTGCCCCTTGTGCTATCATTGGTTGTCACTGAGAAGAGCCTTGCTCCATCCTTGTGACACTCACTCTTTGTATATCCGTAAACATTAATGAGGTCACCCCTCAGTCTTCTCCAAGCTAAAGAGCCCCAGCTCCCTCAGCCTTTCCTCATAAGGGAGATGCTCCACTCCCTTCAGCATCTTTGCTGCCCTGCGCTGGACTCTCTCCAGCAGTTCCCTGTCCTTCCTGAACTGAGGGGCCCAGAACTGGACACAATATTCCAGATGTGGTCTCACCAGGGCAGAGTAGAGGGGAAGGAGAACCTCTCTGGACCTACTGACCACCCCCTTCTAATACACCCCAGGATGCCATTGGCCTTCCTGGCCACAAGGGCACAGTGCTGGCTCATGGTCATCCTGCTGTCCACCAGGACCCCCAGGTCCCTTTCCCCTACGCTGCTCTCCAACAGGTCATTCCCCAACTTATACTGGAACCTGGGGTTGTTCCTACCCAGATACAAGACTCTACACTTTCCTTTGTTATATTTCATTAAATTAGTTCTGCAGCAGGTTCTTACAATGCTCTTAGTGCTTTATCTCTTCTAAAGTCCTGATCAAAAATGCAAATGAAGTATAGCCTGAATAGCTAGATGCCTTATAGAATTAAGATATGTGTAGTTTGTTAGAGCTTTTAATCAAAATGTAGCACAGCATGTGGTAGAAGGGGGAGGAAGGAGAAAAATTCCAAGGTGAAAAATGAGTAGAGCCAGTAGCTTGTCTTTGACCAATTCCTTTGTCTTTGTAATTCCTCTTGTTTTCTATCCTCTCTTCTGCAGTAAGTAGTCTAATAAAACACAGTGGAACATAGATAGCAACCTGAGTTTTCTTAAAACTTCATGTGTCTGAATACTTTGTAATTGTGTTGCATAACCTAGATGCTTTAGGACTTTCCCTTAAGGAGTGGTGGATCGTCAGCTGTATGGTTATCCAAAGGGCAAACGTATTAAGAAAAATAATCGTTGGAAGTTCATCATTTATCAGTTTGAAGTTGCCAAGGGTTTAGATTGCGGGGTGACAATAAAACCCTGGCAGATGTATTGTTAACCTCCTCTCCCCCTGCCCCTTCTCCCTTTTGCCCCTCCCTCTCCCCCCTTCCCACTAAGGACAGGTGATCGGGAGGGAAAGAAAGACAGAGAGAAGAGAGTTGGAAAAATTAAAAACGTTTTACTAATGCTACTAATAAGAATAGAGAAAATAATACAAAATATACAAAACAATCTTGAAAGTCCCAGCAACTGCAGAGCCAGCACCCAAAGTCCTGGATTGGACTCTGCAGCCAACCAGAGCTGGATTCAGTCTGTCACTGGGCCTCAGTTCGCAGGGACGACTGGCAAGATCCTCTCCTAATGTTGGCCATAAGCAGAAGGGAAAAAAGGCACGAGATCCTCGTGATCTCCCACTTTTATATGAAGTATTCACGTGAATGGAATGTTATACTCAGTTGGTCAGTTTCTTGGTCACCTGTTTCTGGTTGCCCCTCTTGCAAGATGTCCATCTGTGCTTATCAATAAGTTTGCATTCCGTTGCTAGGTTTACCAAAACATGTATCTGGTTCTCCAGGAAAATGCAGTTAATATGAAGGCTCTAGCTGACAGGCAAATTCACTAAAAGAGAAACTTGTTTTTCAACAAAAGCAGGACAGAAGTGTATGTGTCACAGCTGATCTAGCCTATGGACTTTTGTCAACAGAGCTGCATTGATTTGGTATGCAAAAAATGTGTTCCCTGACCAAAGTACCAGTACTGGCAAAAGTTTTTGGAATAGAAGAGGCAATTATTCTCAGTTTAGCTTTCTATGTGACAGCTAGAGCAGGGGAGAATCTGGGTAACTCAAGCAAGCTGTGTTGATACAGGTGATGTCCAGACTTACAGACCTTTGCTGTTTCTTGTAGACACTTAACATAAGAGTGACACGTAACTTCTAGCAAATTCCAGTTATTTGCTGCTAACAAAGAAATAAAAGAATAGATTTTATTGGTGTGGAGAAGAGTAGTTTGATCTGGGATCATCTAGTGAACTAGTTAAAACCTTGCAACTGTACACTTCTCCATTATGTTAGACATTGTTATAATTTGAAGTTGTATTAATTAATGACACACACTCAGTGAATGTTAAATTTACTTTCATAGGACCAGCGTTAGTATAGAGAGAGATTATTTACCAGCAACTGTATGTCCAGATACACTGTCGTGTTTATCTGCTGTAAATGGCTCTGCCTTATGAGGGTGATCCTGTACCAGTGGAACCAACAGAGCTCGCAGGTGGAGCTGGACCAGTCGCTGATGCAAACTAAATACAGCCATGGGATGAGGCAGACCTAGAGGAAAACACTCGCCTATTCCTTTCAAACATCGGGAGCACCTGTGGCTGGTGTCTTGTCCATATTCACATATCAGGAGGCTGCTTTTACCCCTGGCTGCCACCCTGTATCCCATGGTTAGACAGCTGCTGAAGTCCCCTGTCTCTCTCACCTAAGCCATCCACAGGGGTTGGTTTGGGTGCCTTTTCCTCTTCCATGCACCATTCATCTGTAGCTGTTTGCATAAAGCAGTAAATAGCACTTACAGTTGTATCAGCAAAGAATGTATGGAGAATGTAAATGAGAAAATGTAAAACAGCAGAAGATATTTAACCACCTGTTTAGCAGAGCACCACTCCGCAGCTTGAGGAGAAGACTACACGTCTTGTTTTCAACCCCAGATACTGGGAATGAGAGTTCTTAGAGCCAAAGGCCCAAAAAGCACCGTCTTCCATCCAAACAACAGAAAAGACTGGCTTGCCAGAGCAAGAGCTCGAATTGTGGGTGTGTGTCCTTATCCACACATAAGCCTGCTCCGTTGTATGGCTGATTTCTCTGCTTTTTCCTTGTTACTGTCTTGAATATTGTTGGCATAAGACTTCTTACACAAAACAGAGAAATTATCTAATGTTTTACCTGTCAGTACATCCACATGGCAGCCTAACACAAAACATATGTCATCTTTCAGCATATCAGCTGTTATTTTACTCCTGAGCAACACGGATGTTTTCATCAGTTTTTTGCAAGTGTGGCAAAAAGTGATTCAGATATATAAAGCAGAAAAGTGGTTCCCCAAATGCTTCTGCTTACACAAAAGAGCTGTCAGCAAAAGATGCTCGTGAACTGAGGGGAGAGCTTTTAAAATGACCATTAACCAAAAGCTTCTGTCTTTGAGCTTGAAGGAGATGCTGGATTTTTTTTTTCCTTTCACAGTCAGGTGAATCAGTGCATGTACTGATTTTGTTTTTCTTTTTTCTTTTTTGCTGTGTGATTTTTTTTTTCCTATTCATTGGATTTTTGCTCTTTTCTTAGCTGAACAAAATCTCCCTAAAGCCAGCTGTTTGTTAACATCTCTTTACTTATTAATGCTCAATGAAATGTCACGGTGCTTGTTCTGCATGCAATCAACTGGTCTGTGTAGAGAGTATAATATCAGAGGGATGACTCCTAGAGAAAAGCATATTCTTGTTTGAGTCATAATCTAATATTCTTCCAGGAACAAAAGACAGTTTCAAAGAGGCAGATGTGGTATTGGATGCCAAACTGTGTTGATTTGGGATCAGACATATAGATTTAACAGACTGATGAAAGTGCCACACTGAAAATTACTTCACCGAAGAATACTTTGCAGACATACATTAACACTTCAGATACTGATTGTCTTATGTCTTTGCTAGTAAATTCATGCTTTTATGGATTATAACTTACTGCAAAAAAAATAATGTACTTATTGTAGTAGAGAATCATATGTCTAGTATACCTGGTATGGTACAGGACAGATGAAAATTCAAATTATTTACTAATATAGATTGGCACAGCTCTACTTTACAGAAAGGGAGAATTTGTTTCAGTGCTTTTGTACTTCTGTTTTTAGTTAACAATATATTGGATTTTGGTTCAGGAATCTTTTATCACATGAGAGCAAGCTTGGGCAAAAAATGAAAGTTTTACTGAGAAAAAGTGCATATGCTTTTGGCTAGTCCACAATTATTTTAATTCTGGCTCAAATTCACCAAAGAATTTCAGCCTGGGAAAATAGTGGATAGGAAAGATATGGATGTATTAAAAAAAAAAAAAAAAGGAGATGCTGACTGCTGACAGTACATTTATTATTTAGAGATCCAGAACTAGGAAGATTCACCCAGGATATCAGAAACCCAGGTCTGATTCTTTCTTCTGCCTAAGTAAATGTGAACCCTTATTTCCTATTTCCATTAAGAGTTTCCAAGACATTGTGGTCTGGAGTTCTGGTCTAGTTCAGAAGAAAAAGGGTTGCTCAAGTGTGTCCTGAGGCTCCTCTTCCACGTTTTGCAAGTTTTACCTGGAACAGGGATTGAAAGTAATGTCCTCCATCTTTCAAATAAATCTCATAACCACTGGATTATAGCGTAATTTTTACTCTTTGCCTCATTGACTATATAAGGCTGCTGAACACATTACCAGGTGAGGTAAGGAAGACGAGTATCTGATTTGTGAAAGGAGGGACTCGAGCTGGGCAGTTGGAGGAGTGCGTGCACACACCTGGCAAAAGACAGCAGCTGGACCAGGAACCTGTAAGGTTTGAATTTGTGATAACATGACCAAAAAAGCATAGATAAGTAATTCCACAGGGGCCAGTTTACTTTCCAGGCAAAAATGCATGAACGAACCGCTGGATTAATTTATAGCCTGGTGACAGATACAGCCCAGCAAAGTCTCCCTGCGAGCAAAATGATGAAGTAACAACCTATTGCCCTGCAGCGCTCTCTGAAGGTTCCTGTCTTGCACACTCTAAGCCTTTTGCTTCTGTCTTGATCAAAAGCTGTACTTCTAGCAATAAATTCTAACCTGTGGCAGTTCTGAACTCAGCAAAGCCTTCTGGCATTAAAGGATAACTCTTCATTGACTGTGTTGAAAAGTATCTTCCCTTTTTATGCTTCATTTCTGGTAGCGTTTGGCTGACCAACTTTGCTAGGGGCAGCCATTGAAACAAGCCCACGTTTAAGATTCATGTGCTTCTTTAAATTGTTTGAGTAGCTGATCTATTTGGCTTCCGAGATTTCCTCCTAAATTTATTAAAGGTTCATACGTACGAGAGTAGTCTTTTATGCTTGTGTCCTTTATAATATGAGTCTAGAATTTCACCCAAAAATTTAAACTGTAGTACGTGGTTGGTTTACACTTAGTTTGGAATCAAGAGCCTGATCCATTCACCTCATAAATTATCCCAGTTGCTAATTTTTCTTGCTGTTAAAGGATGAAAAATCTGAGTGAAAACAAAAATCCTTGAATTTATATAGATTTTGCTTGAAAGATAATTCATTCTGAAGGCTTGAAAGTATTTACCTAGGAACATGTTTAACACCCTATGGCTTCTCTCTACTTCACCACTCAAATAAAAGCAGAGACGTTCCCACAGTGCTCCAATCTCACTGGATTACTCTAATCTCTATCCTGTATCCACAAGCTACACCTTAATCCTGCTAAGGTCTAAGTCTTCAGAGGTTCCTGTCACTAATGATAATATCCAACATGGCACGTTTCAATAGACTTAACTTTTGCCCCCTCGTTTACTTAATTCTCCAATAAAGTCAGGTTAGCTTTCCCCCATCAGTGCAGTGTCTGCACCAATGTGAGTTTGAATTAAAAACATTCAGAAAATTGAGAAGCACTCATCGACAGAGAAGCACCAGGCAAAGAGATCTGTGTGGAGTAGCAATACGTGGAATCGCAAATGCTATATGTATTCAAAATAAGAAAGAGCAACTGAGAAAAATGCATCCAGTGCATGGGACATCTGAAAACTCATAAAAAATTAATTTGTGGAGGAGGAATGAAATTTTCTGGGAAAGTAATAGCTTCTTATTTATGCCCTTTACTGTCCATCTACAGTGAGCTTTTCATGGCCTCCAGGCAGGGTTTGCTACTTAGATGACTCCTCCTGCTGCTCTGACTTGTTTACATCATCCTAGGTAGTGTATGGCCATGAAATGAATTTGGTTGGACACTGAGCCAAGCTGCTTCAGTAGGAATTCAGGACACATTATAATTTGTCATTTTATTTCAATCCCAGCCTCAGGCTGCACAATGAAATATAATCAAGTTCTGTAGAGGGGTACAGCACAAGGAAGCAACTCTCTGCTTAACAGCTCCACATTTAAAGACTAGGCTGAATGAATTATGCGATTTTTAAAAGGAAAAACTTGAAAAAGCTTTAAGTCCAGGTTTCCATCTTTTCATAGCAAATTTGTATGCTTGCAGAAAATAAAGATAAAACATTGCTCTCACCTTCATGTCAGGTTCTAGGTTCAAATTTGGCCCTACTAAAAAGAGACATATGTAAGATTTGTTTCAGTTTCCTCTATGAAGTGAGATGAGATCCAGGCTACTAGAAAATCAAATACTCATGGTCTAGAAGCTACAGTTGTGGGATTCCCCAGCTGTTTTCTACAGGGTAGACCAAGGAGAAGGTGCATGTGCCACTGGCAAGGAATTGCCTTTTGAGGTGTGTGAGTAAAAGCAGAGGCCCTGTGAGTAGGTATTTAATGGACCTGCAGTCTCAGCCAGGGAGTTCTGCTGGTATTTGAACATTTCGAATGATCTGGGCTTTGGGTACTGGTGCCTCAGTGTCTGGCACCCGCTTTACAGACAGAATATTTCAGGCAGAAAAAATTTAATAGGCACAAGAAGACCTGAATTCGGGAGCC